>NC_083356.1:59905500-60250000 GCF_030254825.1 Meriones unguiculatus
CAAACATGGTTGAGCAGATGTCCTTGTTGTATACTTGATCATCTTTTGGATATATGCCTAGGGGCGGTATAGCTGGATCTTGAGGATGCTATTCCTAATTGTCTGAGAAAGCGCCAAATTGATTTCCAAAGTGAGTGTATAAGACAACTTTCTGAACAGAACTCCAACAGCACAGGCTCTAAGAGTAACAATCAATAAATGGGACCTCATGAAACTGAAAAGCTCCTGTAAAGCAAAGGACACTGTCATCAAAACAAAAGGACTGCCTACAGATAAGGAAAGGATCTTCACCAGCCCTCTATCTGACAGAGGGCTAATATCCAGTATATATAAAGAATTCAAGAAGTTAAACAGCAACAAATCAAATAATCCAATTTAAAAATGGGGTACAGAGTTAAAACAGAGAATTCTCAATAGAGGAATGTTGAATGGCAGAGAAACACTTAAATGTTCATCATCCTTAGTCATCAGGGAAATGCAAATCAAGATGACCCTGAGATTTCACTTTACACCTATCAGGATGGCTAAGATGAATAACTCAAGTGACAACACATGCTGGAGAGGATGTGTTTCTGTATTTTTAAATAGATGCTTTGCCTAGAATGACTCAGAATTTGGAATATCTCCAACAGAGTTTCCTAGCAATGGGAACAGGGACTGTCTCTGACATGAACTCAGTGGCTGGCTCTTTGATCACCATCCCCTGAGGGGAGAGCAGCCTTACCAGGTCACAGAGGAAGACAAAGCAGCCAGGCCTGATGAGGCCTGATAAACTAGAGGGAAGAGGAGGAGGACCTCCCCTATCAGTGGACTTGGGGAGGGCATGGGAGGAGATGAGGGAGGGGGGATGGGATTGGGAGGGGATGAGGGAGAGGGCTACAGTGGGGATAAAAAGTGAATAAACTGTAATTAATTGATTGATTGATTAATTAATTAATTAAATATCATCTGAATTTTGAGTCTCTTTGATCCTTATATTCTGAAGAAATTCTGTGCACCAGATTTTTGGCTTGGTTAAATTACATTCTTTTTCTTTTCTTTTTTATCCTTCATGTATGATATTTTAGTAATAGATAGAGAGATCCATAAAATACATTAATAGTCAATGCTAAGCAATGCAGGCATTCTGTGGCCAAACTCATTTATGAAGCTCTAGAAAGAGAAGAAGGACAGTTCTCCTTACTATAAAAAAATTCAGAACTTTAACATGCTAAAAGTTTCTTAACACTTTAGGAAGAAAGGTCATGTTGGATATTGTTTGAAGACAGAAACTTCCACTTTCTCCACCAAAGAAGAGCTATGGCATTGCTTGTGTTGGAGTACATTTTGATGAAAAGTTTACATATGGCTTTTTAAAAACATCTTTAAGGTGATTCTTTTTTTGTCATTGAAAAAAATCAGCTACAATAAAGAGGAAGTAATACTTGTAAAAGACATTCTGGGAGCTGAGCAAAGAGAGAGCCTTCTGTGAGGTGTTCACTTTGCATTCCTGTAACACCCTGTTCCAGTATCCAGCCCCTGTTTCTCTCCTTGACTTTTCCTTGCCTGAAACAGAAGGTTGCTTCATTCACTAAAGCATAATGATAGCTCTGAAAGGTCCATTTTTAGATAGAAATTGCAACATCAGCTTGACAGCAATATGCTAAAACTCACTGAAGGCACTTTTATAGAAAAGATTCTCAGAGGAGGTACTATTACTGGATACTTGACACATACTGATTTTCTACAGGAGGAAAACATAAAGTAATGTAAAATAAATAATATAAAAGAGGTTAATAAATATTAGGTACAATTAATAACAACCAAGCTTCTTATTTATTTATTTATTTCAGTTTATTTACTTTACATCCCAAGAGTGCCCCCTTCCTCCTCTCTTTCCAGTATCCCTTTCCCCTGTCCCTCTTCCTCCTCCTCCCTTTTCCATTTTCCCCAGAAAAGAGGAGCCCCTCCTGCCATATCAGCCCTCCCCAGTACATCAAGTCACATAGACTGAGCATATCCTCATCCCCTGAGGCCAGCAAGACAGGACTGCCAGGGGTAAGCAATCCAAATGCAATAGAGTCCATGTCGCCCATTCGCCAGGCACCCCATGTGAAGACCAAGCTGCCCATCATATGTGCACGGGCCTAGGTCAAGACCATGCATGCTCCTTAGTTGATGTCTCAGTCTCTGTAAGACCCCATGTAACTGGGCTAGCTGTCTCTGTTGCTCTACTTGTGAGGTTCCCTCAGGTCCATCCATTTCTCCCACCAACACTTCAACAGGACCCCAGGAGTTTCACCCCAGCATCTATCTCAATCCGCTGCTGGTTGGAGCCTCCTATGCTACAGTCAAGTTGGATTCCTGACTGTAAGCATAGCAGAGCATCATTAACAGTGTCAGAGACTCTCTACTGTGGGTTGGGTCTCAGGTTGGACCAATTATTTGTTGGATGTTCCCTAAAGACAGGTTTGGGCAAATAGAACAGACAGAATAGAACTGGACTGTTTATGTGAATTATTATGTGACCACCATTTTAATGTTGATTGCAATGTTTTAAAAATCTAGCTATTTATTTTGGTTTGATATCTCCTTTTCCTTTAAATGTCATCCCTTTATCATCTCCTCCTGTCATATTTCCTGAAGTACTGGCAGGATATCAGCAGTTCAGTCTTAGGGTGCTAGAAGTGGAGATTACAGTTATACATCACTAAACTTGGTAGTATTTAAGATCTGACTACATATGCACAATGAGATGAGGTCAGTGCGTTTGTTTCTAAAATCTCTCTGAGATCTGCCTGATAATTAATTCTTATTATCTATGAAAAGTTTAAATGAGTCACTGAGTTGTAAACAATGGTTAATGTCTTACAACCAAGATGTAGCTTCGCTTCTGACAGTGTTAGCTCCAAATATCCCAGTGCCAACATCCTTGACATTTAAAAATTCTCGACTTTGAAAGTGTGCGTTTAGTGCAAATAGCTGTACATATAACATCCTGAGTCTTCATCTGAGACAAAGCTGAGTGGAGTACCCAGCTGCATGAGTAACCATCACATTTCAGTGGCATCCACGGTAAGCCTTGCTTGAGACTGATTCTTTTAAATTCCTTCTTCTTGTTGCCCTTGTTGGGTTATGTTTTCCATTTCCTTCCCTTAGACAAGGACAGAAGCCTACCACAGAGGGCCTCTGAAAGACTCTACCTAACAGTGTATCAAAGCAGATGCTGAGACTCATGGCCAAACTTTGGGCAGAGTGCAGGGAATCATATGAAAGAAGAGGGAGTTAGTATGACCTGGAGAGGACAGGAGCTCCACAAGGACCAAATATATCTGGGTACAGGAGTCTTTTATGAAACTGACTCTTCAACCAAGGACCACGCATAGACATAACCTAGAACCCCTGCTCAGATAGAGCCCATGGCAGCTCAGCATCCAAGGGGGTTTCCCTATTAAGGGGAGCAGGGACTGTCTCTGACATCAACTCAGTGGCTGGCTCTTTGATCTACCCCCACCCCAGAGGGAGGAGTAGCCTTGCTAGGCCACAGAGGAGGACACTGCAGCCAGTCCTGAAGAGACCTGAAAAACTACCTGTCAGATGGAAGGGAGGAAGACCTCCCTTACCAGAGGACTTAGAGAGGGGCAGGAAGGAGATGAGGAGGGAGGGTGAGATTGGAGGTAATGAGGGAGGTGGCTATGGCTGGGATACAAAGTAAATAACTTACGATTAATATAAAAAATAAAAATTATAAAAAAAGAAAAAATAAATAAATAAAAAAGAAAGGAGAACATGCCCTGATGAGAACAAAGAAACTGCATATCTCCATTTTTCATGAAAGCTGCTGAATAATTTTGCAACATATCATTTCTACAGACTGACTGGGTTGTTTTGCATTCTAGAGACAACCTGAAGGTGTCAGAAGACCCCAGGTCTGTAATAATGCCATTCATTTACTCTGGAGGAAAGCATTTTGCCACGCATCTCTCCTCCAGAATTTTTCTTTTTCACTCCTCAGAGTGTCACCCATATAGAACTTTGCAAACACATATTAGAGCCCCCCAATCCAGCAGTAACCATTTAGACGTCATCCCCATTTCCCTGTGTTCTGAATCTCCTACCTCTTGTTCTAGATTTTTAAAAATCATTGGTTAGACAGGCTCTAAGAGCAACAATCAATAAATGGGAACTCATGAAATTGAAAAGCTTCTGTAAAGCAAAGGACACAGTCATCAAAACAAAGCGACTGCCTATAGATCGGGAAAGAATCATCACCAACCCTTTATCTGACAGAGGACTCATATTCAGTATATATAAAGAACTAAGGAAGCTGAAAAGCAGCAAACCAAGTAATCCACTTAAAAAATGGGGAACAGAGCTAAACAGAGAATTCTCTGTAGAGGAATATCGAATGGCAGAGAAGCACTTAAAGAAATGCTCAACCTTATTAGCCATTAGGAAAATGCAAATCAAAACAACCCTGAGATTTCACCTTACACCCAACAGAATGGCCAAGATCAAAAACTCAAGTGACAACACATGCTGGAGAGGTTGTGGAGAAAGGGGAACCTTTCTCCACTGCTGGTGGGAATGTAAACTTGTACAACCACTCTGAAAATCAATCTGGCACTTTCTCAGACAACTAGGAATAGTGCTTCCTCAAGATCCAGCCATACCACTCCTAGGCATATACCCAAAAGAGGCTCAAGTACACAAAAAGGACATTTGCTCAACCATGTTTGTAGCAGCTTTATTTGTAATAGCCAGAAGCTGGAAACAACCCAGATGCCCCTCAACTGAAGAATGGATGCAGAAACTGTGGTACATCTCTACAATGGAATATTACTAAGCAATGAAAAATAAGGAAATCATGAAATTTGCAGGTAAATGGTGGGACCTGGAAAGGATCATCCTGAGTGAGTTGTCCCAGAAGCAAAAAGACACTCACAGTATATACTTACTCATATAAACATGCAGCATAGAATAAACCCACTAAAATCTGTACATCTAAACATACTAAGCAAAAGAGAGGACCCTAACTAAAATGTTCAATCCCCATCCTGAAAGGCAAAGAGGATGGACCTCAGAAGAAAAAGAAAACAGGAAACAACCTAGGAACCTGCTACAGAGGGCCTCTTAAAGCCAGAAGAAGAAAACAGGAAACAACCTAGGAACCTGCCACAGAGGGCCTCTGAAAGCCTCTGCCGTGGAGACTGTGAAAGCAGATACTGAGCCTGATGGCCAACTGACAGGCAGAGTGAATGGAATTTTATATAAGAAGTGGGAAATAGTAAGAGCTGGAGAGGAGAGGAACTCCACAAGGAGAGCAACAGAACAAGAAAATTTGAACACAGGGAACTTCCCAGAGACTCATACTCCAACCAAGGACTATTCATGGATATAACCTAGAACCCTGACAATGCAGCCACTTCTGATGAGAACTGATAGACTAAGATCAGGAAGAAGGAGAGGAAGACCTCCCCTATCAGTGGACTTGGGGAGGGGCATGCATGCAGAAAGGGGGGAGGGTGGGACCGGGAGGGGAGAAGGGAGAGGCTTATGGGGGGATACAAAATGAATAAAGTATAATTAATAAAAGTTAAATAAAAAAATCGTTGGCTAGATCTTCTGACTTGATGCCCTATTAGAACACGAACTTCATTTTTTTTTCCACATCATAGTTTCTGCCTAACACTTTCTACAACGTTAGTAGATTTATTTTATTTTAATGTTCTTCACCCTCTATCCTCTGCCCTTGTCTCCAAGATATGGAAGAAATTTGTAATATCTGTAGGAAATTATTTGAAACTACAATAGTGTCACCTGAGCTTGAAAAACCAGGAAACATTATTATAACTATGCATTTGTTTAAAAAGAATAAACACACCTTTTCAGACATCCATTATTATGTTTTTCATGTCACATGTCATGCTTGTGTTCAATTATAGAACTAGAGTAATAAATAAGTCAGATGTAATACAATTGTTTTTGGAATCCCCATTGAATGTGTGTCTCGATGGTTCCCAACTGGTATAAAAAAAAACTATAACAACAGAATTCTCAAAAGAAGAAAGAGAAATGGCTAAGACACATTTTAGAGAGTGTTAAACATGCTGAGCTATTAGGAAAATGCAAGTTAAAGCTACTTTGAAATTCCATCTCGCCCCTGTCAGAGTGCCTATCATCACAAATGACAACACATGCTGTGGAGTGTGAGGAAATGGTATTTCTTATTCACTGTTGGTGGGAGTGACAAATGACACAGCATCTGTGGCGATCCGTGCCACAGATTTTCTCAAAAGATTTAAATAAGGTGGCCAACTCTGCCACTTCCGGCCACGTACACAAAGGTCTGTACACGAAACTTGGCCACCACATTTAGTGCTGCTCCATTTACCACAGCAAAAAAATGGAATCAGCTTAGGTATCTATCTACAGATGAATGCGTAATGAAAATGGGGTACATACAAAAATAGAGTGTCATTCGGCCATAAAGAAAAATGAAATTGTGCAGTGCGCAGAAAAATGGGTGCAATTGGAAAATATTAAGTTGAGGTAACTTGGGCTCAGAAATACAAACATACCATGTTCTTATATCCAGATCTTAGCTTCTAGCCTTTATATATACAAACCTATGAGAGAGATGCCAGGCAACTATTTTTAAGATATAAAGGGATCTTTAAAAGAGATGGGAAATGAGGGTCACTGAGCACATGTGATATGAAAGTAAAAGGTTAGCTGCTGGGAGTGGATGGGTTTAAACAGGGATGAGAACAGGGAGATGGAGGAGAGAAAAGACAGATGGAGGGCCAAACCAAACCAAGTACGCATGGAAATGCCATTTAAAAATCTGCTATTTTGCATGAAAAGTAATTAAAGAAAAATGTTTAATAAGTGCCAAAAGATAAAGGAGAGAGCATAAGAGGAAATAAACATGGTTATTGCTTAAGATCGAATTTAAAACATGAACTGTCAAGTGCTTTGCTATTCCATAAAAGTCATAATAAAAAGATTAGCCATGTTGGTTGAGGAGAGAGAGAAGGTGAGATGATATGCTGGTACAAGCAAATTGGAATTGCTACAATTGACTCTAAACACAAATATATATAAAGCAGGTGCTCCTATTCTCACCAAAGGTGGGGCCACTGCATTTCCTCTTGGTTTTCCCTAGCAAAGGTGAACATAACTAAAATATGTGACAGGTTATGTTTAATGCTATAACAAAAACAATTTAGAATAATTATTACATGCCACTAGCGTGGTTTAGTAGAAATAAGATATTCTTAGTAAAGCTCTGCTTTGTCACATAAATGGACTGTATGTCTCCATTGATTTCCAAAGGACTCATCTCTCTCAGATACAGCTACCAATCATGCAGTCCTCTTTTAGAGGCATTATATAATTTCTTGTCTGCAATACATGCATTTTCAATGCACCACGCAGTCTCACAACAAAAAATAACACATATTAGAATCTTCCTAAGATTTATTGCTTAATTCCCACTAGATGCACTCTGACTCATTTTAGGCTAAAAGCAATTGTGCAGTAGTTTATGTCTATGCTTATCCTGAAGCATAATTTCATAAATTCTAAAGACAACTTCATTTAGTGGCAAATAATTAATGGTTAGAAAGCTTAAGCATAGGGAAATTAAGGACAGCTTAAAATCAGAACCTTAACAGAGGAAGGTACTAACCAAAAGTCTTTATTTCCCTTCTGCTTTGAGTGCTTGACAGCCTATGGAAAACATGGCAGGAAAAAGTAAGTACCAGAGTTAGATTTAGGAGCCATTGGGTTAAATCCCATCTCTGCTCTCTACTAGACCAGTGATCATTTTAAGTTTTGTGTCCTTTCTAATCTCTAGTTTGATTATCTGTTTGCTAGAGATAAGCCCACTGGTGAGCTGGCAGTAGGCTGGCGACCTGGCACCTGTGGCTATAACTAGCATTGGTCAGCTCTTGCTCGCTGCTAAATAATATTTGTATGTGTCTAGTAAATAGTTCCTCTGAAAATAAATGACACAATTTGACTCTCTTCTACATTTGTCATTGGGGTCAGCAGTTATTGTTGGACAGAGGTCTTAGGATAACTGACATGTAGAAACTATTAGCAGAATGAGACCCAAATTAATGTAGAAAAAATGATCTGGATGTCACATCCGAAGGAATGGGGCTAATGAACTGAGCCTTTCAATCATTACTAAATAAGAAGAAAAGGAAATAAAAAATTAGAAAATCCCACAAAAAGAGAAAATATACATTTTTATATATGAAGTAGAAATGTAGTCATGAAAGTAGGATTCGGAATAAGCAGGATACCCCCAAAGGAGGGAGCACAAAAGCGGAATTCCTAAGGCGACAGTATCAGAACAAACTATACTATCAGAACAGAATGGACTCCAAAGGCCTCCACTACCTACATGGGAGCCTGTGGTGAGCTGCTGGTCAGCACCTGTTCCTGCTGTTAGAATCCTCATTACAAAGAAAGAGTCTTGGCTCTGGGCCTCTATGGTGAAATTTGACTGAAACTGCTGTGAAAATGTATATAGATAGAACTGAAAAAACCCATCTGTTATCACAGTGAGGTTCTACAGCAAGAACAGCAAATAAGAATGAAGTTAGATAATTCATACTCTAATCATTCAGCTAAACTTCATGTCCTCAACATTTAGTCATGGAAAAAAAATCTAATTTTATTTATCTTTTTGAACTTAAGCTACTGAAATTGTATTTTTATTGTCAATCTGGCTGAATTTTCACATTGCAACATGGTTTTAATAGTCTGAATAATTGGCTAGTGGGGAATGTTGAATGTGACAGCTCTTTGAATACAACAGGAAAAAAATGAGTAATGATTGGATACCAATTGAAAATCAATGAGAAACAGACATCACTGAGGCATAATGTTCACTATTTTGGAGGAAAAGATACGCATATATACTGTATCACACTTGATGCCCTAAAATGTAAATTTAAACAATTAAGAAAAACTAGACTGGTAGTAAATAATAATATGAACATTTATTGTTTTATTAAGAATTTAAAAAAAATGATGCTTACTAGATCCTTTTCACTAAAAACATGCTATTATACTATTAGCTGCTTTTCTATTGTTGTAATGAGACCCTATGACCAAGACAACTCATACAAATACCTTATTACAGATTTACAGTTTCAGAGGTTGAGTCTATGATCATCATAGCTGGGAGCACAGCAGTAGGCAGGCATGCTGTTAGAGTACTAACTGACTGAGAACTTACATTTTAAGATACAGTCACAACCAAACAGAGAAAAAGACACAAATACTGGAAATGGCATGGGTTTTTGAAACCTCAAACCCACCCTCAGTGTCATAGCTCTTCCAACAAGGCCACACCTCCTAATCCTTCCTAAACAGTTCCAATCGGATAAGCCTATGGGTGCCATTTTCTTTAAACCACCACAGTTTTCAAATATGCTACTATTTTATATACTATGATGATAAAGTACTGCGCAGATAGTGTATGGAGAGTTACTGTTTTCATGGAGATTGTCTTTGATAAACATCTATGGACATGTACAATCTTCATGCTATTCCACACCAAATATATACATACCACACAGTGATCTCTTTGTAGGTAAATATCAAGAACAAGTAAAATTGGGAAAAATAAAAATCATGGCTATGAGTGCAGACCAACACAAAATCATACACTTACATAAAATATGAGGGGATGATGCATGTTTTCGAAATCATTTTTCTGTATCATCACTGAGAGATTCTCGTGTGAACTTTGCAGATGGCAGCCTGATATGGCAATGTCAAAAGGTTAAATGCACTTGGTGGATTACCATGGAAGCGTTCGTGATTAAGGGGAAGACAACTGTCAGTAATGAGTGGTTAGGCTTGATGGTTTTCATTCTTCTCTCTTTTACTGAAAATAGATATTTTCTCATACAATATAACCTAATTACAGTTTTCTCTCCCCTACTCCTCCAAGTTTCTCCTCCCCTCTCCTTTCCTTCCCTCCCATTTGATCCACCCCCTTTCTGCTTTTCATTGGAAAAGAACAGGTTCTAAGAGATAATAACAAAATATATTAAATACAGCAAGTTAAAATAAAACCTATTACACCAAAGTTGGACAAAACAAACCAACAAAAGGAAAAGAGCCCAAGAGAAGGCACAAGGACCAGAGACCCACACATTCACACACTCAGGAATCCCATAAAAGCACTAAACTGGAAGCCATAATATAAATGCAGGGGAATGGTGCAGCCCTGTGCAGGCTCTGTGCATACTGCTTCAGTCTCTGAGTACAAATGAGCTTTGCTCAGTTGATTAAGATCGCCTTGTTCTCCTGCTGTCCTCCATTCTCTCTGGCTCCCACACCCCTTCTGCCTAATTTTCTTCAGGTTTGCCTGAGCTCTGTGGGGTGGGTTTTGATGGAGACATCCCATTTAGAGCTGTGTGTTACAAGATCAGTTTTTCTGAATAATGTCTGGCTATGGGTATTTGTTTTCTTCTCCTGCCGGAGGAAGCTTCTCTGATGATGGATGAATAACGAACTGTCTATGAGTAGCAGAATATCATTAATAGTCATTTTATCATTATTTTTACTGAGCAGTAGTATTTGTTTTTTATCTTAGGTCACATAACTCTGAACATGTATAGGTAGAGCTGGTGCATACATAAAACCTTCATCTCTGTATTCTATTGTCTATGGTATGAGAAGTTATTCTCTAGGCTACCAAAAGAGAAATGTAAACACCAACCTAGCCACAACATCTTTTATTTACAATGCTGTCCTTAAAATATCTGCTAGCGCAATGGTGGCACAAAGTTTATGGGAGTAACCAATTGATGTCTGATTTGACTTAAGGCCCACTCCATGAGGTGACCAAGAACAAGAGACTGTTTTCATTCACAGAGGAGCCAATGGTTGGTTAGCTTTTGGTTGTTTATATGCTGACTGTAGGATAATACTATTTCATAAAAAGAAGAAAAATATTACAGCTTTCCTGGTACAAAAGGTACCGTTTAAAAAAAATACTGTTATGGCATATTTTAGCCACATGTGTTTCTCTACCTGCCCACAACAAATATGTTACAAATAGATAATTATAATGCAATTCCTGTCTGCATGCTATTTTAGAAGTGATTCTGTCTCATTAAACAATGATAAGAGAAGGCCATATAATACAGAATGATGAGACAGGTGTTACATCCAACTGTTGGTTACCCTTTTGTGGAGGACATCCTGTATTTACCAGGTCTAGGATTTTATGATAAAAATATAAGGATTTTTAAAAATTCTTTTTGAAATTTTGTGTAGGAGGCACCTGTGAAGAGTCAAATACTATTTCCAGGTAAAAGCTGTGTTAGGAAATAAAGAGAGCAATGTGTTTATTTTAACTTTCTCTCTCCCATCCCCCTGTGTTCCAGATGACAAAATAGTTCTGTTTCTGGTGCTGGAGAGGCTGGGTGGATCCTTCTTCCCTTGAACATGCTGGTATTAACCCAGCCTGATTTTTTTCACTAAAAGTGTCTCAAGTATATGGTAATAGTAGTTAATATAGTTAATTATTAATATAAGTATATTAATAATTAATTGTGCTACACTCAATGTTCTGAAGAAATGCTTAAAAGAAAGAAAAAGAGAGGAAGAGGAAAGAGAAGATAGAAGAGAAAAGAAAAGAAAACAAAGACAAAATGAAATAAAAAGAAAAGAAAAAAGGAAACTAAGAAAAACTGCCATATCAGTCTAAGGAGGTAGCAGCCTCCTTTCTGTTCTGTGGTTCATCTTCTGTGCCTTTCTCCTGCAGCCATAACCTGTACTTTCCTAATCCTGTGGGATTTAGGGAAGAGATACCACATACTCAACAGGACTTAACTATCTCTTGGTTTACTCCCCTCCATTATCCTGGACTCCAGAACAACAAAGAGAAAGGAGTACAGAATAACAAAGAAAATGGGACTGTACATTCTGAAATGAATTTCATTACTCATTCCTGAAAGCAAATTCAGAAACTCTATCAATATTTTAGTTCTGAAGTAGACCCTAGGTAATGTTTGCATGTTAAGTGTGATGATAATTGGAAGAAAAAGATTCTCATAAGTGTCATGAAAGTTTTTGTTTAATTTGGAGATAAAAATTGATTTGGGTTTGAGTGGGAAGGTGGCAAGTTGGTGACTCATGGCTCTGAAAGAACGTAACAAATATATTTAAAATTGAAATACTGACGATGAGGAGAATGTACAGTAAATTTGATCAGAAATGAATTATTTTGTACTATTTTGAGTTTTTTGTACAAAAATAAAAATACTCCGAAGACAGCTAAGATTATGGGAATAAATCAAGGGTTACAGACCTGTACTATAGTTATACTCTGGGGGATCAGAGAATTGCAGTGTTTTATTGCATGAAGTGATCCTCTAGTATTGTAAAAGTCACAAAGTAATTTAGTATGTGAATTAGAATCTGCTTCCAATTTAGTCTTTAGCTGCTGCAAGTCTTCTTGCTAATGGGTTATTGTCAGAGGAGGGGTGACTGCAAAAGTATGAAAAACATGAATTTAAGTAAAATGTTTGTAAGAGATAATAAATTCAGAGACATATGAAGGAATGTGTGTGTCCTCCAGAGTACTAGAGACAATTTATAGTGATGTTGTATATGCAAGACAAACAACAGATAAGAAATAAGAAAAGTAGGAAGGAAGTAGCAGTATTTTTTTTTTTTTTGCTGAAGCTTATTTTGAAACTTTTTGACTTCTTTATAATTTCTATTGAGTCAGAAATATAAATGCTCTGTCAATTCAGAGCTTTTGGGTAATAGGAATAAAAAACCTGGCACTGTGTACATTTTATTCACTTCTGTCTCCAAGCGTATAGTGATTTTCTAATGAATAACTAAATTTAAGTATCCCTTATAAAGCTCACTTGCTGTGCTCATCATATTTTATAATAAAGATTTTAAGGTGTGGGTGGAGATGAAGCTCAGGTGGTATTCAAAGTTCAAGATCATCCTTGGCTGCAAAGGTGGTTCCAGGTTACCCTGGGACACCCAGATCCCATCCCTAAACAAAATAATAGCAACAATGTTGTGGGTTATTAGTACTTACTATTGATTTATCTTTTTGTTAAACAGTAGTTATTCCTAAACCAGCTGTAACCCAAATCACCACACAGAGACTACGGTTTATTTAATTAACCTTACGCACAATGCTGGGCAATGATTACTCCATCCTAAAACTCCAAACCTCCAGCTTTTCCTACCATTCAGATTTTACCCATTTTACTTGCTTTTAGTCATGCTCATGTCTCCAAGTGGTTCCAAGTCCTCACCTGCAGACCTCTCTTCCTTCTCTCCTTCTCTTCTCCAGGTCCAGGATGTCTCACCCTATTCTCTCCATTGCACAGCATTATGGTTGATTGTTTTAATTGACAACACAGAGAACAAATGGTGGTGTGTTTACACAAATGAGACAGGTGATGCTTAGAATATACATCACAATACAATGTCCAGATTGAAACCAGATAGTGGGGTAGTGAAATCAGCATTTGAATGAGCAAGGGTAAATTGTATACATTCCAAAAGAACATTATACCAACACAGAATAACAACAAAAGAGTTTGAAATAAATCTGGATTTTGTAAAATTTTTCTGGAGGTTTTTATTTTAAGATTTTTTTAAATTTATTTTTAACTTTATTACAATTTGAATCCCAGCTACAGCCCCCTCCCTCAGCCCCTTCCCTTTGTGCCTTCCTTCCCTTTTCTCCTCCCAAGTTCCTCCCCCAGTCCACTGATAGGGGAAGTCCTCCTTCCCTTCTATCTGACCCTAGCCTATCAGGCCTCATCAAGACTGGCTGCATAGTTTTCCTCTGTGCCCTGGTAAGGCTGCATTCCAACCCCACCTCTAGGGGCAGTGATCAAAGTTCTTGTCAGAGATATTCCCTGTTCCCATTACTAGGAAACACACTTGGATACTGAACTGCCATGGGCTACATCTGTACTGGGGTCTAGGTTATCTCCATGCATGGTGCTTGGTTGGAGTATAGTCTCAGAAAAGACCCCTGTGTCCAGAGTTTTTGGTTCTGTTGCTCTCCTTGTGGAGCTTTTCTGGAATTTTTATCATAGAACTAAAACAGTTTTTAGTGTGGCCACATATATTTTAAAAAGTTAAAACTGACCCACTGATTTTAAAAGTCAAATTAGGTTTTTGCAAAATTAAATTAGAATAGTAACAAAATAATTCATTTCTATATAATATATGGAAATTATATGCTATAAACATACATTTATACCTTTAAGATATAACTTGAACTGATACCTGAATTGAATTACAATTCATACGACCAGGACCCAATTTTCAAGTAATAAATATTGTTTAGATTTTAAAACAATATTTTACATAAAGACATATTCTTTTGAATATTAAATTCAATATCAGTAACACTGTCAACATGAAAATGTGGAATTGTCATTATGTTTTAATACCCACTACATTTTGTCTAATTTTAGGATATGGAAGCAGAGATACATAAAAAAATCTTATATAGAAAATACATTCTGCTGGCCATAATAGCACATGTCTTTACTCCTAGCACTTGGAACAGGCAGGCAGATACATGTAGGCCAGCATGGTCTACATGGTAAGTTGCTATATAGAGAGACCTGCTTCAAAAAAAACATTCATTTTTATATTATTTATCTTTATATTTTATTTATTCCTGTATTTCTTCAACCCTGCTATTCCAAGCTTCTTATTTTATTTAAAATTATCTGTAAGTGTTTAGGGTCTCCAAGGCTATGCTCTAAATTCTTTTCACATACTAGCTTATATAATATGCATAATCTATTGAAATAATTTGACACTGTCAGTACAAGGGAAATTGAATTACAGAAGTTACTTACTCATATTTATAGAACTAGTAATTGAAATGGATGAGGTTTAAATGGAAATGGGGTAAACTTAGCTCTGAAGACCTCATTCTGAGCCACTACCTCAGATTACTTTCACTAACTCATGATTATTTTCATTTATTCCCATTACCTTATTTTTTTAATACTCGTGAAAAGATGGTTTCCATTTACCTTTCCCTGAAAAAGGAAAGGCCCAGGAGTCTTTGCAGAGACTGATACTCCAACCAAGGACCATGCATGGATATAACCTAGAACCCCGGCACAGATGTAGCCCATTGCAGCTCAGTCTCCAAGGGGATTCTCATGTAATGGGAACAGGGACTATCTCTGACATGAACTCAGTGGCTGGCTCTTTCATCACCTCCTCCTGGGAGGGGGTTGGGGGCAGTCTTGCCTAGGCTCAGAGGAAGACAATGCAGCCAGTCCTGATGAGACCTGATAGGCTAGGGTCAGAGGGAAGGGAAGGAGGACCTCTCCTATCAGTGGACTGGGGGAGAGCCATAGGGGGAGAAGGAGAGAGGGTGTGATTGGAAGGGGAAGAGGGAGTAGGTTACAGCTGGGATACAAAGTGAATAAATTGTAATAAAAAATAAATTGTTAGCCTATATGGGATTCTTAACATTCTTAAATCTATGTATTTATGTTTTTCTCAAATATGATAGATGAGCATGGGAGTAGAAAAAAAAAGAGGGTGGGATTGGAAGTGGCTGAGGGAGGGAACTACAGCTGGGATATAAAGTGAATAAGTTGTAACTAATAAAAAATAAATTAATGAAAAACCATGGTCTTGTGTCTGTGAAGCAATCCCCTGCTAATGAGTGTCTAAGCCACACATCTCCTTGCTCCTTGTTTTCCTTCATGTTGTTATTTAAATTGGTGTGTGTGTGTGTGTGCGTGTGTGTGTGTGTGTGTGTGTCAGCCTCCCTGTGCATGTGGAGGCCAGACGATGTTGAGTGTCTCCTGTTACTCTCCACCTTGTTGCCTCAAGACAGAATATTTTCCAACCATAAGTTGGAAGTTTAGACTAAGCTAGTTGCAGCGGGCTCCTGGGACCACGAGGAATGATCCATTTTTTTCCTTCTGAAGTCCAATATGTTTTCAGTCAGCATAAATGAATTTTTCAAAACACAGTTTTTAGTTCTCGAAGTTCCTTCTTGACTTGGTAGCTTTATTACCTTAGTGTGATTGTCCCATGTGACATATACTTGTATTTTACTTTAAACTGTGTGGAATCACTGCCTTATTGTCTCTTCTGACTCCAACACTTTTTGTGATCACATAATCCTGAAGAAAAGAGAAGTAAGGGCCTCAGTGAAAGCAGAGATCCTGGTGTGGAGAGCTGCGTGTGCCGCGCCCTAAAGATGGCGCAGGTTTCCGCCTTCCGCCATCCCGACGGCGAGTGCTCTCGGGATAAACAACTTCTTATTGGCTGTGGTGTGTCTGATGATCTGCCATCTACCTATCCGCGCTTCCTACGTGGCTTCCTGGGATTAGTTGGCTCCAGGGTATTTATTACTGGGGAGGGCTCTCCTGGGAGAAGAAGATTGCTCAACCTTCCTGAATAAACTACTTGGAGAAGAGTTCGTGTGCCGTGCCTTCCTTGCTGGTCGAGGTGGTCGCGACATTGTGGTGTTATTGTGTTGCATAAGACAGGATGGTTGAATAGTCTGCACACTGGGTTTTCACATAACCATGAAAACAAATGAATACATCTAAACACTCCAACCGGAATGATTTTCATAGCTTCATATTAAATAAAAAGCAATTTGTTGGGAATTTTCATAATATTGGATCTTTTTTGAAGGTTGAAAAACAGTACCCGTCTACACACATACGCATCCAGATAGAGGTACCACAACAAAAATGATAGAATGAAACAGAAAATATTTACTTTACCTTTAATTAGATAGTTACAGGAAAAGATAGGTAGCTGCACTCAGAGGTATTTTATTCTTTAGTTAGTGGTTTTGTGAAAATTCGTATGTTAAGAAAGAAAAGACTAAAAGAAAAAAGATAGGAAAAGAAAAGAAAAGCGGTCCATCACACTGATGGTAATGGTGTAGGGTGGGAAGCAGAGGATAATAATTCATGAAATTTTACATCTATATGTCAGATTGAAAAAGAAAAAATTGTAATTGAATTAATGCTGAAAGAGCAGGAATATTCAGCCCATAATTCCCTTTCCTTCTCCTTGCCCATGGATCTCATTAATGCCTTCTTTGCACACAGTAAGCAACAATTTCTAAGTTCATTTGAATTATTTTCTCCATTCCTTCTAATGGGGAAGGCCGGCTTTCCAAAAGTTAGGCGTCTAACTCAGGATGTAGAAAGTAAGAATAATAGTTATTTCTCCTTTCTATTTTCTTTTCTTTTTTTTAATTCATTTAGATTTTTTGCTTTGTTTTTTTAGATGGGGTTTTAATGAATGGTCCTGGCTGTCCTAGAACTCACTCTGTAGACCATTCTGATCTGTCTCACGGAGATCAACCTGCCTCTGCCTCCGAGGGTTGTGATGAAAGGTGTGCACCTCCACAGGATGGCCAACAGTCATTTCTAATTACCCAATGCATCTGAGATCTCCAGGTCTCAGGTGACTCTTTACATTCTATGATGTTTCTTCATGTTTATGTTAAATGCACATGGTTACACAGATACAGACAAACAGACAGCGAGAGATACATGTTACCTTTCTCTCTACATACATATCTGGGTAGCTATAGTTGACAGTTCTTTGGTTTCTCTTGCCAAAGTTTCTGGATTTCTTGGTCCGTGGTGAGTCTGGCTCTACACCCAGGCCAGGAGTTCTGCTGCCTTCTCTTTTGCATACAAGTCTGTGGTTCCAAGGTGAGTCATGTATTCACATGGAGCATATATTTCCAGCCTTGAGATGAAGACACTGTAATTTTTTTAATCCCGGGCCTATTCTATGTCCTGCTTCAAATGGGATGCTTTTGTGACCTTCCTCTGTAAAGGAATTCATTCTTTCAGTTCAACTCCATCCACCTCCATCTGAAAGCTTTGTTCCACTGGCATGCCCCACTTCCTTCCTCTTCTACAATAGAGAATCATAGCTAAGAAATCCCATTGTCAATTTTCTTTTAATTTTGAAATACAATGCTTTAAAAAATAAATATTCAAAAATGTATTGCTTCCATTTTTCAACAGAAGAGGTCTTCCTTCTACAGCAGGTGCTACTCTTGCAATTATTAATTTATTTATTCCTTTATTTATTGAATAAAACAAGGCATTCTGTCAGAACTGGCTGGGTTACAAGGATCAATTCCTATATTTGCTTTATGTTGCAGAATATGCGTAATGGATTAAAACAACACAAGTCAAAACAAAAGCCCTGAAATCTGAAGCCAGAAAGAAAAACTGAAATGCTACTTGGGTACACTGGGGAAGAATTTGAAGGAGTAAACAAATAATAAACTCTACAACATTTCCCGAGAAAGTGGAATTTTAGTGGACAAGAGAGGAAAATATATATTGTGAAGTGTTACAGCAGGATATAAATTGAATTTCTGGTAATATTGTGTAAGAATAACTTGTAATGACTGGAATTACTTTTGAATCACTATCTATAGCTGGAATTTATTTTTTTATTGCTACTCCATGATGGTCCTGGATTTGGGAGATTTGATGTTTAATATTGTTTGTGGCTGCGCTATGCTCAGTCTAGACTTTATAAGTGCAGGTATTGTGCATTCCACTGTCTAGGTTTCTGTGTGCTCCCTAATTTTCATTGAGAAGACAAAACATATTGTGTTGAGATACATGCTTAAGGCAGAAATATGGATTCTCAATTGAACTTTATTTTTTAATAGATAAATGCTTGGATTGAATATTTTTTAGAGCTGATGCCTCCAGAAATAAGATGAAGGATTATTTGATTGGAAAGAGACTGAGACAGGCTATGATGATGAACAAACAGAAACTTATGCAATGGATAGACTCTATCAGAATGAAAATAAGTGGCTAAACACAAGAATTATTGTGGGTGTGGAGTCGTAAGGGCTGGTATCTGCTCTTTGGCATCCCTGGGAAGACGATTCCTGACCTCTGTATCCATCTGAGAAAGCTCCTTGTGCTTGATCTCGGGGTAAGTCAGCTGTTTGGAGGACTGTGACTAGCTCATGTGTTAGGGGAACAGATAATAAGCTCTGCATTCTGTATCCTAGAAATTAAAGTGATGTCATGGTCACTAATTGAGGCAGACATACTGAAAAAGAGAAGAAATTAAAATGAAAATACTTTTCATTTTGTTTTGTTTGAAACACTCTGATTTTCATGTTTTATATCACAGTCTTATAATACAAGCAGACCATAACTGATTAAAAGCATGAAAGGAATTTTGAGAGTAATTTGCATAGAACTGATTATGAGAAGCATTGGAATAATATTTCCAGGAGCTGGCATGCAGATCATCTGAGAAGCAAGACGTAAGGAGGTGTAAGCATCATGCAGCATTCAGATTTCAAACCGAGCTAAGAAAAGGATTGAGAAAATCTACAATACTAGGAAAACATAGCAGACATATAGCTGGAACCTGGACAAGCTAGGAAAGGCTTAACGTTCCCAGAGAAAGGTAACAGCATCCCTGTACAAATCCTTCTTGAGTACTGGAGGGAAGATCCATGCCTAACATTTTCAATCACTCTTGGGAAGCAGACATTCAAGCATCCTGTCAGAATAATTCTTTGCTAGATTTACAGTACCACAGTAAACCAACATAAGTTGCATATGTTACTTTTTGTATACTTCTAGAACAATATAAGCTACTGACATCTTTGAAGCTCTCTGGAAAAGGTATATCCATCCCATAAAGAGAAAACACGGAACTTAATTTAATCCCCTCTCGAATGGGTTTAGAGGCCCCTTTGAACACCTTGGATTCTGGGAAAGAGTTACCTTGAAGATTTTTATTAGGGAGCAGCCATTGCCATTAGCTTGTTTTCTCCAAGTGATAATTGGCCCTCTGCTAATTTCCTTCTTGTCTATGACATTTTGCAGAGTTTTCTGTTCCTGCCCTGGGTGAGTGAGTATTCAGGCAGAAGCGGGTGTTGCTCCAGGCCAGGATGTCTGCAAACTGTTTCCTCTGCAAATGTCAAAGCATCTGGCAATCAGCCTCATCATGCGTCATTGTAAGAGGACAATTCCCTGTGGATCAGATCAAAGTCATAGAACATCATTCTAGACAAACAGCCTGGATTAAAATTGCCATTCTACCCCCAGGAACATTCTGTATCTAAGCAAACAATATTTGTACTTTTCCTGATTAATACCTCCAGCTAGTGAAATCTTTGCCATAGAATGTCCCCTTATTTCACTCCATGTAGAAAACAAATTCCAGACTGAACTTTATATTGAAATATAGATGTGAACATCATCAATGTACTGGTCCAAATCTGAGAGAAATCTTATCTAACACACATGTTTTATATTGTGTGGTTAAATAAGTTAGATTTTGGTTTAGATGTGAGTGTTTCAACAACAAGAATGCCATCAGCACGAAGAACAATAACAACATCAAGAATGCTCCAAAAAACTCGACAATAACAACCATGTTTTAAAGAAGAGAAAAGTACGTTTCTTGAATTTGTACTCTGGTAGGTGTGCTTCTTGGATTCTTCTGGGGCTCAGCCTCTGCCAAGGTTAATCAATCCCTACCCATAATTTGAAATGGTAGAGGTTACATTCTAAGCAGTACAAGGGGCAGATGGATAAAGAAGAAAGTGGAAAAGAGGTGCATTATGGAAAGTGCTTCAAATCTCCTACATTGATGTGTGTGTGTGTGTGTGTGTGTGTGTGAGAGAGAGAGAGAGAGAGAGAGAGAGAGAGAGAGAGAGAGAGAGAGAGAGAGTTGGAGAGGGAGAGGGAGTGGGGGATGGCCAGAATTTCGTTACATGGATACTTTCAGGTATAAAGAAGGATGAGAAACATTGCCCTTTGTTTAGAGCTCATCTGCTGAACTAAAATGTGACGTTTTATTATTCAGCTGTGGTGGTAATTTTTGCCACCATAGCATGTTTTTACGTAACTTCTCTGAAAGACAAGATTCATAAGAATGTACTATAAAATGATAACCTAATGGAGTATAGAGAAGAAGAAAGAATATCTTATTTATTTTTTTATTTTTAAAATTTTTATTACAATTTATTCACTTTGTATCCCAGCTGTAGCCCCCTCCCTTGCCCCCTCCCAATCCCGCCCGCCCCCCTTCTTCTCTCAATCCTCCCCTCCCTTCCTTTTCTCCTATGCCCCTTTCCCAGTCCATTGATATAACCTAGAATGCCTGCACAGATGTAACCCATGGCAGTCACCAAATAGGCTCCCTAGTAAGGGGAACAGGGAACAGGGGCATGACATGAACTCAGTGCCTGGCTCTTTGATCACCTCCCCTTGTGTGTGTGTTGTGGGGGTATCTTTACCAGGCCACAGAGAAAGACAATGCAGTCAGTCCTGATGAGACCTGAGAGGCTAGGGTCAGATGGAGGAAGAACATCTTTAACCAGGAAACAAAACTGACTTCATGCATCTGGGCAGAATGAAGGACTCTTTACCACCCATGTCTAAGTACAAGGTAGTCAACACTACTTGTTTGGGCTTGAGGGTGTCCTCAGCTTTACTTCTCTCTGTAGGGTCTTAAGCTGCCGTGATCAACAGGGCTTTGAAAGGACAGTCACAGTTAGCTGCATCGCCTTTCCTAGTGAGTCAGCTTCTGCAGGAAGCTGGATGCTAGCTGTGGAGCAACAATTTTGTGCACATCATTGTCAGCCTGAAGATATATATGCTGCTACTTCTCACTTACTTTGATGAGTCTAAAACAGCTGATGCTTAGTGTTTAGATAGCAATGGACCTGGAATTAGAACCAAGATATCCACTCTGGAATAAACCCAATACTCTGTGTCACGCAGTACTCTGAGGGTGTAAAATACCCCTACAAGCCCTTTATGACAATTTGACAGAATTAAGTAAAAGTTAAATCAATACTTAATAACTAGATTCTATCACAGCATGTAGAAAACTTGATAGGAAAATAATTTATGATATTTGCTATATTTTATCAAGATATTCGAGTACTCCTCAGTAATTAGTCCCTTGCAGTTCTAATGGAAAAACTGGTCAATATTCATCAATTTTTATAAAAGACATGACAATTAAATAAGAAACAAGAATCCTTGTTTCATGTTTAATTCATTATTATTGAATTGTTGTTTAGTACTTTGTTGTTTCGTCATTACAGATACTCCTCAGTCTTTCACACAGTTTTGCCACTGACAAACATGACACAAGACTTGGGATGGGGCAGAGTGTGGAGCACAGATCTATAATGCTCAACTTGGCCTTGGTTATAGTTCTGATCATGCCTGGCGGCTTGACTCACCACGCTGACAGGCACTTCGTGTCTTCTCTAGGGCTGAACAGCAATAAGATGATCACCTGTAAATGGCACAGGCTGCTTCCTCACCCATCCCTTCCCTCTTGTCCTTTTCCCTTCCCTCCCCTTCCTTCCCCTCCCTTTGTTCCTTTTTCTTCCCACCTCTCTTCTATCAGCTCCTCCCCATTTCCCCTTTCCTCCTCTCCTCCTCTCTTTCTTTCTTCACTTTTACACATTACAAGTTGGTGAGTTAACCACTTCCACATAAGGTAAATATGAACTAAATTCTAGACATAGCCTTGGTACACACCAATAACCCCAGCACTCTGCAGACAGAGGCAAGACAATCAGCATAAATTTCAAGCCAGCCTGGATTACACAGCAACACCCAGACATGTCTAGAATACATAATGAAATCTTGTCACCAAACCAAACAAAAAATAAACAAAACATTTGAGATCTAAGCCTTTAAGTTCTGGGTTCATTAGTAAGACAGACTGCCCAGGCAATCAAAAAGAACTGAGTCAGATATTAAAAGTCAGAAAAGGAAGACAAACACTGGCACATTCGGAGAGGATGGTGGTAAAAATAAAGCTTGTTTTCTCTATTTCAAAAATAAAGCTAGATCTGTGTAATCACAGGCCAAGTGCCAGCTTATAAACTTAAAGTTTGGTTGTTTGTTTGCGTCTTGGTTTCATTTTTAATTTTCTTGTATTTTTGTTTTTAATACATCCTGAACCCAGCTTCCCCTCCCTCTACTTCTTTCACTCCTGTCACCCCACACACACCTCCCAGTTCCCCCAGATCCAATCCTCTTCTATTTCCCTTCAGAAAAGGGAAGGTCTCCCAGGGATATCAATGAAACACATCATAACAAGATACAATAAAACTAGGCAGAAACCCTCATACCAAGGTTGGCTGAGGCAACCCAGTAAGAGAAAAAGGGTCCCAAGAACAGGCAAAAGAGTTGGAGATACATCCCACACCCCACTGTGAGGGGTCCCACAAGAACACCCAGCTACATAACCATAACATGTATGCAGAGGACATAGCTCAGACCATGAGGGCCTAGTACCTTAATATACCCTAGTATTAAACTTTTATATGGATACATATTTATTTGTTTAAATGTATTCTCCTCCTCCTAATTAGTCATTTTTCAGGGGCTTCACTTTCTTTGGCTCACTCCATCTCAGGTACCTGGGATATAAATATATTCAGTGTGGACACAAACTCTGAAGGATCTTGAACTTGCAAAGTGAATCTAGACAGTGATTTTCAATCATGCAGCTGACTGCCTGGTGTTCTCTAAAAATGTATATTTGGGAGCACTCAGTAATATTCCCATAGTGTCCTAGTGCTCAGCTGATGAATTGTCGAGAGTGGGGTCCAACTGCAATGCAATTCTCTGATTGTTATAAGACATGGTGAGAAGTGGAATTTGTGTATTGTCGCTGTGGATGTCTATATGCAAACAACTCTAGAAGAATTTAACAAATGTTATCTTACTATAAGAATCCAAGTGAAATTTTATGGCACTCTCTGCCCCTTCTGTAAGACAGTATGAGCCAGTATGTACACCTTTCAGAGTAATAAAAACCAGAATTAACCCTTTCTAGTTAAATTCAACACCTATTCTTGAGTCAACTTTCAATTTTTAAAAACTACATCAGATAATATGGGAGTAACAGATTCTGAGTATAATCCTGTGATAACTGTGATTTCACATTAGTGAAATTAGAAACAAAATTAAACTAATATGTGAGAAAAGATGTTATAGTCATGGATAGTGTCCAGAAGATGCAGATAAGAAATGAATAACCCACACTCTTCCATTGCTGGTGAGAATGTAAACTTGTATAATCACTTTGGAAATCAATCTGGGGCTTTCTCAGACAATTAGGAATAGTGCTTCCTTAAGCTCCACCTATAGCACTACTAGGCATATATCCAAAATATGCTCAAGTACACAACAAGGATATTAGTTCAACCATGTTCTTAAAAGCTTTATTCATAATAGCCAGAACCTGGAAACAACCAAAATGTCCTTCAACTGAGGAATGGATGCAGAAATTGTACATTTACACAATGGAATACTACTCAGCAATTAAAAACAAGGAAATCATGAAATTTGCAGGCAAATGGTGGGATCTAGAAAAGATCATCCTGAGTGAGATACCCCAGAAGCAGAAAGACACACACAGTGTATACTCACTTATAACTGGATATTAAACATACAATATAGTATAAAACATATTAAAATCCATACACCTAAAGAAGCTATCAAGAAGCAGGACCCTGGATAAGATAATCCTCACTCTGGAAGACAAACGGGATGGACATTGGAAGAAGGAGAAAACAGGAAACAGGACAGGAGATTACTACAGAGGGCCTCTGAAAGACTCTACCAAGCAGGGTATCAAAGCAGATGGTGAGATTCATAGTCAAACTTTGGGCAGAGTGCAGGCAATGTTATGAAAGAAGGGGGAGATAGTAAGACCTGGGGGGGGGCAGAGCTCCACAAGGGGAGTAACAGAACCAAATGTCTGGGCCCAGGGGTCTTTTCTGAGACTGATACTCCAACCAAGGACCATTCATGGATATAAACTAGAACCCCTGCTCAGATGTAGTCCATGGCAGCTCAGTATCCAAGTGGGTTCCCTAGTAATAGGAACAAGGACTGTCTCTGACATGAACTCAATGACTACCCCTTTGATCACTGTCCCCTGAGGGGGGAGCAGCCTTGCCAGGCCAAAGAGGAAGACAATGCAGCCAGTCCTGATGAGACCTGATAGGCTAGGGTCAGATGGAAGGGGAGGAGGACCTCCCCTATCAGTGGACTTGGGGAGGGTCATGGGAGAAGATGAGGGAAGGAGGGTGGCATTGGGAGGAGATAAGGGAGGGGGCTACAGCTGGGATATAAAGTGAATAAACTGTAATTAATATAAAAAGTAACAATTTTTAAAAAAGAAATGATTAACCTAGGAGGGAAGGAATGGTTTAAATAAGGGGACACCTGCTCTTGCATTTGAAAGATTATAAAAGCAGTGATAACAAGACACAGACATGATATATGTGTCTTGGTTTGCTATTCTATCTTGCCATTAACTTTCTCTACTGACTTCACCGGCACATTCTCTAAGCAGAGCCTTATTTTCTTATTTCCAAAATGAATCATTTTGACTTCATGGTCTTCAACAGTCTAACAAAAATGTGTGCATATGCAATGAATTTCCAGGGAAATAATGAATGAGAGGTACTTTTCCTTGAGGGCCTTTCAATCTGATAGAGGTTAAGTGACAAGAAGACAAATTACTAGACTTGAAGTAATTCCATTGAAAACCCCAACAATAACACTGCCTAGACACATGATATATGCCATCAGGTCAGATTTATCTCAGATGAGGATAGGATGAAGAGGAGAAGGATGGAAAACTTCAAAACTAAAGCTAGCATTTTTTTTTTAGTGGTGTTGTGTGCTAGCATTTCATGCATCATTCAAATTCCTCCATACTCTGTCCCTGCTTTATGGAGGACACGATAGCTTGGCCAAGTTAGGCAATGCATTCAGCTTAGAAGGTAGTTAGCACTAATGCCAATGCAGAACCTTTTGTCATTGTACTCAGTGCCACATTGAATAACTATGATTTAGAAGAGTAGCCAGGACTTTGATCTGATGAAACAGGAGGAGAAAGATGTGCTACTGACAACATCTAGGGAACAGCCCTAGGAACTATGGTTGGGAGGCAGGGCAGCCACTCCACCAATGACCAAAGAAGCTTGGGGAGCAAGCATACGCTGGACATTCAGACTTTGCTAAAGAGACCAGAAGTCCGACTACCATAACTGGAGTTCAAGATAAGAATCAACTTCTGGGAACAGGAAGCACGAGCCTTGGCAGAAAATCAGAGACAAGAGAAACAGCGTTAGGGAGTTCTGGTGAGGAGGGTGGTGGTTTTTTGTTATATCTTCACCAGGGAATCTCTGGCCAACCCTGAGTCCTCGAGCTCAGGCTGGGTGGGAGACAAGGTGGCATGTCGATTGAGAATGAGTGCTCCGAAACCCCCGACCTCTTCTCTAGTGACACTTTATTATCAGCCCTAAGCAAACCAAATAACTCCTTTGCCCTCAGTTCTGTCTGTGGAATGGGTTCACTGACACTTACTTTTTCAACTGCTCTTTACATCAAATAGTGTGTATGAAGTTGCTCTTGAAACACTGACACAGAGTTACTGGGATGCTGAGAATCCCTTAATCAGAAAGTAACAGAACCCCCCAAAAAGGGATGATTATTATGACAGATGTTTTCTCTCACAAACATGCTGACAAAGTCCAGGTTGGTGTGGAAGAACTCAATTCCTCAGGGGCCAAATCCGCCACTTATTGTTCTGTATGCTTAGCATACCTTCTGACTTATGGCTTCAAATGTATGTGTAGCTCGTGCCACCACTTCACACACTAGAACATATCTACAAGGTTAAAGTGGTCCCAAGTGAAGCCGACCGATGCTGTTATTCTATAGCACTGTACTTCAAGCTCACTTCAAGGTGGTATGTGTGGGAAAGAAATGATGATGTTTCAGGACAGGCAGAGTGTCTGGTGAGGTCTGTAGTCCACAACGAACACCAGCAGGAGTCTTTCAGCAATTACAGTACTTAACAGTGGCTATAGCAAAAATAGAGTTCCAGAAGTGCTGGATACCAGCTCCAGCAGAGGTCAGGCCTTGAGAAGGGTGGATGTAGCAGGTGATGTAAAGAAGTTGTCCTGGACAGAAGTTTGGATCTTTTTCTGAGCCTCTGAGAATGTAGTATCTCTTCCTGCACTTGGGAGGCAGGTTACAGAGGAGACAGACTTCCCAGGGCCATGGGGTTCATTTTTATATCTTCCAACAGTGATTACATCGACCTATATTTGCATTTCAAATAATATCTAATAGGTAACTATTCATACAACATGAATCGGAACATCTTTGAACAATCATAAAGTTCAGTGAGCATGGATCCTGGGCCAAGTAGACAAAGTTTAACTAAATGGGGAAGGAGAAGCCTCGTGTTCAGCTAAATGGTTATGGGTAGGAAATTATTCAGAATCTGAAAAAGGTTAATTCTTAACTAATAATAAGCAAATTAAAAATTGTAAACAAGCTACACTATAATCTATTGTTAAGCCTTTCCAGTAAAATGCAATGGGGCTTCTAATGATTAACATGATTTTTAAATTATACAATCATTCTTTTTCCTTGATTCTTAACTCTCAAAAATGCATTTTCTTTCTTTCTTTCTACTTTTATTTTTTTATTTTATTTCTTTCTATAAACATTATTAATGTTTTCACTTCATAGTAAACAAAAAAGCTTACTTTCACAGTCTTGGCCTCGATCCCATCTCTGATGACATAGTTAGGACATCCTGCCCAGTAGTTTCATCTTTATTGATATCTTTTAACTTTCAAATATGTAAGTTTTATATTACTTCTTTTGATAAGGTTTTCCATCTCATTTCCCTCTCCCAGACCATCTCAGTGACCAATGTTTTGAGGACAATAGGAGACAAGTCAGTGTATCCAAAAGCCACTGTAGAAACCAAAGGATCAGCTGGGGCTGTATCCACTCAACTAGGAGACAGAACGTTGTCATGCAGTCTCCTTTGCTAAACAATAATATTCACTCATACCAAGAACTGAAATATTGCTTCTCTGCCTGCTCACATCTTGCTGGCCCACCTGGGAGACACAGAGCCCAGTGGAGGTGAACAGGGCGCGGGAGGCCTGGGCGGTGCCAGACCAGCTGTCAGCTTAGAGAGTTTTCTGCCTGCTCCCCACTACCTGGACTACCTGGGTCACAGCAGAGACAGTGAACTCAGTGGAGAAGAGCTGGGCACGAGACCTAAGCCCCATTGTCACCATCCCGAAGAGGCCTGTTTGGCACCGGACCAGCTTTCGGCTTGGAGATCTTTCTGCCTTATCCCCGTCTGCCTGGCCCACCTGGGACACAGACAGTGAACCCAATGGAGAGACCAACAGACAACAGGGTCAACCAGATGGCTAAAGACCAGCATGAGAACACAAGCAACAGAACTCAGGGCTGTATGGCAGCACTGGAAACCAGGAACCTACCACAGCAAGCCCTGCAGATGCTATCACACCCAGAGTGCAAGAAAAAGGTTTCAATTCTGAGATGATTAAAATGATAGCGGCCTCAACAGAAGAAAATAAAGCTCTCCAAGTAGCACAGGAAAATACAATCAAACAGGTGAAGAACTGAACAAAACCCTTAAAGAAATACAGGAAACTACATTTCCTGTATTTCCTGAAGGAAATTAATACACTATTCAAGACCTAAAAGTGGAACTAGGAGCAATAAAGAAAACACAATCTGAGCTACTCCTGGAGATGAAAAACCTATGGAAGAGGACAGGAACTACATGTACAACATCACCAACAGAATGTGAGAGATGGAAGAGAGAATCTCAGAGGCAGAAAATACAATTGAAGAAATGAATACACCAGTCAGAGAAAATGTTAAATCTCAAAAGCTCCTGACAGAAAACATCCAGGAATCTGGGACACTATGAAAAAAACAAACTTAAGAAAAATAGGAATAAAAGAAGGAGAAGACTTCCAGCTCCAGAACCCAGAAAATATTTTCAACAAAATCACAGAAGAAAATGTTTCCAACCAAAAGAAAGAAAGGCCTATAAACATACAAGAATCTTACAGAACATCAAGTAAATGGTACCAGAAAAGAAAATCATGCCTCCACATATTAATCAAAACATTAATTTTGCTGGAGAAAGAGAGAATATTAAAAGTTGAAAGGGAAAAAAGCCAAGTCACATATAAAGGCAAACCTATCAGAATTGCACCTGACTTCTCATCAGAAACTCTAAAAGCCAGAAAAGGCTGGACAGATATTTCACAGACACTAAGACCAAAGATGTTAACCCTGACTACTATATCCAGCAAAACCATAAAGGAAGAAAGCAAGATATTCCATGGCAAAATGAAATTTAAACAGTACCCATTCACAAATCCAGCCCTACCGAAGATACTAGGAGGAAAACTCCAAGCCAATGAGGCCAATTACACACAGAAAAACACAGGAAATAAATAACCCCACATCAGTAAAAAAAAAAAAAAAAAAAAAAGAAGAGAATCACACACACACACACACACACACTACCACCACCAACATAAAAATAACAGAAAGTAACAACAACTGGTCATTATTATCTCTCAATATCAATGGCATCAACTTCCCAATAAAAAGGCACAGGCTAACAGAATGGATTCAAAATCATGACTCATCTTTCTGCTGCATAAAATAAACACACCTCAGCAATAAAGATAGACATTACCCATATACTGATTATTGCTTAATTTTTTAAAAACAGAACCCAAACCATACAATGGGGGAACAAAAGCAGCTTCAACAAATGGCACTGGTCTAACTGGATGTCTACCTGTAGAAAATGAAAATAAATCCATATTTATATCCTTATACAAAACTCAAATCCAAGTGGACAAATACCTTAATATAACACAAATACCTTAATATAACACTAAATCTATTACTAGAAGAGAAAGTGGGGAAGAGCCTCAAAGTCATTGGCACAGGAAACAACTTCCTAAACAAAACACCAACATCTCATGCTCTAAGATCAGCAATTAATAAATGGGACCTCTTGGAACTGAAAAGCTTCTATAAGGCAAAGGACCCTGTTAATAGTTTAAAACAACAGTTCATAGATTGGGAAAAGATCTTCACCAATCCTACATTCAACAAAGGGCTAATATCCAAAATAATTAATGAACTCAAGAAATTTAACACCAATTAACAAAGTAACCCAATTAGAAACTGGGGCCCAGAACTAAGCAGAAAGTTCTCAACAGAGGAATATCAAATGACTAAGAAGCATTTAAAGAAATGCTCAACTTCCTTAGTCATCAAGGAAATGCAAATCAAAACAACTCTGATATTCCATCTTATATCTATCAGAATGGTTAAGATCATAAACCCAAGTGACAACACATGCTCCAGAGGATGTGGAGAAAGGAGAACCTTCCTCTATTGCTGGTGGAAGTGTAAGCTTGTACAACCACTTTGGAAATCAGTTTGCTTTCTCAGAAAATTGGGAACAGCTTTACCTCAAGACCCAGCTATACCTCTCTTAGGCATATATCCAAAAAACACTTCATCATACAAGGACACTTACTTAACTATGTTCATAGCAACTTTATTCATAATAGCCAGAAACTGGAAACAACCCAGGTGTCCCTTAAACAAAGACTGGATAAAAAAACTGTGGCACATTTACACAATGGAATAACTACTCAGCTATTAAAAACAAAGAAATAATGAAATTTATAGGTAAATGAATGGAACTAGAAAAGATCATCCTGAGTGAGGTAACCCGGACCCAGAAAGACACATGTGGTATGTACTCACTTATAAGTGGATTTTAGCCATGTAACACTGGATAAGCATAATATGAGGCACAGACCCAAAGAAGTTAAGTAACATAGAGGATCCTAGGGAGGGTGCATAAATCTCAGTCAGAAGGGGAGACAGACTAGACAGAAGTAGAGGCTGAAGGAAGGGAACAAGGTAGGAGAGGAGGCACAGAGAGTTAAGAGGTTGGAGAACAGACCTGGGGAGAGCAAGGGCAAATGGACAGAAGCCTGTAAAGAGAAAATGAGGATTGGAACATCTCTGTGACAAGCTGGAGCCCTAAGTCAGGGTAGGCTCTTGTGAGGATATGAGGGGTATTCAAGCAGAGACTCCTAGTAGCAGAGGTCAGAAGAGGACAGCCTCTACTAGTCTCATAGAAGAGGTAGGGGAACACCAATCCACCCACAAAAACTTTGACCCAAAATTTACCCTGCCTACAAGAAGTGCATTGATAAATATGGAACAGATAGAGCAGAGATTGATGGAATGTCCAACCAATGCCTGGCCCAACCAAAGACTCACCCTATCAAAGAAGGCCAAACTCTGACACTATAAAGAACACTCTGGTAAACTTGCAGACAGGAGCCTGACAGTGTTTTCCTCCGAGAGGCACCACCCAACTGTGCCTCAAAATAGATGCTGAGACTCACAGCCAAACATTGTCCAATGTTTAGGGAATCTTATGGTAATGTGAGAGGAAAGAGAAATGGATCTAGAGGTGACAGGAACTCTACAAGAAAATCAACAAGACCAACCAACCAGGGCCCAGAGGAGGTTGCTGAGACTGAAGCATCAACCAAAGACCATGCAGGAACTGGACCTACGCCCCCTACAAAGATGTAGCAGATGGGCAGCTTAGGCTTCATGTGGATCCTCCAGTAAAGGAAGTGAGGACTGCATCTGACAGGGACTCACTTTGCCAGCTTTTTGATCACTTTTGCCTGGAGGGACTGCCTTGGCAGGCCACAGGGGGAAAGGACATGCTCAGTCCTGAAGCAACTTAATGAGCTGGGCTGGGTGGGAAGGGAGCTACCTTTTTCTGAGGAAAAGAAGAAGAGGGAGGAAGGTGGGGTGGGACTGGGAGGGGAGGAGGGATAGGGCTACAAGGATGTTAAGTGAATGAAAATGTAAAAAAAAAAATCTTTCATAAAAAAAATAAAAACAACTGAAATCTTGTCACACAGTTTCCTTAGTTGAGTAATAACTGGAGCTTTGTCTGCAGTCTCCTCAGCTAGGCAATGGTATCAGAATCCTTGTCATGGAGTCCTTTTAAGCTAAGGGAGTGGTGCCAGCACAGAAGCAGGTGTGAGGTTCTTATCTTGTCCTACAGACACCCACTAGAAAAAGTCAAAAATTGAAGTTTTACTTTAGGCATCCAACTAGTCACTGAACCTGATGGCTCTTACTGAATGCAGTTAGAGGTACCTGTCCAGAGCGTGACGACTAACGGAATGTGTCATGCCCCCCACTCATGTGGGGCATAAATGCTTTCTACATGTGAGGTTCTGAGCTATTTTCCTCTAGAATGTAGCTTGGGAAGCCATTTTATTTTTAATTTGGCAAAAATATAAAATGGAAGGAGTAGAGATCTCTGCACCATTGTATGGAGGCTAGAATAATTCACAAATGTTTTCTCTTTTCTTCTTTTCCCTTCCCTTACCATCTCTTCTGTTCCCTTCCTTTCTCTCCCCTTCCCTTCCCTTAGCTACTTTTCCTTCTCCTCCTATTCTTCCTCTCTCTCTCCCTCCCTCTTTCTCTCTCCCTTTTTCTCTCTCTCCTTTCCCCCCTTACTCCATTAAAACATTATCAATAATTCCTACCAGTGAGTTTCCATTCTGCATAGAATAAAGTCCACTTTCTCCTTGCCAACCAGGTCTTCAGGACTCTCAATGCTTGTGTCTATAATTCCTTCCCATGGGTCTTCATGCCATCATTTTTCTAATTTGTTCTTCCATCATACTGAAATTCTTCTGCTTTTAAAACATGGTAACTTCTCCCTATTTCTGAGCCTTTTTTTCCTTATTCTTTCTGATGAAGCCCTGTTCAAGCCTCAGCTGTAGCTTTATTAAAATGAGTTTCTTCTTATAGCTTATAGTTTCTAATATTTTTATCTTTTTATATGTCTCAACTTTAAGTTGCTGGTATCTATCTATCTATCTATCTAGTCATTAATCTAGTCTTCTGGTGCTCTAAAATTAGAATGTATCTATGATATTATCATGTTTTTACATATTTCTTACTAATAAAGGTATTTTGCTATTATTCAATCTTCTAACACTGAATGCTTTGTATGAATTCAGTGAACATTTATGAAAGATCTAGAAAAAAATTCTAGTGCTTGTTTTCAAACTGAACCTTTCTCAGTATCAATTTTACTTATGTTTCCTCTTGCATCATGAGATTTTGGTATAAAGTTTATTTCAAGAGACTAAAGAGAATAGACTAATTGCATGTTATGTGCTGTATGTGCTTAATAAGTGATCTGGATATTAAATACGGCATAGAGTGTACACGTATGAAGCACATATGACACACACATATATACATAGCATATAATAACTGTGGATTGATAAGAGATTTACATATTATCTCAACTAGATGGGGAGGATATATCTAATATATGAATAGATTTGTATACTATCTTCTACATATTATCTCTTCTCAATGTTGTGCTTTTAAGTTTAAGCATGTGTATTTGTCAACATAGGGTATTTCCAAACTGTAGATTCTAATGTGGCAATTTTGAGATGGTACCTGGGATTTGATATTTTTTAAGTTCCCATGTTGGGGACAGGGGAGATGGGTCATTTGGTAAGCGTCTTATACCACAAACATGAGAAACTTTGTTCAGGTCCCCAACACCCACAAAAGAAGCACGGTGGGATGGTGGGCTCTTGTAATCCCAGTGCTGGAGACAGAAACAGGATTCTCGAAGCTCACTGTCCAGCTTCCTAGCAGAACCAGTGAGCTTGACTGTCCTCCAAACTAGAGAGCAATTAAATAAAGACTCTCAGTGTCAACCTCTCCTTATACACATACGTACATACATATGCATGCTCACCCATGTGCATACATAGACACAGACAGATACATGTACACTCTCACTCATGTGTGTACAAAGTTACCAAGTCATGAATATGATGGTGATGTTATTCAACCATTTCAGTAATAAGGAACCAGTAAGATTTTATGCTCAGACATAGCTGAACCTTGGACACTTTAGGGAATGTCAAAAGTCTGTATTCATAGATTTTACGTGCAGATATTTTGGGTTCATTAGCATAAGGTATTGCCTAGACATTGAGTTTTTCAAAACCCTCCATGCTGTGAGTATTTTGGCATTGTAAAAACCCCCACAGTTAACAGGAAATGAGCATTGAATATAGGAAAGAGAATTCATGAGAGAGTCTTTTCTTAACCTATATGGAAAGTTACTGGTAAAAATAGTCTTAAACATACTGTCATTTCACCTTTGGGTCTATCTGTTATGAATCAGAATAATTATCCTCTGTGAAGACAACTGTGCCACCTGCTCAGTGGATGTGCCACTGTTCCTGGCTGTTGAAAAAACTTAATATTCTCCAGCTCTCCCAGTGAAAACAGCAGAGAAAAATTTCCTACCTCAAGCTTCTGCATTATTGTGTGAACATAATGGTCATAATAGTCATATATTTCTCATCTAATTCTAACAATATGGCTTCCTGGGGACTTTTCATTTTATGGGGACACCAAACTAAGATTGTTGTAGGGAAATGCAAGCATGTCCTTTCTAAGGAGAAAAGAAGCCTGGAGACAAGGAACCTGCATTTCATCTTCAATAGACCCAGAGGAAGTCAGTGAGTCATGAGGATGAAGAAAGTTCTATTTAGGATGATGGGAGGAGGGAAGGAAATTTACAAAGAAGCTATGTCTAAAGTGTGACAAGTTTCTGATTTGGAAGTATTTTTCTAAGCATAAATTCAGTGCAAAGAAGAAAAAAGAGAGAAGCATAGCTCTGGGTACTAATTTGGAAAAATATCCAGACAATCAGTATCTCATTCATTCAGTCTGTAAACTAGTTTGATGAGAGCCTCATTTAATTTCTCACAGGTACGGTGGAGTTTGGTGAAGCTGTATAAATGTTGACTTTCTGGACCACACTGAACATTTTGAGGAATGTCTCTGAAAACATTTGGGAAAGGTATTCTGGGTGCACAATGGGCCCCAACTACTTTCTTCCTGTCTCAGAATTCCTGCATGATAGATTCAGGTCATCTGGCTTTATTGATACAATTGGCTATACTGTCTAATAAACAGATAACAACTGATGCATTCTGTGTAGCTGATGAAAATGATATTGACAAATGTTTCATACACACTTAAAAATTCAGCTGAATCAAAACACTAAGAGTCTCAGAGGGGAAATGAGAGTAGCAGGTACTAGTAAGAGCTTGGCCAAGGAGAAGTGTATATGCAGTGTCATCAACCCTAAGCTGGTTTCCCAACTTCCCGTTATGCATCAGGCTGAAAAAAGGGCTTGAGACTTTCAAGGCAGAAGCAATAAAAACATGGAAGAACAGGGGTTCTTTTCACAAGCACCCAGTGTAGGAAAGTTAACTTTCAACCATGAATGAATAATGCACCACTTACAAGACTTTAATGTTGGCAGAGCTGTAAGGAAAAGATAGAGAAAAGCACTCAGCCATTTCTCTGGATCAAACTCCTAAATAAGAAAGACCAATTAGAACAAATAGAATACATTTTGAAAATTTTGAGCTTCCGGGGGAGGGGAGCAAAGAATGGAGCGAAAAGCAAGGGCAGATTTTACAGTTGAGCATGACTTGTATAACTGAGAATTTCAGTAAAGAAATTAAATAATTTCTATTTAAATTTGAGTGTAAAACCCTAAGACCAATTGAAGAAACATGTCAAATAAAAGAAGAAAGTAAATATTGAACACAAATAATTGAAAATATGAAGGAGTTAATAAATAGATTAAAAAACAAATAAAAAGTACAAAGTAAAGACTATGCAATGAAATTTAAACAGATATGAAAAAGTAATGTCATAAGTATGATTTGATTTGAAGAAGATTTGAGTTGTCAATTGACAACTACTTCCAAATAGTATTGATGGGCTTTTTTTCATACCCTGTATATGAATGCCTAGGCATATTGTAGAAAAACTTCCAATCTGGTAAGCATCTATTCAATAGACAATCAGTCTGTGGAAGGAGCAAGATGGAAACTGATAGTGGACATCTCATTCACTGTGAATTCAAAGACAGAAAAACTATGACAACAGTTGACTAAGAGAAATAATCAGTCACTCAAAAACTCAAATCTAGGTAGCATTAATTAATAAGGGTAAAAGGATTGAGGGATTAGGAGTGTTTAGCATGGTAAGATACAATATAAATTGTAGGGGTGTTGTAGGAACCTAATTTTGCTAATAATTTCAGTAATTGAAAACTTGTTAGAATATTAGTTAATTTGTATTTCACTAAATTGTACCTGAACATTTTGATAAAGGTAGAGAAACTTGGACAGAATAACTGGATAATTATCTTAAAATAAATAAAAATGATCATGGACCACATACAAACTGTACAGGTAGATTAACATTAATTCAAAAGACATGAATAAAAATATTAAGTACCATGAATAACATTTAATGGAAATTAAATGCCTTGAATTTAAATTTGAAAGCATATTTTACATGAAGAATTAATATCTTTAGTCTATCAAAAGCATTCTACAGTCTGACAAGTGAGAAAGACAATGAACATTAAAATAGGTAATCTTTAGAGGAATATATATACTTATAATCAACAAAGACAAAATATTTTAAACTTCACTAACAACATGACAGGTTGAGCCTTCAATTATTCACAGTGAATCAGTTTTCTGTCATTAGACTGGGACATATCCATAACTCCTGTTAGTTAGCAGGTACATAGGGAAAGCAATTTTTTTTCTGTGCTTTGTGAAAATGCAAATTTTCACAGATCTTAGCTGGACCACATCCATAACTATAGAAATTCAGTACATTCTTTAAAGTTCTAACTAAATCCTTAGAAACTATCTTCTTGTAGCAAGGGATCAATGCACAGAACATGTCTATGATGGCCTTTTCCTTCCACTACTCACTGTGATGAGATCCCAGTGTCTTCATTAGGGTTTCTACCACTGCGATGAAAACACCATGGCCAAAATGTAAGTTGGGGAGAAAGGCTTTATTTGGCTTGCATGCCCATATTATTGTTCACCTATAGAAGTCAGTGAAGACAGAAACTCAAACAAGGCAGGAACCTGGAAGCAAGATCTGATGCAGAGGCCATAGAAGGATGCTGCTTACTGGCTTGCATCCCATTGCTTGCTCAGCCTACTCTCTTATAAACCCCACACCACCAGCCAGGGATTGCGTCACCCATAATGTGCTGGAACCCCCCCATCAATAACTGATTAAGAAAATGACTTACAGAAAGAACTTATGAAGTCGTTTTCTGTATTATGACCACCCCTGTGGTTTGAGTGTCAAGTTGACTTAAGACTACTCAGTGCACTTGGCACCAAAATCGATGTCTGAGAATTTAAGAATGAAATATGATGTAGTCTTTTAGAAAAATTAATCCAGAGAAAAAGTGAACCCAGAGCCTTTATGAGAGAGTACTGTGTGACAACAGCAAGATGTGTGAAACAGGAGTGAGTTAAACATTCTAAAGGAAACATAGCTTCACATATATGAAACATGCACTGTTCTCATGTGTTTTGAATGATGCTGATGAAGTATATACAATATGTTTTCCACAAGATAGTGACATGTAAAGTTAGGCAAAAGGGACACGTAAAACTTGATAGAGAGGGGAAGAATTCTATTCCTGATCCAACATGAGTGGCCAAGTTGCATGATGGACAGTGTTTAAACTGGCACCAAGGGCGAGCTGTAAAAACTGCAGGATGGTGAGACTTGATTAAGGAAGAGTGGTCTAACTCCGGACGAAGTGAGAAGAGTGGGAAGGAAGTGAGTCTTCAGCCCCTTTAGAACCCTGTTTGCAGCGTAGTGTGGCGGTGTGACCGTCCTCTGCTAGTCTGAAGTCTGAGTGAGGAGGATGTGAGTTCAATGCCAGTCTATGCAATTCAGTAAACCCCAGTCTCAAACTAGGAAGAGAAAGGTACAAAGGGGGCTGGAGAGAGATGTGCTGGATGGCTTTGCCAGTGCACATGAGACTCTGGCTCATTCCACAGTACCTGAAAAAATTCCAAGGTCTGTGAGCAGCCTTAGAATATTCACCATACAGCATAAAAAATTAGCTTGTTGGTATTTTATGTGCACAGCACTCATGATTAGCTAGTTGTATTGCAGTGGTCAAAAGGATATATGTATGTGTTTGTGATATGTCATATATGTGTTATATATATTCTTTATATGCATATATATGAAAAGAAAAAGAAGTCATTAATCTGATCGAGCATAGGATGGTACATAGGAGCAGTTGGAGGGAAGAAATAATGTAATTATATTTTGTCTTAGGGTTTTATTGCTGTGAAGAGACACCATGATCAAGGCAACGATTATAAAAGAAAACATTTAATTGGGGCTGTCTTACAGTTTCCGAAGTTCAGTCCGTTATCATCTCTGTGGGAAGCATGGCGGCACGCATGCAGATGTGGTGCTGGAGAAGGAGCTGAGAGCTCTACGCCTTGATCCACAGGCAGCAGAAGCAGACTGTGCGCCACGCTGGGAATAGAGCACAAGAGAACTCAAAGCCTGCCCCCACAGTTACCTACTTCCTCCAACAAAGCCACACCGACTCCAACAAGGCCACACCTCTTTTTTTAACTTTTTATTTAACTTTTATTAATTACACTTTATTCATTTTGTATCCCCCCATAAGCCCCTCCCTCCTCCTCTCCGGGTCCCACCCTCCCTCCCCTTTCTGCATGCATGCCCCTCCCCAAGTCCACTGATAGGGGAGGTCCTCCTCTCCTTCTTTCTGATCTTAGTCTATCAGTTCTCATCAGAAAAGGCCACACCTCTTAACAGTGCCACTCCCTACGGGCCAAGCGTTCAAACACATGAGCCTATGGGGACCATTCCTATTTAAACCACCACAAATTTTAGTTTCAAAGTAGAGAAAATATTTTTAACTAGATACAACTTGATCAACTTACAGGCAAGAGGGCAACTCACTTAAAATAAACAGGACAAGGATGATAAAAGTCATGTTTTAAGGAAGATAAATTGAATTGAAATGTCTTTTCTAGTGAAAAAAAGTTAAGCACTCTATGGATGATATTAGATACCTAAAGGGAAGCTCAATGTTCAGGTCACAGCTAGCATATATCAATGACCAAATTCAGTCCCTCAACAAAAACTAATTAAGTAAGCCATGTTGAAAAATACAGTCTCATAAAATAATAAAATAGCACTTGCTAAACTAAAACTCAAACCTGGCTGAGTTTTCCCCACCTGAATGTAACTGCAAAATGAAAGTATGTATATGAAAATTAAAAAGTAATTGTATATGTATGAATATATGTTTATTATTCATTCATACACAAAATAAGGTAGGGTACCTTTTTAACATTAGTGAAAATATCAATGTATCCGTTACAGTTAATGACGATGATCCTTTTACCTCTTCAGGGATAATAAAAGTACAGATATAAAGAACCATTTCATTTTCATTGTGACCTACTTGGTTCTATGCCTTGCTTTTTTGTACCTCATTTAAAATCAATTTCCACAGACATATTTTTCTAGTTTATCACTGTGTACTCACAGATCAGTAAGCAAAATAATACTTTTATGTGTACCTTTTACTTAGCTTCAGACTATTTTTACAGAGCTAATTCTTATGGTGAGAATCTGAGACATAGAAACCAAACAAAAATATTAAATAGGACACGTAGGAGGAGCTACCTGAATTATTTTTGTATTCATAGACATGTGTGTATATATATATATATATACATATATATATACATGTCTATGAATATTTATGCATGCATTTAAGTTTTATGGCACTTATAATATTGAATTTAAAATATTTATGTTAATAATTAGATAGTAGCTGGACATAGATGCCGAGAGCACCTAACTAACCCCTTATTTCTCTGCAAATGCTGAGATGTCTCCTTTCATGTGTGAATTCCTTAAATAATTGGATGACCTTCACTTTGGAGAAGATTAAATAATTCCCTTGTTTACACTCCTAGAACTTATCAATTTAAAATAATATTATCTAGGAAGATAAATTGGAGCTCAACCTGTTTGAACTACTTCACACTCCAAAATAATGAAGTCAGAAAATGAGACGTCATTGAATTATGTATTAGCTAGTTATACTGCAATAAGTTGTTAACAAGGTAAGCTACAAATCAATTCACTGTGTGGACTTTCAGCAAACTCCAGTGAGAAAGTCAGACAAAAGTAGAGAATTATGAAAACAAACTTTCAGCTTGTTTCACAAGAAAGCTGTCATGTCACATCTAAGGCTAGTGGTTAATATATTTAGAACAAATATACATTTTGTTGACTTGAAATGTTTTGAAAAATGTGACATGGTGAGTTTTTAAATTTAAATTTAATAAGATCAAGAAGGTTCACATTCATTCTGTAATGTTACATTAACCCTTTAAAGCCTAAAGTATCTTCGCTGTGCCTGATGTTGCAGTATATATACAGGGATAAAAACACACCAGAAGGAAACAAAGCTGCAACAGAAAAAGCCTTGGGAAGTTGCCTGGAAAACATATCTGGCTTCGAAGAACATTGAAGACAGATTTTCTTTAAAAAAGAAAAACAAAACATATTCCATCAGGCTAGCCTTCCGTCAAAGGTGCTAAAAACAATCTAAATGTTTTTGCTTTCTTTTCTCATTTTGGTTGATAATGGAAAACATGTCTCACTGGAAGAATTCAAAGCCAGGATTTAAAGCTGGGATAAATAAAATAGTACACACCCTTTGATTTTAACTTAAAAGAGAAGAGAAGGGAGTTAGGTAGGGGGACATGGGTGTATATGACCACATTTTATTTTATATATGAAATTCTCAATAACAAAGAAAACATAATAAAAATAGCTTTCTTGCACTGGTTGCTGTGATTTCTCACACTAGAAGGCTGTGTTTGTCATTATTATTGTTGGGCAGAGCAAAGCCGTAGCGGAATGAACCAGAGTTTGTGTACTCCTGGTCTTGTCTACCTAATTTTGCAAAAATCATTTTGTTTCCTTTACATAAAGGCATATTGGTCCTGATGATTCTGCATGCTACCTACCCCGTGAGAAGTGACGTGCTGAAATTATTTAGGTGACTAAAACCCTGTATTTATTTCAAGAGCTAAATGTTTATCTGAACATTTTTTTTTTTAAATAAAACAGTTGTGCCAGGCGCAGTGGTGCATGCCTGTGATCCCAGCACTAAGGTAGGCAAAGGGAGGTGGATCTCTGTTAGTTAGAGGCCAGCCTGGTCTACAAAGTGAGTTCAGGACAGCCAAGGTTACATAGAGAAACCCTGTCTTGAGGAACCAAAAACAAATAAACAAAAGAAAAACATACAAAAAAAACACTGTAGCACTTCAAAATATTATTTGACTGATATCACCTAGTATAAGTTGAGTCATACCCATTTTAAATAAACTTAACTATATATCAAATTCAAATGACATAACATAATATCCATCATAAATACACAGCCAACATATGACACTTACCTTTATGCGTCTGGGTTACCTTATACAATGTGATCTTTCTGGACCCATGAAGTTACCTGCCAAGGTTGTTATCTCAGTTTTCTCTACAGCTGAATAGTATCCGTGGTGTGTATGTACCACAGTACCATTATCCATCTGTCAGCTGGAGGACAGTTGGGTTGTTTGCACTACCTGGCTGTTGGTACAGAGCAACAATGAACCTGGCTTAGTAAACATCTGTGCAATAAATTTTGAGAATGCTATCTCAACTGCGTTTATTTTTATTTAACATATCCATTGGAGAGCGATATTTGGTCAAACCAATATGATTTTTCCCCTTCTCTTTTCTACTTCTTGTAGAAAAAAAATCCAAGAATTATTTATTTATTTTTGACAAAGACCAGATAAGTTTAAATCTTTGGGCTTATCCTGTGACCCGAAGGGCTGTAACCACTGAAAACAGCCTTCATATCCATGTCTTCATGGATCTCTCTCATTTCCTCTTTCCCTTGTAATATACTATAAGGCTTTCCTGGTTAATTTAGAATAATCTCATTCAGGCTCTGTAATTAACCTTCTGAAGAGTACCGTCTGTTCTTTGAGAGGATGAATACTCCATCGGCTTCCGCTGGACATCTTTGGGGCAGGAGAAGGCTTTGTTTTTGCTTTGTTTTGTTTCAGCCACAGTATCTGACTACCAACCACCTACGTGGCTTCACTGTGTCGTCTCCCACCCTCCCAGGTCACGTGTTACTCTCCGTTGTCCCATGGGACTCTGTCATCCTGTCACTGCTGTTGGCAAAGACCAGAGCTTTGTTGGAACGTCCCACTGGATTCATTTTCAGATCCTCAGCAACACCCCTCACACGGCACACAGTATCCAGTGCATTCGAGAACGTCGTTGTGCTACTACCACCTATGCCTGACCATGAACAACAGCTTCGGCATGACTGTTATTAATGTCTAACATAAGATTTGAAATTTGTCAGAACAATTTTATTTAGTTTTTAAATAGTAGCTGAGTGTGGGGGCATTGGTCCCAGACTGCCTGGGCTACAATGTCAGTTTTAAGATTCACTAGCTACGACATTGACCACAATTAAAATAGCAAATAGAAAGCCAAAAACCAAACCACTTTGACTTTTTCTTAAATTTAGACTGGGAAAGCTAACATCATTGACTTCATGGCAATTGCTGAGGATTAAAGAGACTCATTATGGCAAACATACTGCACAAGGGGTGCCAGCTGCTATTATGATCATTAATAAATAGTTATTGAGTGATGACTACAATTCAGACAGACATTCTGATGAAATTTCAAGCATAATTTATTATTGTGTAGCCCATCATGATTTCATGGTATAAAACTTGATCCCTTAATCTCTAATTCAGTAGTAGAGTTAAAGAATTTAATAATTGTATCATAAATCTAGGTGAATGACACTAATTTTAGTGTTGACAGTTTCTTCCTTCATATGTGTGAGAGAGAGATGGAGAAGGAGAGAGAGAGGTGGAGATAGAAGGGATCAACTGACTGTGACTAAAGATTTGGTATTTTTGAAGATGACTAGCTTTGCTCTGTGGAAATGTCATCTTGCTGTTGGTAGCTTGACTGAAGTTAATCTTTTCAGTAAATGTTTAGGTATTAGAAGCATAAAGTAGGATTTAGTAGAGGGAATGAGGGGGTACCCCTTTGACAGAGGTAACGAATATTTCATTGTCAACTTGTCTTGCATGAGCTTCTTTTGTGTGCTATCCAAATAGGAAGGCTCCTCAGAACCTTCTAATTGATAATGCTGCACTTCTATTTGTAGCTAATCCCATTTTTTTTCCTTTTCTTAAAAACAGATCTTTTATGTCTCATAAAAGAATCCTGATTACGGTTTCTGCTACCTCTATTTTTCTCAGTTCCTCTCCATAACCCCTCGCATCTGGAACCATTGTATTTCTGCCTATCATGAGGAAACAAACATAATGGTAAAATATAGTGAGGCAGAAAAAAACATTTCAGAATAGAATAAAACAAACAGAAGAAAAAGTGCCTAAGGAAATGTAAAAGAAAGAAATATAGATACAGAGACTCACTCAATTACACATTCAGGAATCCCATAAAAACATTAAGCTAGAAGCCATAGTATATGTTCAAAGGCCTTATGTGGTATAAAATAGAATAAAATATATAAAATTCAACAGAAATAAAAATAGTATGGAAAAAACCTGAAACCACAAAATAAGGCAAAGAACCTCCAAAGATGTCATTGAGTTCATTTTCTGTTGGCCCTTTCCTTCTGGGCATGCAGCCTACCTTTCAGGGTAGTTGGTTTCCCCAGTGAGACTCCCTTGGAGAAAACTAAATTTTTATTTGCAAGTAGTTATCAATTGGGGATAATAGGTCTGAGATTAAGAATGAAGGTATGGGGCTGGAGAGATGGCTCAGAAGTTAAGAGCACTGGCTGCTCTTCCAGAGGTCCTGATCAATTCCCAGCAACCACTCACTACCATCTATGAGATCTGGTGTCCTCTTCTGGTTTGCCCTTATATACATAAAATAAATAAATAGATCTCTTTAAAAAAAAAAGAATGAGGGTATGTGTCCATTTCTCCTGTCATCTCTAGAATCTCATCTGGTGCAGACCCATGCTGGCCCCACGCTACCTCAGTCTCTGTGAGTTCAAATGTTCTCGGATCCTGTTGACTTAGAGGGCCTTGTTTCCTTGGTGTTCTCAATCTCCACTGTAAATTACACTCACTCTTTCTTCCTCTTCTTCACGGGAAGGATTTGATGGATATAGGCCATTTAGGACCGAGTGTTCCAAGGCCTCTCACGGTCTGCATATTGTCTGGCTGGAAGTCTCCTGTCTGCTGCAGGGGGAAGTCTCATTGACGATGGCCAAACAAGGAACTGATCTATAAATATAGAAAAATGTCATTAGGAGCCATTTTATTCCCAGTTTCTTTTAATATAACAGTATTATTTGGTCTACACTCAGGTTCTTGGTCACCCAAGCAGTGTCAGCTATGGCTTCCATCTTGTGGGCCTTAGTCAGAAAGTCAAATCAGATATAGATTGACTACTCCCACAAATATTGTGCCACCATTGTACTACCCTATCTTACAGGCAGGGTACCACTGTAGATCAAAAAGCTTAGAGCTGGGTTGATGTGCTTCTCCTTTGGTAGCATGAAGAGAACAATTCTTTACCAAAGACTCTAGAACATAAGTGTGAAGGCTCTATGCAGGCAGCAGTTTGACTTTGTCATTTCAATGAGCTCTGTAGATGTTGTCTTCAGCAGAGGGCCTTGCTGTCAGTTTTTGCAGTGCCACAGGTAGCCTTGTCAATAACTTGTGTTTTTCAGTATTCCCGTGGAAACTATTTGACAACTCAATTCTATGTAACCCATTTATGGCACTGGAAACTTCATTTAGTGACAAGAAATGTCTAGCTGGGCTCTGTCACACCATTTATTTGGTGATTTCATTTAGATAATCTCTACACATGTATATATTTTAGGAAGTTTCTGCTATATTAATTCCAACACTACCCCTCATATGGGCATTATTTTTAGCTGTCTTTATATTTCCTTCTTCATCCTCTCTTCACTTCTCTTTCCCACTTGATCATGACTTTACGATTCCTCTTCTCTTGCCAATACATTCATTTCTATTTCTATTTATTTGGAAGCCAAATCACTGCACCTTCAATAATCCAGATAGAGTACCACATTTGTCTTTCTGTTTTGGGGTTACCTCACTCGAGATGACCTTAATATTAAGGTATTTCTTAGATGCTGCTAATGAATGGATCAGGTTTTCACATATATTCTGTTAGTTTCTGTATTTTTAAAATTAATTTTTGTATTAATTACCATTTATTCACTTGGTATCCCAGCTGTATTCCTCTCCCTCTTCCCCTCACAATCCCACCCTTTCTCCCTCATCTGCTCCTATGTCTCTCCCCAAGTCCACTGATAGGGGAGGCCCTCCTCTCCTTCTCTCTGACCCTAGCCTATCAGGTCTCATCAGCACTGGCTGCATTGTCTTCTTCTGTGGCCTGGTAAGGCTGCTTTCCCTTCAGGGGAGGTGATCAAAGAGCCAGCCACTACGTTCATGTAAGAGACAGTCCCTGTTCCCATTACTAGTGAACCCACTTGGAGATTAAGCTGCCATAGGTTACATCTGAGCAGGGGTTCTAGGTTATCTCCATGTATGGTCCTTGGTTGAAGTATCAGTATCAGAAAAGACCCCTTTGCCCAGATTTTTCTATATTTTTATTGGAAAATTGAGACCATTGATTTTGAGAGTCATCAACGAGCAATGTTTTTTATTCCTGTATTTGTTGTTGTTGTGATGGTGGTGGTGTGTGTGTGTTCCTACCACCCTCCTTTTGATTTGTTGGTCTGTGATTTCCCATTCCTGTGTTCTCTTGGGTACAGTTAACCCCTTTAGGTTGAAATTTTCTTCTAGCATGTCCTGTGGGGCTGAATTTTTGCGTAGATATTGTTTGAATTTGTTTTTCATCGTGGAATATTGTATTTTCTTGGTCTATCGTGATTGAAGGTTTTGCTGGGTCTAGTAGTCTGCACAAGCATCTGCATCATGCATGTCTAGAACTTTCCTGCTTTTGAGAGTTACCATTGAGAAGTCAGCTCGCATTCTAGTAGGTCTGGCTTTGTTTGTTGCCCTTTTCCCCCCTGCAGCTTTAAATGTTCTATTTTTCTTTGTTCTGTACATTTAGTATCTTGATTGTTATGTATTGAGGGAAAGTTTTTTTTTTTTTTTAGTCTAGTCTATATATAGTTCTCTGTATTTCTTGTACCCTAATAAACATCTTCATTAGGTTAGGTAGGAAAATTTTCTTCTATGATTTAGTTGGAAATATTTTCTGTGTTTTTTACCTGGGTTTTCTCTCCTTTCTTTATTCCTTTTATGCCTATATTTGCTATTTTTATACTGTCCCAAATTTTGTGTATGTTTTATATCAGGAGCTTTTATCTTTAGCATGTTCTTTGACTGAGGTATTAATTTCCTCTACCATGTCTTCTATGCTTGAGATTCTTTCTTCTACATATTGTATTCTGTCAGTGAGACTTGCCTCTGACAGAACTCCTGTTACAGTTCCTAAATTTTTCATTTCCAGATTTCCATTCTTTTGGATTTTTCTTTATTGATTCTATTTCCACTTCCAGGTCTTGAACTGTTTTATTTATTTTTCCCATTATTTACTTGTGTTTTTATAGATTTCTTCAAGGGGGTTATTCATTCCCCTTTTAAGAACCTCTATTATGTTCACGAAGCCTATTTTAAGTTCTTTGTCTTTTCATTTGGCTATGCTGTGATTCTCATGGCCTACTATGGTAGAGTTGCTGGAATCTATTGTCCTGACTGTTGTTGATTTTATTTTTCCAAGAGCATATAGGCATCTGGGTTTGGCATGAGTTTAATTCTAGGTACTGATATCCATCCTTTTCTTTTCAGGTTGATATTTGCTTCCTTGGTTTCTGTTGCCTTTTCTTGTTTTTAGGAGGGTGTAGTGGGTGGTTATTGCCTGGAAGGGAATTTTTCTAGGTTCCTGATAGGTGTGGTCATTGGGGTTTTTGTATAAAATATGTTTCTAGGTAATGAGAGGTGACAGTTAAGAATAGGGATGGGTTGAGGATAGGTAGTTGAGGGGGTCCACAGGAGGCAGGAAAGTAGAATGTTCTACCAGAATCTGCTTGGTCACATGGGGTACAGTACAAAGAGCATGGAGAGCTCAAATATCTACTCAGCTACATAGTTGGAGATGAGATTGGGGGATTTAATTTAGAGGAGAAGAGGGGGAATGACAATTCGAAGCTTGCTTGCCTACTGTGCTGGCCTACTTGTTTCTTTGGCAGTCTTGGGTGGTGGGTTCCCCAGGAATGCCTACTGGAGTTGGGTGCTGTGAAAATAGGTTGAGTTGGAAGGAAGGTTGGAGGAGAAGACCTTTGTGGTCTTCTGGAGATGGGAGAAGGGGCAGCAATGCAGCGGGTAGAAGGCTACAGAGCTGGGTATAAGACTGTGGGATTAGATTTGGAGGAGAGGAGGGAGAGGTTAAAATCTGCAGTTAGCCCACCTGCTTCCCTGCCTTGCTTGACCTGCTAAGGTACATTTGCTGTAGATCCTTTCTAATATCTATGACTAGGTTCATGATTTATCATGTGCTTTCAGTTTCCTGCCTTGTTTTATAATCTTACAATATTCAAAATTTCAACAGATGGTGACTCTTTCTGGAGGTTAGATGAGCAATTAAAGTGCTGTCTGCTTGCTTTGTGTCAGTACATATGCTATCCACATTTCATGCTAAATGTGAACAAACCACAGAGTCTTCTCTTGCCTTACTTTCCTCTTTGGGGATTTAGGAATAGAAATACTTCTTCCTGACTGTGGTGAGGAATGAGTCATAGGAAAGATGTTATATCCAATTCAGTTAACATCCACCAAAGCTGGGTAAAGGCATAGATCCTCAAAGCTGCTTCTAAAACTGTCCTCAGTAGGTGTTCACAGCCCAGGATCAAATGATGTTAAAAACAGAGGTTACAAATTAACCTTCATGGAATTCATTACCCAGAAGTTTTCTGCTTGCCTTAAAGGCATAGGTTTCTACTGTTAATTGTTCATCCACTGTTCAGCTTTGCTGAATCTTGGTTGAGGCACATCTTTAGCATTCATTCCTGCTGTTCTACCTGGGATTTTTCCTGAGATAGGTGGTGGTAGAGTGCTTGAAGAACATCCATGAACCTTGGGTTTTGTACTTAATACTGATTTTAAAAAGGGAGAGAAACGAAAAGAATATTGCATTGTACAAGAACCAAAAAGGATTTCTATTAAATTCAACAAGGTTTTATTCGGTATCATGTATAGAAAAACATCTATACATAAAGGGTAATTCTGGATAATCAAATAATGTAGTCTTTGCTCAAAAAACTTATAGTAAATTTATAACAAAACAGAGCTATATTGTCAATGCCTGTGGAGGAGGGGCGTAGTACATGTTTATTTATCCATTGGAAAAGGCCATGAAAAGTTGTTATTAGAATAAAAATATGGATAAAATTTGAGTGAAAGAGTGGAAGGAAAGGCTAATGCTTTGATTCACTCTAAGTAAAACAGATGTAGGCCCTGGGAAGAAGATTTGGTAGTGTTGAGCCTGGCACGTGCTATGTTGCAGATGTGAAAGGCCAAGCAGTAAGAGCAACCTGCAGTGCTTGGGGGTTGTGTTATTATGATAAACCGTCCACAGAAAAAGGTGCATAATGGAGCTAGAAAGGAAGCTTACAGAGCCTCTCATGCTGGAGAATCTGACTTGAGGCGACGAGAAATGAAGGCTTTGAAAGCACAGGTAGTAAACGTTTGGTTTACTTCCTCCGCTACAGGGACTTCAAACTACAGTCTGCAGCAGTCTGAGTTCACTGAACTGAGGGCTGGGGAGAGATGTGTGGCACACACTGACTCTTCCCAGAGATGGTGCGCTGCTCCAAGACACTGTTTTCAGGGCGTAGCATGCTCAGAGGTTTCTTTTAGAATGTTTATATTTAAATCTTCCTAATAAATGTACTTGGGGCAGAAGCTGGAGAATCTGCTGAAAGAGTAAATTACAACTCAGATGAAAGACGAAAGAAGGGCCGGAACATCTGGAACTGAAGGAGAAAATACTCAGTGAAGGGAAAGGTTTTGAGTCTAGGGGTGAGGGTCTGAACTCTACAATCTCTATGAACATTTGTGTATAATGCATTTTAGGGAGTGGGTGCTATTACATTTTTAACACGTCTGTGATCTCAAATTAACAGTTAAAAACTGTCATTTTAGACAGGTGTGATGACTGAGTCTGATAAGCTGTTGTGTGTGCATTTGTGTACAAAGATATTGGTGATATGAGAAAGCAGAGTTGCAAATGATGTGGAGGTAATGTAAGATGGACATCTGGAAAATGACTCCTTTCTGATAAAAGAAAACAGGAACATAAACAGATAAATAATGTCCTAAGTAAACATGGTAGATTTTTAGAATAAGGTAATATGAGGCACAATAGAGCATATAAAATACCATAAGAACATGTAGTACTTACTTTAAGTGATATAACTTCATTTCTAATTATTTTGTCACTAGATAGACTACTGGTTATGCCTGCAGGCATACTCAAAAGGACAAAGAGTGTGATCCTTAAAAGGACAAAGAGTGCCAATAGAGAAGAGCTAGGATACAAGACAGAGAAGAGGAAAGGCCAAAAGCAGTCTCAAATCCTACTCTGTTGCAAGGTATTTGTTTTATTTTACTAAAAATTTTCATACAATATATGTTGATCATATTTTTCCCTACCCTAAGCTTCCCAGATCCTCTCTTATTCTTGATCACTGGTTTTCACATGTTTCACATGTCTCTGAAACAAAACAAACAAAGCAATGTTGAAAACAATGTGAACTAGCAAGTATCAGAATTCAGTGGAAGTGTGCTTAGTGAAAAGGTTAGAGAGGTTCAGAGTTCAAAGCCTTTTCATTTCTATCTCAGTAACTTTGTAATATTCAGAAAAAAATACCTTGTCTTTCAAGTTTGCATATACCTCATTTATAAGATGCAAATACTGAACTATTCAAACTCATTTAGGATTGGATGTGAATTCTGTAAATGACTAGTGAAAGATGTTCAAACAGGCTCTTGTTATTAAAACATGACAAATTCATGGTGTTTATTACAGAGGAAGCCAGTAAAAGCTACTTGAGGGATGAATATAAATTAGAAGATGTAGATAAAAATAACTTTAGTTTTATTTGATTATTTAAAAACTATCCCCAGTCAAACATTTTAATTAGTGGGTATATACAATAAGTTAAGAGAAAGTAAATGTGATTGAAACCATGTCAGACAAACAAATGCTGCTCATCCTTTTGTGGGCATCAGTGAAGACTGACTTCATTGGTTGCTGACTAGCATGCAGTTGAGCTGAAAGTGCTCAAGAGTTTCAAACTGCCATCATATAATTTGTATTGATTTGCCTTCAGCCTCAATGTGACTTACTAAAAAATGTCAATCTTAGGGGATAGAATCACTATTTCAGTTCCTGCTCTAAATGACAAGACAAGAATATATTAGCTACTAAGACTTTCTCCTGGATATATTTTTAAACTTTGAATTAAAGACAGCAAATAACTAAAGTAATTTGTGAAGGGTTGTTATAACAAACTCCCATAAACTTGGCCCACAGTTCTGAATACCAGAGCCTGAAATTGCAGTGAAGGCATTGTCATGGACACAGACAATTCATCTTTTGTCCTTCACAGCCTGAAGAGGTTTTAGAGATTTATTAATGTCTCTTTTCTTCCTGTTGTGTTACTTCAGCTCTGCTTCTGTCTCTACTTCACTTTCTTGAGCATGGATGTCCATGTGCATAAGCATGTGTGTGCACATGTGTGTTGACTTATGTAAAAAGCCTGTGAGCAAGCATGTATGTATGCATGTGTATGCATATAATGCACATCTGTGTTTGTTTATGTATAAAGCCTTTCTTCATCTCTTTCTCCAGAAGACGCTGTGATGGCAGCCAGATCCCAGAACAGTCTAGAATGGTAAATCTATAAAGACACATGTAGAAGATAAAATGGATGTTCACTCTTTGACATGCAAGGTAATATTCACAGCTTCTGGGGATTGGGAAAGAAATACATATGTGGGCCATCATCTTTTCTTCTTTCAGACAAGCACAGTGCTTGCCAGAAACTTAATGTATGTAGAAGTTCTGTTTAGAATAAATTATTTAAAAATGAGAGTGTAGAAAATTATGTAAATAGAGATATACAGATAGGAGAAAAATATCTTAGAAAAAAGAGATCTTATCTTGTCACAAGTCTCTGTGCGTTGATTCATTTTGTGATTCAGAACTTACGGAATACTTTATCTTTTACTGCAAAGATAACAAAATACTATAGATTTGTTTGAGACAAAATCATAATGGAAACAACAAGGATAAAAGTTAGCTCCAAATACAGAGATTCCTTTCAAAAAGGAATTGCAAGTGAGAATGTTATTAAATGTAGAATATTATTAAAATATGCTCATTCTTGCTAATAGAAAAAAGCATTTTCCTTCCATTTCTAACTGGTTTTTTTCTTTGAGGGATATAATCAGCCTCCCAAGAACATGCCCAGAGTGAATTCATTGACCCTGTCAGCATTCATTTTATTTTATCTGAAGCTAGTCACCATTAGCCTAGGGTAGTTGACACTTGTAGTTTTCAACACCTTCCTGGCATCTCTGTGCAGAAGTTCTGGTGTAGGAACAAAGGGGACACATGCATAGTATCAGAACATAGTGGGGTGAGTAAAAAACGGAATGACGGCCACAAAAAGAGAGGATTAGTTCTTGTGGTGAAAGTCTGGGTGGGGAGAGCGGGGTGTGGTTGTTCATACCTAGAATACCAGCTTTCAGAGAAGGCTGGAGACTGAGGAAGGAGAATTACTATAATTCCAGGAGAGCCTGGACCACGCTGGGTCATCCTGGGTTACAGTGTGCGACCCTGTCTTAGTAACACAGAAAGTCCAAACAAACAAACAAAGCAAAACAAAAACAATAGTCAAAACATACCATCATCAAAACAAAAACACGGGAAAGATCAGTGACTACACAAAATTATTCTTTTGAGTGATTGACAGTGGGATCGGTGGTGATGTCATGGTTTCTCTGCCTCTATTTATCTTTTGTGTCTCCTTGTTTTCTGATTATCTGCTCTATAGAGATGTGGTTTTATTAATAACCAGGAGAAGATTTCACCCAATAATTCTTGTATGTCTGTTTCTTTCTTTTTCTTAATTCCTTCCTTCCTTTCCTCTTTTTTTCTCATTTGATTGTTGCTTTGTTTGCTTTTTGAGACAGGGTTTTTCTGCATAGTCCTAACAGTCTTGGAACTCACACTGTAGACCAGGCTGGCCTGAAACTCACAGAAATCCACCTTCCTCTGCCTCCTGAGTACTAGGATGTGCTACCATCACCTGGCCCTGTCTCTGTTTTTTCACAGTTTGTTCTTCCTTTGATGTTGGTTTTCTCTGACTACATTAATTTTCTTATTCATTTATTTAGACAACCTTATTTCTTAAAAGGGAAGCTGAGTTTATTGATTTGAGGCCTGATTTATATTCTGAGAAAGGCATCCCTTACTATAAAATTCTTCCTACTTTTTGCTTTATCAAAACCCCACATATTTTAGCAAAAGATTTTTTATTTAGCACCAAATACCTCACAATTCTTCTCCTAACTTCTTTCTTAACTAGCGTGTTATTTTAAAAGATCTCATTTTAAAAAATCATGATTTTTTTCAGGAGTATTCATATTTTGGTAAATATTTTTGTTATCAGGTAAGACAATTTGCATGTCTTGCAGTGCTTTGCAGTCTTGGAGGGCATGCTTAGCAGTAGTTCAGGGTCTACTCCATCTTTCTGAAGGCATTCATTGTAATGAATGTGTGTTCAGCTGTCACGGGCAGAATGTTATAATGTGACAAAAAGGCTGGTAAGATGGTTCAATGGATAAAGCACTTGCCACCAAGCGCAGTGAGGCAAAGCTCAATCCCCAGGACCCATGCAGTAGGAGAGAACCGACTCCCACTAGTTGTCTTTTGAACTCTACACATTTTGGCACACATATCACACACACACACACACACACACACACACACGTATTTTTAAAGTCAGCTAGGCGAACATGTTCAAATCTTGGTAATAAGCACAACTATAGTTATAACTTTTTATTTTTATAAATTTAATTACCGCTTGTAAGTTTTGTAGCACTCCAGCTGGTCTTTACAAGGTAGTGACGTAGAGCTCCCTCTGGTGGCCGAGATAAAACGTGCTTCTCTCAAATCATCAAGCTTCCAGTTTGACAGTTTTTGAGTATTTCTGGTAAGATGAATTTCACTAAAATGTTATAAATAAGCACTGAGTTTTAAAATCACTTTCATCATCACAAGTTTAACTGTATTGTTTTTTTTCTACTATTTTCTTAAGTCATATGTTGTCTATAATTTCGATGTTAAAACTGAAAAATTGTGTCTGTGTCATAAATACAACAAATTAATCACAATCTTCAATTTAGGCAATCTGATCATACTCACTTTGTTACTCTAAGCAATGTTATTCCATATGCAGAAATAAAACTCAGATTATTTGTTCTTCTGAGTTAAACTGGACTTCTAAACTTCAAATATTGGGGAGCCATCTGGTCAGCATAGGCTGGTCAGACTCATGAGGCTCTGAGTTCATTCTCCACCACCAATGTGAAAAGGTAGGTGCGGTGGCAGGGGCCTGTAATCCCCGTATGGGGAAGATGGAGATGGGCAGGGCCCTGGAGCTCACTGGCCAGTCATCTTACCTTAAGAGGTAAGTCCCAAGCCTCAGTAAGACCTTGGCTCCAAAGAGATGAGCAGCTCATGAGAAACACCGAAGTTTGACACCTGACCTCCACATTCATGTGTGCACACATGTTTTTAAAAAGTGTATATGCATATAACACACATAGTTGGTACTTATCAAAATCTGATATTATTAGGGAACCAGTTCTTTATTAAATTAAAGTCATCAGTTTGGATTGGAATCCAGTATAAATGCTTCTTTATTGAAATGGAATTTGAAAGAGACTCAGAGCAAGCCCACCACTGAACACAAAGATTAACAATTTCAAGCCCTGGAGACAGGCCTGCAAGAGATTTTCATACAGCCCGACATCAGCAGAGCTAAATACATAAACTTACGTAAAGACAAAGTTGAAGGATATTTCTCAGATTTATCTTTCTGGATCTTGGGTAATTTCTCCTTTGTATGAATCATCAAGGACTTCCTTTTTAAGTTCGTTTTGCGTAACTTGACACACTCAGAATTGTTAAGTGAGTTTTAATCATTAATATGAAAAATCTAAAAGTGCTTATAGCCCATAAGGAGGCTCAGTCTAGGGGAATCTAGACTGTTTACATCATCAGAACCCTCAGTCAGTTTTGCTGATAGAGCTTTGCACTGATTCCCAGAGGGCAACAGAGATTAGGGGAAAGACAGCTGAGTTGCAGCAAAGGTTCTTCCTTCTGGCTAGATACCCATCCCGTACAGAAAGAATCAACACTAGGCACAGACTTCTAGAATCACATGCTGCCGTTCACAGTATCAGAACCCCACAAAAGACAATGGATGCAACATTACATTTAGGATGGCTCCTGAAACAGAACTAGTTCTGACTGAGTTTGGATTGACTCCACTTGATTTATTCTATTGTTCTAGCATTTCTTGCATATTTGCCTTAATCTCCCAGGCAAGCATCTTCTCTTAAAACTGGCTTCTGATGTTCTTAAGTCTGTGTTTTAAACAGATGGAATTTACTCTAGGTATTTTAGATAGAAAAATAAAAGAGACTAAAGGAATGAAAATGGTTCCTACATTGGATGTGTATTTCAGTTGTTTTGACTCCCTCAGGCACTGTAGAGAGTTTCTCATCATCTCTAGCTCTCCTCAAGCTCATGGATCAGTATTCATAGCTGGTTCTTCCATGGTTCTGCTCACAGATCAGTAAACGGAGCTCTCAGGCACACTTGGCATAATCAGCTCTCTCATTCAAACATGCCACCTAGGCAGTACTGGGGACATACTCTCTCATGAAATCAGCACTAGTGACAAGGTTCATGTAGCTCCCTGTCCTGGTATTTATCAAGCCATGTTCATGTTCCCTTTCATAAACAGGGAGGGCGTCTACTACTTGGGAAACTATGGACTGTTCTAGTGACTCTGTATCCATGTTTGCCTTCCATGCTGGGTGAAAATGTCCTAAGGTCGTTCTCTTAGAGCTATTATTGTAAAGTGTTCCTCCATGTTCCAACAGTCATCTTTCTTTTCTGTCACTTTTTTCTCCACCAAGTCCTCTAACACGGTGCTAAGGCAAGTGGAGAGGAATCTTTGTGGAGCTGCAGGCCATTCTTCAATCATATCCACAGGTGCTGCTCATCGGCATGACACAGTCATCTTTGCCTGCCTACGATTAAGACAATCATCTCAGAAGCTGTGTGCAGGGAAGTGTCATAGCTGCCTGTGGAGACAGGCTAAACACCAGAGGTTTATTTCCTCCTTTAATCTCTGCAAACAACAAACAGAGGAAACCCACAAAAGAGACCTGTGCACTCCTTGGCTCGAGGGTAGGATGCTGCAGCCAAACCACACCTCAGTTGTCTTGGAATTATAACATATAGATTCCAATGGACTTTCTTTTCTTGTTTGTTTCTGATGTTTCTATACTTAAAAAAAAAAAAAAAAAGAAAGAAAGAAAGAACTACTGAACCATTGCAGGGCAATAGCTTTTTTTTTTCCTGTCTGAAGTTTTATATATTGCAATATTTCACATATAAATTGAAAAATACTGCCCACTAAAGGAGGGAATTAACGACTTTCCACAGTAACCCAAAGATGTATGAGAGATTCAGAAAGGTTCTGTTTTGTTTTGTTTTTCTCAATAACATATGCAATGGTGCTTTGGTTTCATGAATCCTTAATCCGTTTATTCCGCAGTGTGGGTTTCATACCTCCTATGTAGATAAATAATGTTTTTTTGGTTATGAAATGTTTGTCAATCCCATGATGTCAGGGAGGTGTTTAGTTCTGAAAATTTCATATATATTTATTAAAGTTTAGATCCATATCTCCCCTTTTACACTTTCAAGAATATGAAGATGTTTATTAGTGATTTGATTTATTGTTGTCTCTTGTTGTCTCTTTTGGCTTTAAAAAATTAGTCTGTTCTAAGTACTGAATCAAGCACCTACAAAGCACCAAGCAATGTGCTACATTTTGATGCTGAAGAAGAAAAGAATAAATAGGAATATGTAAAATTATACTTAGTATGCGTGCTACTTAGTTAGGGGCAGATGATTTTTTAAAATATTTAAAGTAACTATTACAAGCTATGTTTTTGTCATTAACTAAATATATTGCATGTTTATTTGTAAGATATATGCACATTAAATTATCAGGTGAAAGATAACTTGTATATATTGCAGTATATACATACATACAGTAACTATAGCATCCCTAATTGGGTTGTGACCTTGACTTTAAGCTTTTCCAGTAGGCTAAGAATACTCCATTGAGTAGGCATTTTAAAGATGCTCTTTGATATAGCATACTGATTCAATAGGAATGAGTCAGCTGAAAGAGGATGGGAAGTTACGTTAGGCACAGAATCCTCTACCAAGGCTTCTCTGCCAGGTACTTGATGCATCAGTGTTTTCCTTGTCTAAGAATGTGCTGCGAATGTACATACAGAAGTACACTCACCTTTTATTACTATCTAAGTTGTACTCCAAAACCAAAACCATGGCAAATGTCATAGTGCGTAGATGATGGTTTCTACTGCCAGCATCTGACATCCAACTCTTTGTTTCCTCCATTAGTCATAGAGTTGAGGTCATAGAGTTGTGCTCTGGAAACAATATGTCTGTCTCTTCAACTGTGCATCAGTCACTTGCATATACTTTTGTTTTTCCCTTAAGGATATGTGAGATCAGGCCTCTGTGCACTGGTGAGCCTGTTTATATGCACAGCACTCAACCAATTGTTTAAGGAATGAATTTGGGGTTGAGCCATGTATCTTAGATTCTCCCTCTCCTTCTGTCATTCAGCTTTTGGTATGGAAGAAGGTTGTGACTGTAAAGGAAGCTGGAATTATTTCCTTCCTCAACGCTCCCATAACTATGCCTCATGATAATTTATTCTTGTATGTGTTCTCAAGCTAAAAAGGGAGCTTATCAATTTTGAAATCTCTTTGTTATTAAAATAATTTTTGTTTTGATAAAAGTCCTTCAGAATACTTTCAAGTAGTCCTTGCATATGCCTGCATTAATCAACCAATCAATTAATCAATGCATGCACGTGTACATAATTTTAGTCTGTGAATTTCTCACTTCGTGGGTGTCTATATATGAGTTTACCTTCTTGATGAGTACTTTAAAAAGTTTAGTAACTCTGAGAGATCAATTTGCCTAGAGGAAATAGTTGTAGACACTGTTTTTGATTAGACCATCCATCCTGCCCACAGTAAAATTATAAAAGATAATTTCTTTATCCAAAAAATAAGTTGGAACATTTTCAGAAGTTCACAGGACAGGTGGTAGTAATGAGATTCATTTTCAGTTGTCACAGTCAATGTAAACCAATATAAGGAAAAAAATATAATAAAAAAATTTATTTTATAGAGTTAAATAGGACCCCTGCCAGGGCAGTAGGGAGGCTAACTGCAGACTGACACCTCTCCTTCCTTTCCTCAAAAGACAATCTCCCAGTCTCAAACCCAGCTCTGCAGCAGACCACCTAATGGAACCTCTCTTTCATCCCTGCCCCATTCTCCAGACCACCACAGATTAAAGTTGAATATCAACAACAAAAGGAACAGAAAACGTATGGACTAATGGAAACTGAGAACCCACAACTGAATGAAAAATGGGCCAAATAAAAAAAAACCAAAAAACCCAAAAACCAAAACCCTCAAAGTCTTTCTAGAATTGAATAAAAATGAATATACAACATACCTAATCTTATGGGTCAAAATGAGGGCATTTTTAAAAGACACTAGTTCATAGCAGCAAGTGTCTACATTATATATAATATATTATATAGTGGGAGGGCTCTCATACTCGTAACCTAACAGCACAGCTGAAAGAGAGAGTGGAGGTGGGGAGATCATTCCCAGAAATGTGAAGATGGAAAGAAATCACCAAACTCAGAGCTGAAATCAATAAAAATAGGAACAAAACAAAAACAATACAAAGAATCAATGAAACAAAGATTTGGTTCTTCGAGAAAAATCAGTGAAATTGACAAGCCTTTATCCAAATTAACTAAAAGGCAGAGAGAGACAATCCTTAGAGATGAATAGGAGGATATAACAACAGATATCAAGGAAATCTGAAAATCTTAAGGACATGCTTTAAAAACCAGGTCTTTACAGCCATTGAAGCAGGACAGTCTCCCCAAGCATGGGAGCTAAAATGTTACGCTCAGGATGCGAGGCTAAGCACTGCACTCAGAGTCAGCCGCTTTCGACCCAGAGAAGAGCATGTCTGATTGCATGCGGGTTGATGCCCCAGGTCCCGCCTCTGAGAAAAAGGTATCGACGGGTCTGATGCTCTTTGGGTGGATGACACCTAAATGAACATCAGTACAAAGTCCCAATTTATTTCTAATATCAGAGATCAGACCTCTACTCTTGCCTGATGCTTCTAAAACAAAAAGGGGGAACTGTAGAGAGCTGCGTAATGCCACGCCTTAAAGATGGAGCTGGTTTCCGCCTTCCACCTTCCTGATGGTGAGTGCTCTCTGTCACAAACAACTCCATATTTGGCTAAGGCTGAGGATCTGGCTTGCTTCCGTGTATGTGGACCTATCTGCATTGCCCACATGGCACGCTGGGGTTGGCTACCCAGAGGCTATTTAAGCTGTGGGCTGGCTTTCCCCAGGGTCAGATGATTGTTCAAGGTTCCTGAATAAACTGCATTGAAAAAAAAAAATAACCTATTGGAATATCTAAAAAGAGAAAGAATGAAAGGTAATTTTCTTGATACAGACCACTTACCAAAGTTAATCAAGATCAGATAAACAATTTCAACAGACCCATAACCACTACTGAAAGAGGAATCAATTATTTAAAATCTCCCAGTCCAAAAAAAACTAAACAAACAAACAAACCCAGGTCCAGAAGGTTTTGTGACAAAATTCTCGCAGTCTTTCAAAGAAGAGTTAATGCCAATGATTCTCAAATTATTCCACAAAATAGAAACAGAAGGGACATTGTCCAGTTCATTCTATGAGGCCACAGTTCCCCTGTTACCAAAACCTCAGAAAGACCTAACCAGGAGAGAAGGCCCAAGGAAGTGAATATAAGAAGAAGCACCTAAAGTTAAGGACTATTTGAGGGTTAGTATGGAAACCAAATATGGTCCTAAAATATAGACATGTATGAAGGAAATCTAAATGAAATTGCCAACTAATGAGACAGAGCTCCAACTGCCATCTAATAATGGGAAAGGATTACATTTAATTGAGTTGTTAGCTAAAAGGATCCTACGAGAACAACCCAGACTGTTGCCAAAGCTACTGGTGCCTCTCCACAAAACTGAAAGCAAGGCCCCATTGCTGAAGTCAACACCTACATAACTTATTGAACGTTATGGATTTATGCTGGTGCCTATGTAGCCTTCACCCCTATATGCTAGTGTCCTTGGTACAGAAAGGTACTCTGCACACTACCAAAGGAAAAAAGTGTAAAAGAGGCCAGTCTTCAAACTCTGTTCAGCGGTGTGCTACCTGCAGAATATGTTAGAGCGATGGTGGCCCAAAGCTAGTGGGAATCACCAACAAATACCTGACTTGAAGAAAGCCCTGCTCCATGAGACGAACCTCATACCCAACGCTGCTTAGGTGACCAAGAACAGGATTCAAGCACACTTGAATTTACAGAGACCGAGGCAGCATGCACAGGGCCTGCATGGGTCTGTATCTGTTGGGGTCATAGAGCATATTGCCAATCATCTTCAAGTTTAATGATTTGCAAATTACTACACAAATGATTGGTATCAATAATATAAAAAATCTGCATTGTTCTTAAATAATCTTCCTACATTTTGTTTGGGTAATTAATTGATACAGCTATTATCAGTTTTTATTTAAGTGATTACGAGTTAAATATAGTCACATTTGCACTTTTTCTCATGGGGCTTCTGGAAGACTTACAGTCTGTAATTCTATCCTAGGTAACAAGAAGAAGCCAATATTTAATGGGTTTTTTTTTCATTATCATTCGTTGTATTTCTAGAATTATCTGTTTATTTTGTTTTACCAGAACTGAGATGACTTGCCTAGGTGATTACTCAGAGCATTATAAAAGACTTGCTGTCAGTCAGAAAAGTTATGTCATATCTTATTCAACAGTATAGAAAAAATGGTAATAGACCATTATTCATATTTGTTTCAAAACTAGCGTATTGGTATAAATTTGTGACATGACAAATCAGTATGACCTTCTCGGAAATCAATTTAGCTTTAAGTCAGAACTTGCAACTGAGTAAGTAAAATAGAAACTCTTTTTTAGGCATTTTTGTGTTGTTTGCTTGCTTGCTTTTTGAGGCACGGCCTCTCTACATAGCCACTCTCAGCTTGGGAAAATATTTTTAAAGCAAAAGATATGTAAAAATCGCCAGTGAGTTTTGTCTATGGTGTACAAGTTAAAGAATAGTCCTAAAAGCCAATCCTGAAAGTACTTACCCTGTGACAAGCACATTGCATTTATATGCTTTGTATTCCCATTTAATCCTCGTGAATTTCCTCTTCTCTCTCTTCTTACCAATAGGGAAAGCGAGCCCTGGAGTGTCATAGTGACTTGCTACTGGTCAGAAAGCATCGTACGAGAGTCCACAGTCTCCTATGCTGGTACACTCTGGGCCAGCATATAATGTGACATCACAGGAGAGGCAGTAGTTTATAGTTCCAAAGAAAAACGGCTATGTAAATGTTTTAACTGGATTGGAAGTTATATATAATTATTGAAACGAATATTTGCTATGGAAGTATGGAGCAAGGTACACTTAAAATAATTACATTAGCCCATGCTATATTGTTGTGCTCAATCATAAAATTATAGCTCTCGTGAAGATACTAATACCTAGCTAGTGTGCATGGCCAGCAATATTCACAAAGGTATTGAGAGAGGACTGAGGTACAGAGAAATGGAATTGAAGAGCAGACTCCTTCCGCTTCCTAAGGACAAGAATATGTAGCCTGCATAGTATGCCAACAGGTGCCAAAAGGACATTTGAACTGAATAAGAGCCACAAACACCTGATTTAGAAGTGAAGCTGGAGCACAGGACACATCCAGACGCAGAAGGGCGAGTTTTCCTGGAATGGCAAGCGGAGACATTTGGTGAAGACTGACACCTGAACCTTACATTCTCAAGCAGAAAAGAGTTAATGTAGATTGACACCTTAACTTCTGTTACGCATAGCTTGCAAGCCTCAGTTCATCAGCTCAGAGGGTAAGCAGGGCTCCCTCTGCTGTCAAAGGTTGGAAGCACCCCTCCGCGGCCAAGGGTACTTCATTGCTGGTCAACTAGACAGGGGCTGGCTCTTTTTGAACAAGAGTCACTTTGAGAAACATGCAGTTTTTTTTTTTTTCAATTCTTTATGAATTACACTTTATTCACTTTGCATCCACCCTGTAATTCCCTTTCTCCTCCAGTCCCAATCCCTCTCTTCCTCCACCCTCTGCATGCATGCCCCTCCCCAAGTCCACTGATAGGGGAGGACTTCTTTTCCTTCCTTCTGATCCTAGTCAATTAGGTCTCCTCAGGAGTGGCTGCATTGTCTTCTTCTGTGGCCTGGTAATGCTGCTTTCCCCTCAGGGGGAGGTAATTAAAGAGCAGGCCAATCAGTTCCTGTCAGAGACAGTCCCTGTTCCCATTACGATGGAACCCACTTGGATACTGAACTGCCATTGGCTACATCTGTGCAGGGGTCTTAGGTTATCTCCATGCATGGTCCTTGGTTGGAGTATCAGTCTCAGGAAAGACCCCTGTGCTCAGATTTTTTTGGTTCTGTTGCTCTCCTTTTGGAGTTCCTGTCCTCTCCAGATCTTAGTGTTACCCACTTCTTTCAAAAGATTCCCTGCACTCTGTCCAAAGGTTGGCCATAAGTCTCAGCATCTGCATTGATCAGTCTGCAGGGCAGAGCCTTTCAGTGGTCCTCTGTGTCAGGCTCCTGACTTGTTCCCTATTCTCTCCTTCTTCTGATGTCTATCCTCTTCGCCTTTCTGGATAGGAATTGAGCATTTTAGCAAGAGTCCTCCCTCTTGATTAGTTTCTTTAGGTGTACAGATTTCAGTAGGTTTATCCGATATTATACATCTATATGAGTAAGAATATACCATGTGCATCTTTCTGCTTCTGGGCTAGCTCACTCAGCATGATCTTTTCCAGATCCCACCATTTACTTACAAATTTCATGATTTCCTTGTTTTTCATTGCTGAGTAATATTCCATTGTGTAGATGTACCACAATTTGTGCATCCATTCCTCCACTGAGGGGCATCTGGGCTGTTTCCAGCTTCTGGCTATTACAAATAAGGATACTACAAACATGGTTGAGCAAATGTCTTTATTGTGTACTTGAGACTCTTTTGGGTATATACCTAGGAGTGGTATAGCTGGATCTTGAGGAAGTGCTATTCCTAGTTGTCTGAGAAAGCGCCAGATTGATTTCCAGAGTGGCTGTACAAGTTTACATTCCCACCAGCAGTGGAGAAGGGTTCCCCTTTCTCCACAATCTCTCCAGCATGTGTTGTCTCTTGAGTTTTTGATCTTAGCCATTCTGATGGGTGTAAGGTGAAATCTTAGGGTTGTTTTGATTTGCATTTCCCTGATGGCTAATGAGGTTGAGCATTTCTTTAAGTGTTTCTCTGCCATTTGATATGCCTCTATTGAGAATTCTCTGTTTAGCTCTGTACCCCATTTTTTAATTGGATTACTTGATTTTTTGCTGTTTAACTTCTTTAGTTCTTAATATATACTGGATATTAGTCCTCTGTCAGATATAGGGTTGGTGAAGATCCTTTCCCAATCTGTAGGCTGTCATTTTGTTCTGAGGACAGTGTCCTTTGCTTTACAGAAGTTTTTCAGTTTCATGAGGTATCATTTATTGACTGTTGTTCTTAGAGCCTGTGCTGTTGGTGTTCTGTTCAGTAAGTTGTCTCCTGTGCCAATGCGTTCAAGGCTCTTCCCCACTTTTTCTTCTAATCGATTTAATGTGTCTGGTTTTATGTTGAGGTCTTTGATCTTGGACTTTAGTTTTGTGCAAGGTGATAAGTATGGATCTATTTGCATTTTTCTACAAGTAGACTCCCAGTTAGACCAGCACCATTTGTTGAAGATGCTGTCTTTTTTCCATTGAATGGTTTTGGCATCTTTGTAAAAGATCAGGTGTCCATAAGTGTGTGGATTTAGGTCAGGGTCTTCTATTTGATTCCATTGATCCACCATTCTGTTTCTGTGCCAGTACCATGCATTTTTTAAAACTGTTGCTCTATAGTACAGCTTGAGATCAGGGATGGAGATACCTCCTGAAGATCTTTTACTATAGAGGATTGTTTTAGCAATTCTGGGCTTCTTGTTGTTCCATATGAAGTTGAGAATTTTTCTTTCAAGGTCTGTAAAGAATTGTGTTGGTAATTTGATGAGAATTGCATTGAATCTGTAGATTGCTTTTGGTAAGATGGCCATTTTTTACTAAGTAAATCCTGCCAAGCCATGAGCATGGGAGATCTTTCCATCTTCTGATATCTTCTTCTAATTCTTTCTTCAGAGACTTGAAATTTTTTTCATACAAGTCTTTGACTTGCTTGGTTAGGGTCACACCAAGGAACTTTATGTCCTTTGTGGCTATTGTGAAGGGTGTTGTTTCCCTAATTTCTTTCTCAGCCCTTTTGTCTTTTGTATATAGAAGAGCTACTGATTTTTTTTTTAGTTAATTTTGTATACAGCCACTTTGCTGAAGGTGTTAATCAGATGTAGGAGTTCCCTGGTAGAATTTTTGGGGTCACTCAGGTATACTGTCATATCATCTGCAAATATTGAGACTTTGACTTCTTCCTTTCCAATTTGTATTCCCTTAATCTCCTTCAATTGTCTTATTGTTCTAGCAAGGACTTCAAGCACAATGTTGAAGAGATATCGAGAGAGTGGGAAGCCTTGCCTTGTCCATGATATCAGTGGGAATGATTTAAATTTTGCTCCATTGAGTTTGATATTGGCTATAGGCTTACGGTATATTGCCTTTACTATATTCAGGTATGTGCCATGTATCCCTGATCTCTCCAAGACTTTAAACATGAATGGATGTTGGATTTTGTCAAATGCAACAAAATATTTGCAAACCAAATCCAAGAACACATCAAAGATATCATCCACTATGACCAAGTAGGCTTCATCCCAGGCATGCAGGGGTGGTTCAATATACAGAAATCCATCAATCTGATCCACCACATAAACAAACTGAAGGAGAAACTTGCAGTTTTTAAAAATCATAGAACATCATGAAACTGAAAAGCTTCTGTAAAGCAAAGGACACCATCATCAAAACAAAGCAACCGCCTACAGATTGGGAAAGAATCTTCACCAACCCTTTATCTGACAGAGGACTCATATCCAGTATGTATAAAGAACTAAAGAAGCTGAAAAGCAGCAAACCAAGTAATCCACTTAAAAAATGGGGAACAGAGCTAAACAGAAAATTCTCTGTAGAGGAATACCGAGTGGCAGAGAAGCACTTAAAGAAATGCTCAACCTCACTAGCCATTAGGGAAATGCAAATCAAAACAACCCTGAGATTTCACCTTACACCCATGAGAATGGCCAAGATCAAAAACTCAAGTGACAACACATGCTGGAGAGGTTGTGGAGAAAGGGGAACCCTTCTCCACTGCTGGTGGGAATGTAAACTTGTACAACCACTCTGGAAATCAATCTGGCGCTTTCTCAGACAACTAGGAATAGCGCTTCCTCAAGATCCAGCCATACCACTACTGGGCATATATCCAAAAGAGGCTCAAGTACACAAAAAGGACATTTGCTCAACCATGTTTGTAGCAGCTTTATTTGTAATAGCCAGAAGCTGGAAACAACCCAGATGCCCCTCAACTGAAGAATGGATGCAGAAATTGTGGTACATCTACACAATGGAATATTACTCAGCAATGAAAAATAAGGAAATCATGAAATTTGCAGGTAAATGGTGGGATCTGGAAAGGATCATCCTGAGTGAGTTGTCCCAGAAGCAAAAAGACACACATGGTATATACTCACTCATATAGACATACAACATAGGACAAACCCACTAAAACCTGTGCATCTAAAGAAACTAAGCAAGAGAGGGGACCCTAACAAAAATGTCCAATCCCCATCCAGAAAGGCAAAGAGGATGGACATCAGAAGAAGAAGAAAACAGGAAACAACCTAGGAACCTACCACAGAGGGCCTTTGAAAGCCTCTGCCCTTCAGACTATCAAAGCAGATGCTGAGCCTGATGGGCAACTGTTGGGCAGAGTGAATGGAATTTTAGGTAAGAACTGGGAAATAGTAAGAGCTGGAGAGGACAGGGTCTCCACAAGGAGAGCAACAGAACAAGAAAATTTGAACACAGGGAACTTCCCAGAGACTCATACTCCAACCAAGGACTATTCATGGAGATAACCCAGAACCCCTGCACAGATGTAGCCCAGGGCAGTTCAGAGTCCAATTGGGTTACATAGTAATGGGAAGAGGGACTGCCTCTGACATAATCTGATTGGCCTGCTCTTTGATCACCTCCCCCTTGGGGGGAGCAGCCTCACCAGGCCATAGTAGAGGACAATGCAGCCACTTTTGATGTGAACTGATAGACTAAGATCAGAAAGGAGAGGAGAACCTCCCCTATCAGTGGACTTGGGGAGTGGCATGCAAGCAGAAGGAGGAGGGAGGGTGGGATTGGAAGGGGAGGAGGGAGGGGCTTATGGGGGGATGCAGAATGAATAAAGTGTAATTGAGGAAAAATTTTTAAAAAAAGGGAAAAATATAATTTAAGAACCTTAAATGACTTTCAAAAGTGGAGGAAAACATGGAGTTAGTCAATTGGCATGGAGCACGTCTCGCCCCTGGGGGCAATGCTCTCCTGAACCTATTCAGACCTCGGACACCACCACTGCTAGTTCTAGAACTTATGCAGGATGTTCCAACGAGGGGGTTAAGGCTTCTCATAATATTTCCTATAAGCCCACACCTGTTTGTTTATATCCCCCATTTTTATTCATTATTAGCCAGATAGAGCCAAGTAATTGTGGTAATGATACTTGCTTTTTTGCCCAATGCTGGAATGCTAGTAAATTTAGGTATGCCCTGGTTACTCGCATGCCTCGCTGGGTGCCTGTGCCTGTTGATGCCCCTAACACTATGACTCTCTTCATACAGAAAAGGGATCTTGGAACTACAGCCACCATTGTTACTGCCATCTCATTGGCAGCTGTTGGAGCTACCACTGCGGCGTTAGCCAGGAGTCATACTGGGCAGACTGCTCAGACCCTGAATAATCATTTAGCCAATGTAGCTCATGCCTTAGTTGTACAAAAAGGAATTAATGCTCAACTAAAAGGAAGCTTGAGGGTGTTCAATCAGAGGATTGACCTCGTGCAGGAGCAAATTGATACCCTATGGCAAATCGCTCAACTTGGCTGTCAATGAAAATATGCTGGACTTTGTGTCACTAGCATACAACATGAGAATTTTTCCTGTGCTGCAAATCTGTCTAAACAATTGTCGAGCTATATTTTAGGTAATTGGACTGGAGAATTCGATACTACGATGGAGCAGCTGAGAGTGGCCATTGTCACAGTAAATTCTACCAGAGTGGACGCAGGACTAGCCACAGGATTATCATCATGGATTGCTGCAGCCATGAATCATCTGAAGGAATGGGCGGGCATGGGAGCGTTAGCAGGCCTTCTGGTGTTGGTCTCCTTGGTTTGCCTGTGGTATATATGCAAGATTAGAGTCTCATAACAGCGTAATGCAGCCATGACCATTCAGGCCTTTACAGCCATTGAAGCAGGACAGTCTCCCCAAGCATGGTTGGCTACCATAAAAAGCTAAAATGTTACGCTCAGGATGCGAGGCTAAGCACTGCACTCAGGGTCAGCCGCTTTCGACCCAGAGAAGAGCATGTCTGATTGCATGCGGGTTGATGCCCCAGGTCCCGCCTCTGAGAAAAAGGTATCGACGGGTCTGATGCTCTTTGGGTGGAGGACACCTAAATGAACATCGGTACAAAGTCCCAATTTATTTCTAATATCAGAGATCAGACCTCTACTCTTGCCTGATGCGTCTAAAACAAAAAGGGGGAACTGTAGAGAGCTGCGGAATGCTGTGCCTTAAAGATGGAGCTGGTTTCTGCCTTCCACCTTCCTGATGGTGAGTGCTCTCTGTCACGAACAATTCCACATTTGGCTAAGGCTGAGGATCTGGCTTGCTTCCATGTATGTGGACCTATCTGCATTGCCCACGTGGCACGCTGGGGTTGGCTACCCAGAGGCTATTTAAGCTGTGGGCTGGCTTTCCCCAGGGTCAGATGATTGTTCAAGGTTCCTGAATAAACTGCATTGAAAAAAAAATCATAGAACATCAAGGACTACAGAACCTTGATGAGAGAAAGGCATAAAAGACTAAAGCATCTGGAACAAAGCTTTAGGAGGCCTCCAGACCTCTGCACCCCAGCTTCTGTAGCATCCTAAAATAATTATAACGGTATTCTGACCCTTCAGCAACCTTCAAGTAACCTTCTGTCTAATCTCCTATGAGGGAGATATATATCATAAGATATAATGCCTAGATATTCCCACTTTGATATCATTAAAACATACAGGATACAATGATGTAATTGATTTCTTGTTAAAATTGGACAGTGTCAAATAGACCCAGAAAGAGCTTGACAAGGAAGCAAAGGCACTCAACTAAAAAGATGATAAAATTTATAGACATTTTTACTTTATAAATTTCCCTTTACGTCATAATGTTTCCTTTGCAACTGTAAAAGAGCTTAGTAATTTACAAAGGCTGTATTTTAGTGAGCTTCCCTTTTAGCTGTGTCTTCCAGCTGTCTATTGAAGTTCTCAAAAATGGAAGATTTAAAAGAGCATATCTTTTCTTTTTCTTTCTCTCCCACAGGAACATGATGTTAATTGTGGCTACACTGAATTCGTTTATTCACAGCAGATAGTCAGCCCTGGTTGTTGTCTGATTCTCAGTGAATTTTTGTAATAACTTATAGTCATAGAGGGTACAGCCTTTCTCTTAAAGCAATTTAACTAGTGCGCATTTCAAGTTGAAGGAAACTTCACATGCCTTCCCTTCAAATGCATAAAGAAAACCAAATAAAACAATCAATTTGTATCAGAGTTAATAAGAAATGAGAGGCAGTTAACTATTTTTCTGCTTTCTGGATTTCGTGAGACTACTCATTACCATCTAACTGACATTCTATTTAGAGATTGTCAATGGCACAAAATCATGTGACACTTGGTCAGTTTGGTGTGACTCTTGTCACTTGTGTAACCAGAATAGTCACTAAAAATAGGAAAATTTATGCAAATATGTTTATGTTTTTTATTTCTCTTTTCATTTCCTTCATTGTTTCTTATTTCATAGAAAAAAAATTGAAGATGTTACCTGCCTTTCACTTGATATATTTTAGGTATGTTTGGTTTAAAATTCTAATTTGGATGTAGCAATTTTGTGATAAATCAATGTTAAACTCCTTAAAGAATAAGTATTTTGTTTTTATTAATTTTTATTAAATTTATTTATTTATTCATTTTACATCTTGCTTGTAGTCCCCTCCCTCCTCTGCACCTAGTACCACCCTCACACTCTCTTGCACCTTTCCACCTCCCCTTCTCCTCAGAAAAGGGGACCTCCCTCCATAAAAATCCACCCCAGGCAACAGAGTCCATTTCAGAGACAGTTCCTGATCCTCTTGCTAGGGAACCCACATGAAGACCAAACTGCCCATCAGGTACATATTTGTTGGTTGCCTAGGTCCCATCTATGCCTACCCTTTGGCTGTTGCTTCAGTCTCTGTAAGCCACTATTGGCCTAGGTTAGTCTTCTTGAGGAGTTTTTGTCCCCTGGGACCTTCTATCCTTCCCCATACTCTTCCACAAGACTCCCCAAGTTCCCCATAATGCTTGGCTTTGGGTCTTGGAATCTGATTCAATCCGCTGCTGGATGGAGCCTCTCAAAGGGCAGTTGGGCTAGGTTGCAAGGGATATTTTTTTATACTAATCATACACTGATTGAAAAATAAGATGGCATGAAGTGTTTATATTATTGTTTTATGTGATGTTAATAGACATGATAATGTTTATACATAGTATATATTCTATATATATCACATACATATACTTTTATCAAAGGATAACTCACACATTAACATTTTAATGCTGAACAAATTCTAATATGATATTCTCATGCGAAGGTCTCATATTGATGTTAGAGCATCAAGTGACACTGAAGAGTTCCACACCGGCCCTGCCTCTGTAGATTGACAGTTAGCAACTGGTCAAATTTCATTTCTGTTAAAGAGCACATATTATCTAAGAACTTTAGATGTGTTTTAAAACAGCAAATTGTAAGTGCTAGCTGAAGTGTATCTGAAATACAGACTGTTCCGAGAGACTTACAAGAGGAAAATGCTGAAGTTCCATCCCTGCACTTACTAACACTGGTGAACTGCAGCAGAAACTGTCAGGCAGAAACACTGTCTCCACTGATACCAGGCCAGCCTGATGCTAATGAATCTCTTTTCTAGGGCTTTAATCAGCTGCATTTCCTGTGACTCAGCCAAGCCTCCTACACTCTCCTGAAAAGAGTCATGGACCAACTGGAAATAGTTCGGATATTCACCCTTTATGCTTTGATGACATCAAAGCGAGGCTATTTAGTCACTAAAATGCAAACATTTGCCTCTGAATACAGCCACACCACTTTTTATTTATTTCTTCCAAAGAGCTAACTTTTGGTGAATATTTGCTGTGACCAGAATGTTTTCTGGAAGTTTTTCACCTATGAACTCGCTTTTTTTATCTTTCATGGGTGAGCACTACTGCTGTCCTCGTTTCTTCAGGTGAGTAATCAAAGGTCATGGTTTTGAATAACTGGTTGAAACACAGAGCGAGACGGGGAATCTAAGACTGGGGCCCTGTCTTAGAGCTCCTAGGTCTTTCACCTCATCCACTGTCTCATTGTCTACACTGCCCCATCTACTGTGCATTTCTACACTCACATTTCTATACTACAGCGATGGATTACTCTCCATGCATGCTGCTGTTCCTTCTGCAGAAACGTCCGCATTGGAGTTTAGACATAAAACACAACTCTGGAGATAATGGGTAGGTTGAGAGGTTTTGGAGAAACTTGAAGAACTTGATTTTAGGATCAGCTTGCTGCATACACATGGCAATTAAAGGAAAGGTGCACAGACACCTTCTTCTACTAACTCTTAGTAGCCTTTTAGTCGGGGGGAGAAGTATTTTGGGCCAGGGTATGTATGTATTAGATCACTAGTGAAATTTAACAACTCAGTTTGTATCAATGAGCATGGCATTATTTCTATCAGCACAAGGACTCCATCAACATGCCTTGAGTAAAGATTCTCAGTAGGCTCTGGGATTCATGGATGGAATGGCATTCTGATATCCTATTCACTTCTTCCTCTTCTCATTTCCATCTTACTACAAGTGGAGTGTGCTTCTCTTTAGAGGTAATTCACTCACATGCCTGACTCAGACTAGTGGCAGAAGTTGATTGCTCGTGTCTACATACTCAAAGAATAGATTGAACTGATGATCTCATCAGAAGTCAGAACCCATGAGGGCTACATTTATAACCTATTTCCTACGTTCTCTTCTCCGGTGCTGATTTTAAACGTGTGCACAAGTATAGTTTATCTTCACTGGCAGTATTGGGAACACACTGCTTTATTCTTCTGTTTATAACACATATATTGTGTCTCAGGACTGGAGCATGAAAATACAGACACTCAAAATTTAGAGCATGAGTAACTCAGGTGCCCACTGTGACCAACCACTAACAGAGTGGATCCTTGGCTTTGCTTAGCTTGTTTCTAGGCCCCTTAGACTTCTACCTACGTCATTACTTCTGCCTTCAGACACCCATGTGACTCCTTTCTCCAGTCGTATCGCATTATGCTTTTGTCTCTGATTTCATAAGTCATGATCACACACAAAGTTCCCATCCTCTAGCTCCTAAACCTCATAGGAAAAACCTTTCAAAGGACCTGTTGTTACGCCTATGACTCTCACTTGTTGCACGTATTTCATACTCCTCCCCTGTGTGCTTTAACTCTGCCAGCCTGGATTGTTTCCTCCTGTTTGCTTGTCAATGAACTCTGCTGTCTACCTCAGTGTGTGCTGCCTCACCTGCTCTTATTCCACCTTTCAGCTGAATGCAATAGTTTCCCTGTGAGTTGCTCATCTCTGGGCTTACATGCCATACTATTCAATTCACCCTACCCTTTCATTATCCCCTTTGCTTGGCACCCCTCATTTATTTTACTTTTGATGTCTACAACCATGCAGGTCTCTCTTCCTTTCATATTTACAATTTCTCCAAAACTTGACTCAAATTTAAATTAGACATAACCATATGCAATGGTTTTTTAAGTACAATCCAGGGGGTTACCAGCAGTCTCCTGATCAGGCCTGATATTCACTACCCCAACCTTTGCTCTGAGCTCCATATCCAGATGTTTAATTGGCATCTTCGTCATTCTCCTCAAGAGCATCTCAGACATAAAGCATGCTTAAAGTTGGGTTCTATAACAATTCTTGCTTGATTCCAGACTTTCTTTATTCTCAAAGGCCATCACTTAAGAATCATCCCACTGAGTACATTTTCTTTGTCTCCATACAACATCAACCACCTGGTCCTTCCCTACTGTGGTGGTTCAATCGAGAATGGCTACCATAGGCTCATATGCTTAAATGGTTGGTCCCCATTTAGTGAAAATGCTTGGAAAGGATTCATAGGTGTGGTCTTGATGGAGAAGGTGCATTCCCTCCCACCCACCTGCTGCCTGTGGATTAGCTTGACTGCTGTTTCTGTGCCATGCCTGCCTGCTGCCATCCTCCCTAAAGTGACATTCATAGAGTAACCTTCTGCAACTGTAAACAAGCCCCCAACTACATGCTTTCCTTTTGTAAGTTCCCTCGGTCATGATATCTTATCACAGACATAAAACAGTAGTTAAGATGTCCTTCATCTGCCAATTTTTGGTTTCCAGGTCTACCACAAGACATTGCAATCCAAATGAACTCATACCTTGAGTGAACATTACCACACTCCTGAGTTTTCCTGCCTACACTTTTGTTTTCTGTAACCATAGCAGCCATCTAAACAAGCAAGCAAACAGACAACACAACAGCAGCAATCAAAATATTAAAGACTTCCTAAGGGCCGAGTACATAGATCAGTCAGTAATGTACATGTCACACAGCAGTTGAGGCTGATCCCCAGAGGCCACATAAAAACTCAGAGGCAGCAGGGCAGGTTTATGGATGGAAACCAGAGGATATCTAGGGCTCACTGGTCAGCCAGTCTAGCATAATTGGTGAGTACCAGGTCAATGAAAGACATCTCAAAGGAGGTATACAGTGTAGTCCAGGATGATACCCAATGTTGTCTTTTGACGTCTACATGAATGCCCACACAAACAGCCAGCCAGCCAGCCAGATACACACATACACACCACAAACCCAAGCGCACATGAGCACACACATAAGAACGTCTATAAACACATTAAAGAAAAAGGATGGCAAACCATCTCTTACCTGTTGGTCACATAGCATCATTGCTTGCTTTTGTAAGTGGTTTTACCTAGACACAACCATGGTCACTCACATATACATTTTTCAAGGTGGCTTTTGAGCTACCATGGAAAAATATAGTTGCAATTATAGTGTCCATTTGGGTCAGAACCTATGGCATTTACTAACTGAACTTTTACAGAAAATACTTTTTGATCTGTGCTCTATTGACCTTGTACAATATAATTCCTATGCCATTTGGAGTTCATCCCTACTTAACTCCGTTGGCCTTCTTCCCAACAGAAGGCCTTATCCCTGTGCTGGAACGGTCCTAGTACTTCAGTGGCAGAAAGGACTTCTTGGTGTTTTTTCTGCCCTCAATAGCAATTGCTCTTTTCTTGGATTTTTGCTTGCTTAGGGCTTTCTTATAATCTAGCTCTCATCTCCTTGGAGAGAGATATTCCATTCTATCTTATGTAAAGTTGTGCCTAATTATCTTCTATCTCATTATACTTACTTTTAATTTCATTCAAAACACTTATTCTCAGCCAGTAATTACGTAGGTTTTTGCTACCCTTTTATCTTTCTTCTTCACTAAAAACTTCATAAACCTAGAATGTGGTCTACTTTATTCTTTGTTCTTTCTGAATTTATATATTATATACATTTATATATTATATAGGCTTTGTAAATATTTACAAAGAAGCATATAAGGTCATCATTTTTAATCCTGCAATAAGTTGTCTACCAAACACTTCCTTGTAGGTACTTGAAGCTTGTATTGTTTCTGTACCTGTAGATGTCTCCTGCCTTGCTTACTGGGTATCCCCACCAAGACATCAATGCCCCTTGGTCAGTAAAGGGCGTGAAGATAAATCATTCCAGAGACAGTTTTTGGGAACAGCATCTGCTTTATTCTAACTGAACCACTAATAATACAGTGGAAGCCTATTGAAGGGATTAGTTAGCACATTACCTCAGATTGGACAGTGTATGCTCATACAACCAAGGTCTATATGCAGAAAAAGCACAGTAAAGGAGAAATGGAGAGTGCCAAAATTCTGCCCAGTTCGAGAACCCCAAAAGACCAGGAATAAACAGACTCTGCTGTAAATACATGAGGTTCTTTTTATTACAAATTACAAGCTGCAGCTTGGGCCCACACACCCCCACTGCCGAAGCGGTGGGAGCCAAGCGCCCTGTGCTCAGGTTAGTTGGGTGATTTAAAGATTCTGATCCAGGCAATTCCTGCCTTGCAAGCATCTATTGGTCAAAATGCTACATTTTGAATTGATTGGCTATAGGAAGGTCCCCAGACCATAATGACCTGGTGTCCCTCCCTAGGGGGATGGGTCAGTTTCCTAGCAACTGTATCTCTAGTGGGTGGGGAAAGAATGCAGTAAGGCGGTTCTTCCCCTCAGGGCATTACTGGACTTCTTCACCCACCTAGTTCAGGCCTTAATTAATAATAGCTGCTAATTTTTAATCTTTTGGTCTCTCACCAAATAGTCTGCAGGCCAGCTACTAGCAACTTATGCTACTTCAGAATTCAGTGTTCTGGCTTCAGGAGTCTGGTGTGCCATACTTCTTGTCTAAAAGCACAGTATGCCAGGAAGGCTGGCTACCACATCCTGCCTGATTTTCTCCTACAGTCTTGGTTTCAAGACAGCAAAGCAACATTTGTTTACTGGTTACCTCTGGATAGCAAAATCAAGCCTCACCAAGTAAAACTAATAAAACTAGCAGTCATTCTCCTAATTTCATTATTCTAGTTTTTCTCTCTAGCTCTTGGAGGGGTGTTACAAAGTCACTGTGGTTCATGGCACTATCTATCTATTATCTATCTATCTATCTATCTATATCAGACTTTTCACTTTCTGTATTTCCTATTTATAGCCATTGGCCCAACATGGCTTACTAAATCAGCAGCAGCATTGGGAATAAAGGATAAATTCAGAGTATTAATTCACATTGTAGTAAGAATCAGATTTAATCACCCTGTTTGTATTTTCTCCAAAGCCCTTATTTCTTGTAATGTGTTCTCAACAGAGACCCTTCAGCACTCCTGGATTTAATATTCTATAGGTCTGCCTCTGTAGAATAAGATATTCTCTTCCTTTAGTAACAGTTATCACACCCTGCTGTATCAGTCTTTTTAGTTAGGTGCTAAAGTTATGTTGGAAAATATCTGTGGTATTTGCAACCTTTCGCATATAAATCTTAGCCCCAGCATGCCTTAACATCCTAGAGCCTAGAGTTTCCTTAGTTTTAAGTTAGGGATCTTTTTCCACATTGAAATCTGATTATAAAGCTCAAGTGATACTATGTCTTCAAAATATCCACTATATGCCAGGCAGTGATGGTCCATGCCTTTAATCCCAGCACTTGTGAGGCAGAGATGTGCCTGAATCATGAGACCCCAAAAGACCACCACCAGGAGTCGAGTCCGTTGCAAAACACGTGAGAATCTTTTTATCACAAATCATTACAAGCTGCAGCTTGGGCTCACACGCCCCTCCCAAGAAGTGGTGAGAGCAAGAGCCCCTGCTCAGGTTAGTTGGGTGATTTAAAGGTTCCGGTCCCTCCCAGCATACCCAAAGCAGGGTCGATTCCTGCCTGGCAAGCATCTATTGGTCAAAACGCAAAAGAGATGTTGCACTTTGAATTGATTGGCTATAGGAAACCATTAATGGTCTGGTGTCCCTCCCTAGGGGGATGGGCCAGTTTCCTAGCAACTGTATCTCTAATGAGCAACAAAACAATGCAGTAAGACTAGTTCTTCCCCTCAGGGCATTATGGCTGGACATATCTCCACTCAGCTAGCCTTAGTTCAGGCCTATGCTTTAAACTTTAAAGTAATAGCCACTGATTTTTTTATCTTTTGGTCTCTCATTGGCAGGAGGATTTCTCTGAGTTGGAGGCTAGCCTGGTTTACAGATAGAGTTTCAGGACAACCAAGACAGAGAAATTCTGTCTCAGAAAAGAGAAAGAAAACAAAATAAGCAAACAAATAACACATTAAATGTCTGTCCATTCAGGACAACATTTAATTGACTGGTTAGAGAGCGGAGGAGCCAGAATTCAGGGCTGGTACTCTGAGCACCTTGCAGTGAGGAGCAGGGCCTTCAACCTACAGGGCTTTCCAGCGGTTGAGATTCTGGGTAGCTTTATCCCCGAGTACTGCACACTGGCAGAAGTTATACATTCTCAGCAGTTGTTACTCAGTAGCTGGAGTGAATACAATTATTTTTAATTATTAATATTATTAATTATTATTATGAAAGGTGCTGTTTCATCCTTCACCAATTCTCAGCAGGACCAAGCTTTATGGGAGTAACGTTTTCCTTTGATTGCACTTCTTACATTTGTTTCTGTATTTGGTACCCTGCCAATGTAGCTCTTCAGCATCAAATGCCTGTAATTATTAAAGAAGCAGGGCCAACAGTATAGATATCACATCAGAAGCTGGAGAAGATAGGGAACAAGGAAGGAACCTACCAAAGAAGGCCTCTGAAAGAATCTACCTAGCAGGATATCAAAGCAGATGTTGAGTCAAACTTTGGTAAGAGCACGGGGAATCTTATGGAAGAAGGGGGAGATAGAAAGACCTGGAGAGGACAGGAGCTCTACAAGAAGAACAACAGAGCCAAAAACCCTGGGCCCAGGGTGGGCCTGCGGAGATGGATACTCCAACCAAGGACCATGTAATGAGAGGACCTAGACCTGATGCTCAGATGTAGCCCACAGGCAGCTCAGTTTCCATGTGAATTCCCTAGTAAGGAGAGCAAGGAGCTGTCTCTGACACAGACTCAGTGGCTGGCTCTTTGAAAACCTCCCCCTGGGGTGGGGTGGGGTTGGGGAGGGTGTGGGGAGTACTGGTCTACTTTATTATTTAGATCTCAGCTGAAAGACATGCTTTCACCCTGGCCTGCAAGGGAGTAAGTTATCTCCTTTTGTTTGAGACAGCAGGTGGGGTGTCTTGGTAAGGTCACACCTTTTGTTTATGTGGGGATCACACAGACAGGTGGTCTAGGTAAAGAAGTTTTGACTTCCCTGTGTATTCACACTTTGTACTAAGGTGCTTTTGCTCTGACTTAAAATGGGAGTCTGGAATAAAGGGACTAGTTTTTCTACTAGAGCCTCTCGGAAAGTTCCCGAAAGAGGGAAGCCTTGCCAAGCCACAGAGGAAGAGGGTGCAGCCAGTCTTGATGAGACCTGATAGGCTAGGTGAAATAGTAAGGGAGGAGGACTTCCCCTATCAGTGGACTAGGGGAAGGGCATGAGGGGAGAAGAGGGAGGGAGGATGGGACTGGGAGGAGATGAGGGAGGGGGCTACATTTGGGATACAAAGTGGATAAATTGTAATAATAAATGTATTTTTAAAAATGAAAAACAACACATATTGGATTCACTGTGATGAACACACACACAAAAAAAGAAGCATTCTGTGTTCTGTTTACTCTCTCATTACAGACAGTTTGAAGGAAGGTATTACCAACATTGTTTACAAGTAGTGAAATTAAGAGTTAAAATATTATATAAGTTATGCTGGGTGATACAAAAATAATCACTCATAAGGTAAAATACATTCAGATCATGTTCCTTCTCACTTAGGTTTTCCTTCTAAGTTATACAGCATGCCTTGTGAATGAGTCAGCAAATTAATGTTTCTTTTGCCTGTAATTAGTATAAACTGTTTTTTCCCTTGTCATTTATAACTAAATAGGGACAGGCAATGGTCAATGACACCATTAAAGACATAAAAGGCTGCAGGAAGAGTTGTCTGTTAGTTTCTTAATTATGCTAAGCTCATCCCCATATAGAGATGGGCTGTGAAGAAGGGCTGTCGCTTGGCCTACTACATTCTCTGCTGCTATGTTTACTGTAGTCTTCTTGAAGATAGATTCATATGCCTCCCTGGTTCCCAGCCTATGCAGTTGTTGATTTGGTGAATGTATTTTTTTTTTTATATATTCAGGCAGGAGGATGTAAAAGGGTTTGTATCCCTGAAACTGGCACGTATGTATTCATTTATGCTTTCTCTGCAGAGCTATGTTATTTCTCCATCCAACCATCATAATACTCTCAGAAATTAGGACTATATTCTAGATCATTATATCACTCTACCATAGCCATGATTCCATGGTGACTGACAATGGGGAGCAAGAAATGGCAGGCATGCTCAAGGGTCTATTGTTATGCCCAAGTTCGCGAACCCCAAAAGACCAGGAATAGACTCCGCTGTAATACATGAGGGATTTTTAATTGTATGCATGTTTGAACATGGGACACAAACTTTCTGGGGAAACAGGAGAGGAATGCAGCCCGGCAGTCTAGGGGAATAAGGTTTTTATAGGGCAAAACCGCAAGCAGGGACGTATATGCTTTAGCGCTACATGATTGGGTAAGGGAAATTGAGTTCTGAAATGATTGGTCCACTTTAGGCGCCAAGACCACAAACAGTTCTGGCCTGATCACATGGGCTGGTTTCCTAGCAACTGCATAATTAGTGGGCTGCTAGTTTCTTTTTCCAGGTGGCTGGGGCTTTAAAGTTTTTAGTCTCTCACTATCAAGATGTATGCAGTACTGGAGATAGGAGATAAAACCCTGAGGGTTCAGAGATATGACATCTTAGGGGGAAATCATAGTCCCAAGTTTGAGTGTGTGCTGGTAAGTTTCTTCTAAAACTAAAGTTTTGATATCATTCACAAAGAAGGGAGCACTGCAGGAGTACTGGTCCAGCCCAGCCAAGGCTGTTGAAGACTGCTCCATGAATGTCAGACTACCAAGCTTCCTGTAATTTGAGTAAGCTCTGACCTCTGTGACAAATGGAAAAGACACATCCTGCTCCTATTTGTATTAAAAAGGCGTGTGTTTATTCTCACCTTCCTCCTTCCCCACAATGACTATTGCTCTTAAAAGTCTGGCTTGATTAAAATCTCACACAACTGTCTTCCTGACACTACGCTCTTGACTTTCGTTTTCTGAGAGCACCAAGGAGGTTTGACAGTGTCAAATCATACTAGAGTTGCACTTCCAACACTCTTGTCTAGCCCTAAGTATCCACACAAACCAGTGAACCACCTGAAAACCTCGCATTGGCATCTACGTTGGAATGGAAAGCTGAACCTCAGTCAGTAGCAGCAGCTCAGTGGCCCAAGCTCCCTCTCTGAACCCCTTCTCAGCTAATCTTTGCACAGTATTTTTGTGTTGCCAGTCATAAAAACCATTCAACCATGTGACAGCTTTGGAGTCTCTTTGTACCTTTGCTAGTGCTGGGGGCTGTGCAGTTCACTGGTCTTTGCTCAATTAAATTTTATTAAGTATATTTTGTCAGCAGGTATACTTTAATAAAGATGAGTAGAGGTAGATATATATTGGTAGTATAAATATATATTTGTCTGTCTTAACATCTGGATTACGAAAGGCAGACTCTATTGCTTTCTTCCATTGAGGTCACATAATGCTGGGGTATGGATTTTGTATGCTAATAATGTCCCCAAATTGAGAACTTATTAAATCTCTGGGTAATGGAGTTTTCATTTGCATATTTTCTTTGATTGGTCTAAAAGGCTTATTTATATTTAGTTCAGATGTTCAGCCTGATGATTTGTGTATCTATTTAAGCAAAAAAATTCTACCTAGCTACATAGAGCTTTCCTGGTCCTCTGCTGATGGGTCAGGCTGATGTATTCCTGATAAAGAGCAGAAGCCACAGGACAAATGGGTCTATTGCCCCAGACATGTGAAGGCTAAGAATGGGAAAACTTCTAGTGACTTCTCCAGAGTGTCAAACAGCCAGCAAGCACCCAGCAAGCCTCACGTCAGCACTCACTATGTCTGCACCATGCTTATTTTAGCTCCATTCAAGAACATTTCTAAATTTTTATTCTTAAAACTTCTCAACGCTCCTTATGAGAATCACCTTGAAGTTAAATGAGTTGGAATTAAATCATTCATCAGCTAATTTACAGGCAGCAGAAAAGTCAAAGTAACTCTTATATTAATCACCAAATTATTATTCAGAAAATGAGCATATTTGAATAATAAGTACAAGTAAATTAGCATACTTTAACACTATTACTGTTGTATTTCTGAGAAAAGGGACTTTTTTAAGCTGAAAAACACATTAAGTAAGCATACTTGATTTAAAAAATTGAATAATAATGTGATCTTATTATTTTTTTTTTGTAAGAAGACACATGCAACAGTAATATTTCACAAACTAGGAGTTTCTTTTATGCCATCTAGACTTGTATGTGAATGTACAAATATATGTAATGAAAGACCCCCGAAGGTTGTCTTCCGTCAGGGAGACCCCGTACCCAAAGATCAACGAGTCCAGTTGTTCGGATGCAACCAGCAAGAGGCTTTATTGAGTACACGGGTACCCGGGGCGACAAAGTCTCTCAGAAGACTTGCGCGCCTCTCGGTTGGGGTGACGGGTTTTTATAGGGCTCGGGAGCAGGAAGCACGGTTACAGAAGCGAGAAGCATAGTTACAGGGGTCTGATTGGGTGGTTTGAACAAAGCCGTAGTTAAGTCACGTACCCAGAACAGGGAAGGCGGGAAGGCAGATTGTGAGCCGAGTCACGTACCAGGAACCGGGAAGGCGGGAAAGAATGCAGCGAGGTAGCTCTCCCCTCAGGGAACTTACTGCTATACCACGCCTACTCTACATAGTGTTAACAATCGCTGCTTATCTTTTGGTCTCTCATTATGAATGCAACCAGCTGAGTCTGTTTTTGTTGTTTGTGCATATGTGGTTTCAGAACTGACCACCATGGATGGGACAGCCAGCAAGAGGACTCATCCCTGGAAGAAGCTAATTCTCCTTCTGCCAACAGTCAGTAATTGTCTGTAGTTCTTTGTCTAGAGGTCATACCCTCCCTATGAAAAATTGCCTCTTCCATGCTAACATGTCCATCAATTCGACTTAGTTTGTTTCTATATTTGTTTCTAGGACACACTGTTTCACAGCAGACTAACTGGTTTTCTGCCTCTCACAGCCCCTCTTCCTCCATGTTTCATGAGCAGGAGCAGTGACACAACAGTATCCATCAGGACTAAGCTTCACATGATCCACTGATCTCTGCATTATACTTTCAAAATCCTTTTACCCTGAATATCTAATGATCTACGATCATATAGTGCAGTGGTAGATGGTTCTGCTGTGATGTCAGTTTTCCAAGGTTTAATTCCAGCTGCTTCTGCATATTAGATTATGCTTTTTCCATTTATAAACCAGTCATAGCAATCGAACCAGGAACATGTGTTATAGTGATTTTGTATAATTGTATAATTAGAAGTAACCATTATTATTTTCTAACCAGTAACTAAATCAAGATGAGTTTATATCCATTTATTGAATATCTTCTTCTATATTTTTCTTAAAATTTTTAATCAGTAGCTGACAAGATGGCTTAGCATATAAAGGTGCTTGCTCTAAAGCCTGATGACCTGAGTCCAGTATCTGGATACAACATGAATGAAGGAGAAAACCAACATTTACAAGTTGTTATTTGGCCTCCTCCTTTAACCTGTAATATAAACATGTGCCCCATAGATAGATAGATAGATAGATGATAGATAATCAACTTCCAATCAGCTTACTTCCCAGGAACAAGTTGGTTTTGGTTCTTACATGTCTTTCTAGAACTTGCCATTCTTTGGGTTTTGTGTGTGTGTGTGTGTGTGTGTGTGTGTGTGTGTGTGTTGTATTTGTTTTGTTTTGTTTTGTTTGTTAAGTTTATATTTTAAAAGACCTGCTGCTACCAGGTTTTGGTCACCAACTTTTCTTAACTACGATACAACTAATTCAAAGTTTAAATGTTACTGATGGTGAGGATGAGAATCATATTACGAGGTAGGGCAGGCAGAGGTCAAGGTCTAGAGCAGCTAGATATGGCTCTGCTGTATCTATGGAAAGTTTCATATAGGTGAATTCATTTTACATGAAATTTCACTGGCAATAAAGGTCAACAAAGGCACAGACTCACTAGTCCAGTTTTTCCTCTACTCCGATGTTCCCTTCTGCTGGAACTTTCTTGATGGAAAATGAAGAACTTCTAACCTCTCTCTCCAAGTCCTCTGGATTCATAGGAACACGCAGGATTCTCTTACAAACATGCTTCATGAAGACATCATGAAGAGGCTATTGACCACACTCTGGGTCTTTGGAAGCAAGAAACTATGACTTCCATTAGGCCTAAGCAACCTGAATCCCCTAATAACCCACAGTAGACTGGACTGAACTGATGGATAAAGAGAAAGAAAGAAAGAAAGAAAGAAAGAAAGAAAGAAAGAAAGAAAGAAAGCGAGCACATAGTGATTAGATACAAGTGCCAACTTAAATCCATGCTATTAAAGGCTTAAATAAACTTCTTAAAACTCCCAATATTCCTCTCAGTATTAACTTCAAAATGCTTCCAGGCATTCCTAAAAGTTATATTTTTCTCTCTAGTAGTTCCCTTATAATTTCTTAAAACATGATATGAATAAAAACCCTTTTATAAAAAAATTGCTTATTCTGGAGAGGATTTTCTTATATTTGCAGTCATATTCAATTCTTGATTCTAGACCATGTATGGAATCAAATAATTTATAATCAATAAATTACATCATCAGGTTATTTAGTTTTTCTTATTTTTTAATTAAATAGTTCAGTAGTGCTTAAAATTAAAAGTGAAAGTCCCCTATCTCTTGTCCAATGTTCATACTCCCTAATGAGACTCCTTTCAGTTTTATGATGATCTCATAAAATGTTGCTTTTCTCTAAGTAACACTTTTATGTGGAATGTATCAACTTATGTTTTCTTTCCTGACTCTTAATTCATAAGATGGTACTTTATTGTTACGGTTTGAATGTGAAATGTCCCCAGCTAGTAGCACTATCGTGCTGGATATGGAGCTTGAAGGTAATATCTGTTTCAGCGTCTAGCCATAATTCTTCCTAAATAGACTTAATGTTCCACCTATAAAATAAGTAAACTTAGCCAGCTGTGGTAGCTCATGCCTGTAATCCCAGCACTCGGGGAGGCAGATGCAGGCGGATCTCTATAAGTTCAAGCCCAGCCTTGTCTGCAAAGCAAGTCCAGGACAGCCAAGACTACACAGAGAAATTCTCTCTTGAAAAACCAAAAACCAAAAAAGATAAACTGTGTTATTTCTTAAACTAGAAGATAAAAGTTTGCATTGTAATTTTTCCCCTTATTTTTAAGTTATAATCCTAACCATTAAAATCTCAAACACGAACTACTTTAGTTACTGATTGCTGTGACAAGATATTATACCTGATAAAAGCAACTTGAGAAAGAGTTTATTCTGGCTCACAGTCCGTGACTGTGGGAAGGTAATGGTGGTAGGAGCAGGAGATGGAATGGGTTAACTGGTATTGCATACCAAGTTGTCAACCTTGAAATCATATCACAACCAGTGCTAAATGTATTCAGCAAGTTGTATTTATAGTAGTGTGTGCACGGGTATGTGTAACAATAATAAAAGGTCGCCATTAATTTGAGAGGTAATGGGGGGCATGGGGTGGGTTTCAGTAAACCACTGTGGTGATGGGGCTTAGCAGGAGAAAATGAAGGGAGAAATGATGTAATTATATTTCAATGCAAATTTAAAATGTTAATAGATTAGCCACAACAAAGATTTTGTTTGATGATGTTATTAGGCAACGTTATTAGTGTAAGCTCTAATCTAATATGACTTTGCCCATATAAGGTAGAAATTTGGACAGTATAGAATAAAGAAAAACTGTTTGATACTGTAGGAAGATGGCCAGAATATGGCTTGAAACTAACCATTTCCTCACAGCCCTCCCAAAGAACCATCTTTCCTGAGTCTCAGAGTTAGAATCTTCCAGAACTGTGGTACTTTTGTGGGTTAGGTAACCCCTTTGTTACCACAGCTGTGCCAAGCAAATAGAAAAGGTTTCTGCAGATCCTCTATTCTAAAATGAGGCAGCACCAGCGCCTTTTCCATTTCTCCTCTGCCTTTGCTATTTCCCACATACAAGCAACTCAGATAAATTTTCTTAGTGTCTAAGAGTCTTTCTCCTCTTTTGTTATCATCTCTCAACTCCTGAAAAAGTGACTTCCTCTTTCTTTTGCTAATTCCTCTTTGTACCCGTGCCTTCCTTTCTACAGTATGTACCAGGAATCACAGCATTCACAGGTGATCAAGCTTTGAGACTTTACCTTACAGGTATGTTGGTGTCTAATAAGTGGACCTAGATCACTACAGCAAAATGCAGACGTGGTTGACCATTACAGCAAGGCAATTATTAACCTTCTCATTCACAAACTGCACCAACATTGTTGCTCTTGGTGTGTGAATTGAACTAAATCAAAGCATAATTAGGTAATTAGGTGGCACCCTGTCTAGCATATTTATGGACCTAAGAAGTATTGACTATCATTTTAATAATAAGTGTTATTACCACCCCTGAAGATAACAGTTGGAAAGAAAGCACAGTTACTTTTTCCTTAGGGGGAAAAAAAACCCTGAATAAGTTCAATGTCATATCAGTTTCAAGTTCTGACAATAATGAACAAGAGGGTAAGTATGTTAGGAAGGTTATCCCCTAATCTGGAGCACTTTTGTTCTTCTTGCAGAACCCTTTCTTCTGTTGATTTAAAATAATCATGTTTCGTTTTTACAATATCTGGCTTAAAAATTAATGGTTAAAGCATTTTAAAATGTGCCTACTTATGCTATGATAAAATAGCATTTTCTTCTCTAAACAATTTTTTAAAGTGATTTCAAACAGTATGCTCAAAATAAGATTGCCATCCGGGAAATGTTGGTGCAGATGGATGTTTTTAAAGCTCAAAGCAATTAGGAGCTCTTGGCAAGAAGAAGAAAACTTTGAAGAAATAGAATCCAATCCTTTACCCAGGATAATTTAATATCATACTTTTAGTAATGCTTGCTATTTTCTGCTTTACCAAAATTTTGAAGAAATGCATATAAATGAAAGTCTTGTATTCTGGGTACATGCATTAAAAACACTGATTGAGTAAGCATTCCAGTTTATAATGTTTTGTTTTTATGCAACAGAGTCAAAAATATCAGTAATGTCTGTAAGAATGTTACCAGGTAACATAACTGATCAGTATCAAGCAAGGAAAACACTGTATCTAATAATGAAATAGTTCATTGTCTCAGAAGAGAATTTTAGAATTCCCCACATATTAGGATTCCGTATTGGTTTCTGACCGCTGGGCATCTAGTGTGAAGGCCTTTAGATAAAACACAATGTAGCCACTAGGAACAGAGATGGACACTTACTTAACTGAGGAATAAGGTAAAAGAAATCATAATACACCAAAGTTCAGAACTCCAAGTGTCGCCTTTAATCTCACTATCAGCTAAAAGCTGTGCTTCAGGAGCTAGAAGTTTAAATCCAGGTTGTGTAACAATACTCTGCTTTGATTGTTATTCAGTTACCATTTTCTTAGAAGCAGTATTTATTCCAAAGTTTAGACTTTTTTCTCTATATCCAAATTTTAAAAGATATGAGAAAGCATAGGAAAAGATTTCAGGGAGCTGAAACAATAAATAAATAAATACATAAATGTATTTATATAGATAGATAGTATATATATTTATATCTATATTTATATAGGTACTATTTATATAGATAGTATCTAAATAGATAGATATATAGATAAATGAAACAAATTTTTTAAATAAAAACTTTTATCTTTAGTATAAAATAAAGATTAAAAAAGTATAAAAAAATTAAAATAAAGATTAATAGACTGGTAACATGTTGGCCTCTATGCTGAGGTATGGCTAACACTGAGAAACCAGTCATAAAGAAGAGATCGGGAGGAACAGCCTAGTGTAGGAAATTATACTTGGGAAGGAAGACACACAAATACATAAGGATTGAGAAAGAGAAAGAAGTGCAGAGTGGCCAAGGGTTAGTGAATAAAGGAAAACAGCTTTGAGAAGACAGGAGTCATTCCTTAAAACAATTATATGCTAATACATGCATTAGGAACCACACAGTCAAGGAGAAAGCTTGTCATTAACATAGAAAATACCCATTAAGAGTTTGAGAGATGGCTCAGTGGATAAAGTACTTGTCACATAAGTATGAGGACTGGAGTTCAGATCCCCGGAACCCACCTGAAGGCAGTCCCTTAGTGCACATCAGCAATGCCAGCTCTCCTACCATGAGGAAAGAGGTGGTTGGAGGAGAGAGCTCTGAGGCTCGCAAGGCATACCTAGTGGGGAACAACAATAAATCTTGCTTCAAAAATGGTGCAGGAGCAAAAACAGACACCTGAGGTGGAAATGTGAATGAGGACCTTAAATGTTATACACAAAGCTGGTAGCTAAGTTTCTGTCTAAGGAAACAGTAAGACTAATAGATAGAGAGAAAACTTTTATTCTATATGCCATATGATTTACTCTTTCAAATAATTAATCACTTAATTCATGTACTTTGATGCAATTAAATGAAGCCAATAAGAAAACATAGCTGGTCTTATTTGCATGACTGTGAGCTTTGAAGTTTTCCAAACTTTAACCTAAAACAGCTCTTCCTCTGAAGAGAATGAAGCAAATATGCATGGCACATTACACTGTCCACGTGTTACACAAACTTCTGTCATCACAGAAAAGCACAAAGTGAGAAGTTATTTCCCAGGAACATTGTAGGAGTGCTCAGTAGCCAGGCTGGCACTGAAAAGATCTGTGATAGGTTTAGATGGTACCTGAAGACCTTCTTGCTTTGGAACTGGTGGAAGCTAGTGGTCAGCTAAAATGACCCATTTAGAAGCTTCTACCTGGTAGTCAAAAGAATATAAGGTCAGATATAAATATTGGTGATATATGGTTATTAAGTGTACCAAATGCAGACCAAGGTAGCTTGGTGCCTTGATCTGCAATATTACAGCGTTCCGGGATCACTGAGAATTTCCAGAATCTGTAGAATTTTAAAACTGCTCCTTTTTCCCCCCAAGGAATTTCAGTTCCTCACTTGCATTAGAGAATATTCTGGAGACACTTTTCTTTATCTTTTGTAGAGGTATATTCTTTGGAGTATCACCGGATTAGGTGATTAATGATGAAATAGGAGACCTGGCGGCAGCCCAGCAGTGCTAGCCGTCATGCTGGGAGATTAGCTCAGACAGGGGAGACAGCAACATCCCAAGATCTATGCCAAGTAGGGCTTGACTGTGACATTAGTCTGCACAGACTGCTCAGGTCAGAGACTTCTGCCTTCATCTATGTTCAGTCCTTCAGAGCAGTGAGCACAGCGAAAGGCCTTTTTTTTTAAAATTTATTTTTATTTTTTATTCACAGGCACAGACTCTTACTTTCCGTGTGCTTTTCAACCATCCCTGCATACTTGGATTTCAGGTGGTGTTGTACACCGTTGAGACATCTGGCATGCCGTTTCCATGGCTACTCTTTCTCCAGAGGTTTTGGCGACTGCACAGCTTGCCTCACTTATGGGTTTAGGATATAATACAGAATGGACAGTCTTGAGGATGAAGCTCTGGCTGCAGGTGAACTGGTCGCATCCTTCGTCCTGGGTCTTCTGCTTATGCTACTATGATACCTGGGTCTTCTGCTTATGCTACTATGATACCTGGGTCTTCTGCTTATGCTACCATGATAACATTATACTTTCCTTCTCAAAGCCTTTGATAGCATCATTGTCTCTACAATAGTGAGAATTTCTCCATGACTATCAAAACTCCCTGATATTAAGGCAAAACAGGACACTGCATTCCTATGTCTAGCTCATAGAACACAATTAGAATTACCAGCTCCCGAGTCCTACTAAAGTTGCAACTTGCTTTTTTAATTGCATTTATTCATTTAATTTTTTTTATTTATTACAATTTATTCACTTTGCATCCCAGCTATAGCCTCCTCCCTCCTCTCCTCCCAATCACACTCTCCCTCCCTCATCTTCTCCTATGCCCTTCCCCAAGTGCACTGATAGGGGAGGTCCTCCTCTCCTTCCTTCTGACCCTAGCCTATCAGGTCTCATCATGATTGGCTGCATTGTCTTCCTTGGTGGCCTGGCAAGGCTGTTCCCTCCTCAGGGGGAAGTGCTCAGAAGGCCAGCCCTGAGTTCATGCCAGAGACAGCCCCTGCTCCCCTCATTCACAGTGTGGATCTTATATGTGAGTGGGTCACCCTGGTGGTCTTTGTTTAACTTAAAGTGCCAATCGTCTCATTGTCAGTGAGACAAACTAAGTCCACCTACAGTGATTTAAGATTTAACATGAAAACTGAAAAGAATCTCTCTATTGATTAGTTTTATTTGCTACCTAGACTGACCAATGTTAAGTTTCACCATGTATTTGCACACACACACACCTCATTTTGATCATGTTTCCCTCTTGATTGCCTTCCTTTTTCCTTTGCCTTTCCTCCTCTCCTTTCTTTGACATCACTACATTACTAGTAACTTTTTTGTAACTTTCATGTACTTTGTGTTTTGCCCTATAGTCCACAAATAGGAGCACTTCTCTGTAAGAATGACTTATGTCATTTGCTGTGATGATACCCGTTTCAATTTATTTTTCTGACAATAATAGAATTTTACTTTTATTTATACTTCAATAAAACTCTGACATATACATGCATCTTTTACATATATATATATATATATATATATATTTATATTTGTGCTTGGGCTTCGGTTCTGACAATATGGTTAAATGCACCATGAATGTCGAGATCATTGGGAAATACAGGTTCCACTATGGTGCCTCCCTCCGGAAAATGGTGAAGAAGATTGAAATCAGCCAGCACACCAAGTACACTTGCTCCTTCTGGGACAAGACCAAGATGAAGAGGCGAGCTGTTGGCGTCTGGCACTGTGGAACATGAATGAAAACAGTGGTTGGTGGTGCTTGGACCTACAACGCCACTTCCGCCATCACAGGGAAGTCTACCATTAGAAGACTCAAGGAACCGAAAGACCAGTAGCTGTGCTACCATTTAAGACTTGCCTAGCCTGCAATAAATGGGTTAATTTATGTAAATATGTATTGAATATTATGCCTTCTTCATATTATATATATTTATATGAATTACATATATTTATAATTTTCATCATTCCTTCACTCTTTATCATCTAGGCTGATTCCATAATTTGTCTTCTTATTAAATGTTCAACCTCCTGAGCCATCAAGAAAATATAGGTCACAATTAGCCAGCTACTATGGAAATTAGTATGCAGCTTCCTCAGAATGTTGAATCTAAAACTTCTATGCTATCTAGCCATACTACTTTTGGATACATACCCAAAATAATCAAATTTAGCTTAGCGTAGAGAAACAAATATCTACCAACCCATGTATATTACACACTATTCATAATATCAACTCAATACCACAGAAACTTAATTCAACCCCTCATTAGAGATTGATTTGCTTTGAAAGTCTCCACAACATGCCAGCCTTTCCTTTTTTTCATTTTTCACTTTCTGTTCTATGTACTGTCTTTTGAAATACTGCTTAGTCCCGTAACTTGCATCTTCAATTCACAGCTCGTTGAACCACAGGGAACACATGTGCATATAGTAACCCCCCCCATCAAGCATGTTCCTACTGCTCTCTCTTATCCTCATAGTCCATTTCCGTGGTAGAAACTAACATAACAGCCTTGCAAGTTTGACAAAGAATTTGTATCTATAGATAGAAACACTGATGCTGTTTAGATTGGCTGGGCAGCTCAGCAAGGCCCTCTGTATCAAAAGTTTGACTTTCAACCAGTTTCACCCCATCTATGACTCTACTATCATGAACATTACCAACTGAAATTCATCACTTTAATTCTGCTAAAAATGTAAGTTTACATTTCTTCAAATGAAGTGGGTTTCATGATAATTATAAATCAAAATTAATTTAGACATGCACATAAAATGTTTTCCTTTTAGTTGAATTGATTGAGAGAGCATGAATGAGTATTTTTAGATTGACAGTACTCAGGTATACAAGCTTGTATAGAGCACTTTGCTAGACCTCCAAGTGACGCTGGAAATCTATAAAGGAAGACGCTAAGTTTGTAAATTCACTGTTTCTCATATCATAGGATGACCATTTTTATTGGGTACATAAGACAAGATGAGACATTAAAGTTAATCTTATGAATTCTGAATTTTGCCCTTTGTCCCTTTTTGATTAAAAAGGTCATTGTATCAGATGACCTGGGTTCCATGAGCATTAATATTCCATCTCACATGAGGGGATATTGAAAGTCTAAGTGATTGAGGTAAAAGGAAATGTATAATAAAAGTAGATTTTGAGGATGATGCTGACCAGTGTATACCTTATTTAAGGGGTAGAAGAACATAAAATGTGAAAATGGTGAATAAACAGGCAGCTGGATCCAAAACACCAACTCTCGTGCTTCCTGGACTGAAGAGAATATCTAAGCAGTTGGAGATTATCAGATCTAGCACCCCAGCCCCACCATGGCTGTCTCCTGGGCTCAGGAGTCACAAACTGTAAGCTCCCTGTCCTTTCTGCATACTTGAGAGAGTTAGGGTCCCCAGGTCCAGGGACCCACAATTCCAGCAGCCAGACATCAATCCTTCCCTCTCCCCTGAGCGCAGCGTCTTGATTCCTGGGACAACATCCCAACCTCCAAACCATGGTTGTACTGGTCCTCCTCTGGAGACCAGGTGGGTAATAAAATCATAAGGATCCCATCCCAGATCCAAAATGGCAGAGCAAAGAGGTGTCTGAGTCCCAGGAGCTCAGTGTCGGATAGGCCAGTGAGCCACTGCTCAGCTGCCTTCTGAAGCACCAGGGCCCCGGTGATTGTCACCTGAGGCTGACACCTCCCCATCCCGTGCCACAGCTTCCACCTGAGACTCCTGTGTCTCCTAGGCTACCACCTGAGACACCTAAACCCATGCCCTTCAAGGTACACTCACCCCACTCTTCAAGGCACCCTGGTCCCTTGCCCTTCAAGGGACCTGTGCCTACGCACAGTCTTCTGAAATAACCACCCCAATGTGGCTGCATCCAAATGCCAGCACTCATTTGTGTTCCTCTTGACCTCTCTAGTCATCCTGAACACTACTCCAGACACCAGAGACAGGCAAATCCAGTCTTTGGTGCATTTCAAGAAACAAACAGCCAAGGCTATGGACAACCAGATGACTAAAGAACAGAGTAAGAACACAATCAACAAAAACCAGGACTTCATGGCTCCATCAGAAATCCCCTAAAACAATGGATATTCTAATGCAACTGAAACACAGGCAAATGATCTTAAATCTATGATTACACAGTTATTAGAGGCACATAAAGAATAAATGAACAAATCTCTCAAAGAAATACAGGAAAATACAACAAAGCAATAAAGGCTATCAAAGATAGACAAGGAACCACAATCAAATAGGTGAAGAAAGTGAATAAAAATCTCAAGACCTGAAAACAGAATTAGAATCACATAAACAAAACTATACAAACTTATATAAATCTGGAGATGAAAAACTTAGAGAAGAGATCAGGAACCGCAGAAATAAGCATCGCCAGCAGAATACAAGAGATGGAGGGGAGAATCTCACCCATTGAAGATACAACTGAAGAAATCAATACATCTCTCAAAGAAAACATTAAAATGGAAAAGTTCCTGATGCAAAGCATCCAAGAAATCAAGGACACCATGAGAATATGAAACCTAAGTATAATAGGAACAGACAAAAAGAAGATTACAGACAGACTCCAAGGTCCAGAAAATATTTTCAAGAAAATCATAGAAAAAAAAATTTTCCCTAAAGAAAGAGATGTCCTTTAACATATGAGAGACTTACAGAACATTAAAAAAAATAGAACAGAAAAGAAATTCTTCCAGCCACATAATAATAAAAACAGTAAATCTACAGAATAAAGAAAAATATTCAAAGCGGCAAGAGAAAAAGACCAAGTAACATATAAAGGTAAACTTATCAGAATCACACCTGACTTCTCAACAAAGACTATGAAAGCCAGAAGGGCCTGCGTAAATGTCATGAAGACTGTAAGAGACCACAGATGCCACCCAAGACTACTATACCCAGCAAAACTTTCAATCAACATAGATGGAGAAAACAAGATATTCCATGACAAAACTAAATTTAAATGATATCTATGCAGCAACACAGTCCTACAGAAGATACTAGAAGGAAGACAAGATTGCAATCCAACCAACAATAAAGGAGGGTTCCCCTTTCTCCACATCCTCACTGGCACATGTTGACACTTGAGTTTTTGATCTTAGCCATTCTGACACATATAAGATGAAATCTCAAAGTTGTTTTGAATGACTAAACATGTTAAGCATTTCGTTAAGAGCTTCTCCACCATTTGAGATTCCTCCTTTGAGAATTCTATGTCTAGCTCTGTATCCATTTTTAATTTGATTATTTGGTTTGTTGGTGTCTAATTTCTTGAATTCTTTATATAATCTGGATATTAGCCCTCTCTGGAAACAACCTAGGTGTCCCTCAGTGGAAGAATAGATACAGAAATTGTGGCATATTTACACAATGGAATACTACTTAGCTATTAAAAACAAGGAACTCATGCAGCAAATGGATGGAACTAGAAGAGATCATCCTGAGTGAGGTTAACCCAGAAACAGGATAGACATGGTATACGCTCACTTATAAACTTACATTAGCTGTATAATATAGGATAGCTATCTTACAGACCCAAAGAAGCTAAACACTAAGGAGGACCCTAGGGAGAATGCTTAAATCTCATTCATAATGGCAACAGAATAGACACCAGAGCAGTGGAAAAGAGGAAATAGGATGGAAGCCTACTATACAGGGTCCTCTGAAAGAATCCACCCAGTAAAGGAGCTAAGTAGATGACTCAAGGCCAAACTTTGGGAGGAGAACAGGGAGTCTTATTGAAGAAGAGAGGGGTGGGAATAGAGGGACATGAAGGGGACAGGAGCCCCACAAGTAAACCATCAAATCTAAAAGTTCTCAGCCCAGGGGATCCTGCAGAGACTGATGCGCCAATGGAGGACCATACGTGGAGAGGACCTAGACCCCCTGCTCAGATGTGGCTGATTGGCATCTCAGTCTCCATGTGGAGCTCTGAGTGAGGGAAGCAGGAGCTGCTTCTAATATGAACTCAGTTCACTGCTCTTTGATCACTAGGCCCTGGTGATGTGGCCTTACCAGGCCATGGAGGAAGAGGATCCAGGGAATCCTGATGAAACTTAACAAACTATAGGCAGATGGCAGTAGTGGAGAACTCCCCTGTCAGTGGACTAAGGAAAAGTGATGGTAGTTAGGAGGAAGACTGAGGGAGGGCAGGTTTGGGAGTAGTTGAAGGAGGAAGCTTCAATTAGGATATATAATGAATAAACTGCGAAGAAAAATTTAAAATTAAAAAAAAAAGAACTCAAGCCATTAAACACCAAAAATCCAAATAATCCAATTTAAAAAATGGGATACAGAGCTAAACAGAGAATTCTCAACAGAGGAAACTCAAATGGTGGAGGGCACTTAAAGAAATGCTCCACAGTCCTGCCCCTAGGCCAGCTTGATCTTCCCTCTTTCCACATGACTCTAGTTTATGTCAAGCTGACAAGTCTAACCAGCACAAAATATAAAATGCTTCTCACACAGGTAAAACAAAATTGTAGAAGAGCTGTGTTTTGTTTTGATAGCTACAGGGAAAAAATTATTTCCTTAGTAGAATCCAGGGTTTCTTCTCTCTCTCTCTCTCTCTTTCTCAAAATGGAAGCCATGATCTTTTCTCTGTGTAACACTACTACAATGGCTGTGCCTTGAATTCTAGGATAAAATTTTAACATTATATTTTCATTGCTTCCAATCATAGATCTGAAAGGACAGTTATACAAACAGGCAGGAGTTTGAGCCCAGCTTCTCTTAGTGATGCAAATGTATCTATTGCTCCCAAGATAGAGATGATTTATTCTGAACCATATATAAATTACCATGTCCTGAGAACAAAGTTCATGTCACACCAGATGAAATGTTCTACTGAAGAAGTTATAATCACAGAACAAAATAAAGTCATAAATACATTAGTGGGGATCAGATAGGTTAAGTTCAAAGAGGAGAAATCTTTTCTAAAGGCTTCCATCTTCATAACATTTTTAGTTTTAGGGTCAGTAGAAACTAGTGGTGAGCTAAGTTATTTAAAATGATATTAGGTGTTATGCAGAGGTATAGATGTCAACAGAAGTTACTGAAGGTAGCCTGAGGTTTTGGTTTTTGGTTCAGGGCCTGCAACAGCCCTACACTCCACAGTCACCTATTTTTAGTCAGACCTCTATTCTTCAGGCACCCTCAGTACATGTGACATGTAGCCTTTCCAGGGAATTTCAGTTCACACTTTTTTTTACAGTTTTGGTGGAATTTGTCTCATCCAAGGGTCTCAAAGTCAAACGGGGGTTCACTCACCACAGTGCAGCAATACCAGAACAAGGGGTGGAAAGATGGGCCACATGTTGTTGCAGGGACCAAAGTTTGGTAGCCAGCACTCATGATTAGTGCTTTACAACCACCTGTAAGTCCAGCCTCAAGGTGTAGAGCGTACTCTTTTGGCCTTTGCGAGCAGCTGAATTCACATGTGTGCATGCACACACACACACACACACACACACACATGCACACACACACACAGAAAAACAAAACAACACCCCAAAAACAAAAGAAACCCCCACTTTTCCACTTCCACCCCCAAAATGGAACCGAAGGGGACACACCATGGTGGCTGAGGTAAAACTGGGTCCTTCAGAGTTGAAAATTATCCTTCAGTGCCTGCCATTGACTCCCAATCGATTACTTCAAGTGTTTGTGCTGTAGAAAATGTGGTTTCTCCCACAGACTCTGAAGAGCTGTGCTTAATTATTCATCGTGAAATTTAATTTCAGGGTTTATAATCATCTAACTGTTTAAGATGGAATTTGTTACTGAAACATTTTGAGAGGAAATATAGAATCACTTGCCATCTACTCATTTCACTTCAAGCTTAGTTTAAAATTGGATGTGTTTCATGATTTCACCATGGCAATCACTTAAGGGCATATACACTAACTTCCTACATGTTTTCTGCTAATTTGTTTGATTTAGGTCAATTTGTATCATGAAAGGAAAGGATATTACGGAATAAGGGAAACAGATACAAGTTCTTTCTTTTCTCCCAAAGGTCCACCTCCATAGAATCCCAATTAACTTTCTTTCAACATTCCTCAAGAAGCTGAGAAAAATGTTAGGTGACAAATTAAGCCAAAGCAGTAGCTGTAGAAAGATATTAACTACTCTTCTTAAATGTAAGAAAAAAATATTTTATACTTAGTATTGAAAGAGGCAAACGATTGTGCGGTAGTTTGAATGAGAATGGCTCCCATAGGCTCATGTCATTAAATAGTTGGTCTGCAGCTGGGGGGACTGTTTGAGCAAGATTAGGAGGTGTGGCCGTGTAGAAGGTAGTGTGGTCACGAAGGAAGTGAGTCACTGTTGGCGGGCTTTGGGGTTTAAAAGCCTGTACCATTAGTAGCTAGTTTTCTCTGCTTCTCTGCTTCTGGTGCTTGTAAACGAGACGTGAGCTTTCAGCTAATGCCCCAGCACCGTGCCTACCTGCTGCCATGGGACGCATTGCCATGACCATGGACTAATCCTGTAAACTGCAAGCAAGCCCTCACTCAAATGCCTTTTGAGTGCTGCCCTGGTCATGGTGTTTCTTCATAGCAATAGAATGCTTTTTTCAAAAGCATTTACTTTTTTGAACAAGCATAAGGAATAGCATAGTAATTTAGGATTCTACTTAGCTTGGGCTATGCATACACCCCTCTCCTAACAACACTCCTAGTGACCTCAGACCACACCTCCAAGAAGCTTTTAGTACACCCACTTAGTACACCAAAGTTGAAAAATATGTTTTTCAACTTTACAATATTACAAATTGTAATATTGTAACAAATGTAATATTGTAACAAATTGGTGAGAAATAATTTAAGTACATAACGCCAGTTTTGTGTTTGGATCAGGTATAAATGTGTCATCATGTAACTAGTGGCTGGTGGTTATGTCTACATGGTGTTTTCAGGTTCTTAGCAATGTTGCACACAGATTAATAAAGCACAAAAGAAACTTTATTTAAAAGCAAAATGATATTTGCAGGCGGATGGTGGGATCTAGAGGGGATCATTCTGAGTGAGGTATCCCAGAAGGAGAAAGACAAACACGGTATATACTCACTTATATAGACCTATAAGATATGATAAACATAATGAAATCTATACACCTAAAAAAGATAATCAAGAGAACGGACATGGGGTAAGATGATCAATCCTCATTTAGAAAGACAGATGGGATGTGCATTGAACGTATTACAGGAGTCTACTGAGCGCATCTGAAAGACTCTAACTAGCAGTGTTTTCAAAGCAAAGACTCATGACCAAACCTTTGGCAGAGTACAGGGAATCATAAGAAAGAAGGGGAGTTAGTCTGATGGGGAAAGGATAGGAGCACCACAAGGACCAAATATATCTGGGCACAGGGTCTTTTCTGAGACTGACATTCAACCAAGGACCATGTATGGATATAACCTAGAACCTCTGCTCAGATGTAGCCTGTGGTAGCTCGGTAACCAATTGGTTTCCCAAAGTGAGGGGAACAAGGACTATTTCTAACAGGAATTCAATGACTGGCTCTCTGGCCTCCCCACCCCCCAAGGGAGGAGCAGTCCTGTTAGGCCACAGAAGAGGGCTTTGCAGCCAGTCCTGAAGATACCTGATAAAACAGGATCAGATGAATGGGGAGGAGGTCCCCCCTCCCCAGTCAGTGGACTTGGAAAGGGGCATGGTGGAGATGAGAGAGGGAGGGAGGGACTGGGAGGGAATGAGGGATCGGGACACAGCTGGGATACAGAGTTAATAAAATGTAACTGATAAGAAAAAAATAAAATTCAAAATAAATAAAAGTAAATAAAAATAAAAAACCTACGGATATTTATAAAAAAAAAAAGAAGCAAAATGATAGTATGGATCAGAAATAACTTGCAGGTGAGCAGTGAACCACTGAGGGAGAAAATACTTCTGAGGTCCAGTTAGTTTTTAGAATATCCTTTTGTGGGGTTCAGAGGAGCAAGGGGTTTGGTTGGAAAGAGGACATGGTGAGGGTGACTGTTTAGACTGGCAGGCTTCCATCACGTAAGCTTTTCTCCACTGTACACATTCTTCCCCGGGATGCAGACGGAGTTAGTTATATGCACATCTGATTATACATAGGTATAAGGAGGTAAATAGCCCTTTCCCCCAAAAAAGCTCAATCACAGGATCAAACTGCCTTATTGCTCCTGCTCAACAAATCAGTCCCGGATGGATCGACCCATTGTCCTAGGATGTGTTTCAAGATGTGTGGGAATGGAAAGCGGCATCTTCCTAGGTTTGCCAAGGAGAAGAAATATTCCATTGTTTGAAAGTGGGTGTACTAAGAGCTTCTTGGAGGTGTGGTCTGAGGTCGCTAGGAGTGTTGTTAGGAGAGGGGTGTATGCATAGCCCAAGCTAAGTAGAATCCTAAATTACTGCGCTATTCCTTATGTTTGTCCACGTCAACAATGCCTTAGACATAGAAGACTGAGCAGAAATCCACTCCAAAGAATCTAAAAGGAAAGGGAGTTAGTGGCGGTGAAGAGAATCCTCGCATACTGGCACCGGGACATGCCCAAATGGAAGGTTCTCTAAGCGTTATGAAGCCTTCTTTAAACTTGACAGTTGTCAATTGGCCAACTACAGAATTAAGGAAGACCACTGAAACAGAAGAGATTGGTGACATTCTGTTCTCTGATGGATGGTGGTTCAACATAGTTTTAGTTGCTTAACAGAAACCATAAGGATTTTGCCTTATTGGATATCCTTTAATCCATTTTTTTCCCCACAGGAATAGGACTGACCACAAAGAAGAAATCAATTTACATTTGCTTTTAAATCAAGTCCATGTTTCTTTCCTGTGCTGAGAATCTCTGCATGGTCTAGAATCCTGACAAGCTCTGTAGCATGTCACACACTGTTCTGTCTTGCTCTTACTGGCCTCCAGGCTTTTCTTCAGGAATACTGTGTGATTCTATCCCATCTTTAGTCTTTTCAGACACTACTGAGAATGCTTGAAAGATCCCTTTGCTTCCTTGTCACATTGTCTGGCTCCTCTCTTCTGGCCACCCCAGACAACCTATCTAAGTTATTTTACTAATTACCTATTGTTAAGCAATTAGAATCTTATAAATGGCACTATAATGTATATCTTTGTGGGGAAAAAAAGAACATGTGTATTTTAACTTTAAAATAAACTTCTAGGATTGAGATGACTTCATCCCCAAACATTTATATTTTAGCAAATTGCAGATTATTTTTTCAATTTACCTCTTTGCTAATAATAATTTTTATTTCATTTAAGTTATTAGTAACCATTAAGTTGAGACTGTAAAATATCATGCTGTACTTTTCATCTGCCTCCAAATTTGTCTTTTTTAAAGGGGTTGTTAATTATATTTTATTTTTTGAGATAATAATACAATAACATAATTTCTCCCTTTCCTTTTCTCTCTCTAAACCTTCTTGTATATGTATCCTTGCTCTTTTTCAAACCCATGGCCTCCTTTTTCATTAATTATTGTGATCTGAAGTGGAAGTTTCTGGTTTTTGCAAAGACTTAGTCGAGTCATGTGATGTTTTGCTAGAAGCTGTCTTGTGAGAGGGCACGTGATGTTTTGCTGTGAGCATTCTCAGGGCATGACTTTGGCCACCTGAGAACATTTGTGGGTGGAGAGAAAATACACAGAAGCCCACGACAGTAGGAGATTGCTTTTTGGATTGATATTGCTGTGCTGATTTTCATGCTTTGACACTTGACTTTGCAGAGAGAAAAACATTTCAGAGAACTTCTCAAGGCAATCCAACTGGGTCTTGCTGCTTTCTCTGACTTGTCCCAATCTTCTGAATTCTGCTGATTTGTGTTGATGCTTGGTGTTGGCCTTTGGACTGGACTGCTGGTATCTAGGCAAAGAAGAGTGGACTCATCCTAAAGAACTACTTATAGAAAGGTCTAAAACCACCTTTATCTAATAACCTTCTTTTTTCCCTACCAAACCCTAAATAATGTAGGTTTGGTGAAAAATCTAAGCCTACAGTTACCTGAATATATGTTTATAAACATACATTTGTATATATATATATATATATATATATATATATATATATATATATCATAAACACAACCTGTTCTGCCTATATAATGTTAATTCTATGTTTCTATTCAGAACTGGCCATTTGGTATTGGGGAACCAGTTGACCTGCTCTCTCCTGAGTAAGACTATTTCCCCTGCTCTCAAAGTACCTTAATTCAATACAGTTCTTTGAGTAAAGTTGAGAGCTCAAGGGTTTTCCCATGTCTTCTTTAGCATATTTACTTTTATCCATGTTTAGCTCATGTTCAGTCATGTTGGTGAGACTTTATGGGTATAATTTGTCTTTTGTGTGACTGCTCAAGGACAAATCCTTAATTTAAATCCAAGACATCTTCTTCTGGGCATCCCATAGCTCTGTTTTCTGGTTGGCCCTGTCTGAGGAATCGGTGGGACCAGCCTACAGTGTTGTATAAAGAGACAGTCAAAGTAAAGTCATCAAGAAACTTAGAGTCACATTTGAGAGTTATGCATGCACAGAGAAGTCAATCTATGAATAAAACTACCCAATCATAATCTTTCCTCCTCAAATTCTATAGATACTTCATTGTTTTCCATCTCCTTTATCTTGAAGTGTCTTTCAACATTTTAGTTGGTTTATACATTAAGTCCATCTATGTGAACTGATATCTCCTGGCTGGGACAGATCAAAGACACAAATAAGGAAGGAAAGATTTGTTTTGGTTCATGGTTTGAAGAGATACAGTCTGCTATGGCTGGTATAGCATGCCAGCTAGAAACAGCTTTATCTGAGTCACTGGGAACCTCCCTTAGGCTTCTTACATCACTTAAATCTAAAGTCTGATAAAGCTCAGGTCGAAACAGTCCTCACTATAATGCAGAAGCCCACCCCTGAGTCTACATCTGTCATCTTGGCCCCAAGTTCAGATGTTCCCTGGACCTCTCAAAACCATTTGGCCAGATGTAAATGAAATGTTCAAGGAATAGAAAAAAAATTACTACTTTAAAAAATTAAATATATGTATTTATTCACTTTACATCATGACTGCAGCCCCCTCCTCTCCTCTCCCTTCCACCCTCCCACACTCTTCCTTCTTGCCAGCCCTCCCCTTCTCGTCAGAAAAGGGGATCCCTCCACCAATCATCCTCAGCACATCAAGCGGCATCAGGACTGGGCACATTCTCTTCCACTGAGGCAGCCCAGCTAGAGACCAATAGAGAAAAATTTATACTCAAAACACAGCACGACTACAGAAGAAAGTAAAACACATTGAGTGCTTATAGTTCTCTTCAAATAGAAAAAAATGGTGTGGTAAAACTGGTGGGCCTGAAGACCTGTCTTCATTCTCAATGAGTCAGTGCAGTCATAGTATCAGTCAGGGAGTTGGGGAAACTTTATCCAACCTGAGGATGCGTCTTCCTTAGAAAGCCAGAAGACAGATATTACCTCTCTTCCTACATTAAGAAACTGAACATGAGGAGAAAAGCAAGAAGACAGAAAATTGAGGCAGCATGCCATTAGCAGTAAATGGAGTAGGGCGAGGACGAGGCTCCTCGTAGCCTTCATCGCTTGATGTACTCCAGGTTACTTCAAATGCTGGAGAGCAAGCCAAAGACCCTACAACTCCAGCGTAAGCCTCAACCGAACACACTCATGTGAGACAATGCATTTGAGTTAGAATCAGCACTCATGCATCTGTACTCCAATTCCCCCCTGATTTTTGTATGCAGAGATATGGAAATTAATCTGAGGAGGTGGAAAACTTTTCCGATACATTTGTTTCATGGAACCATTTCTATAACCTTTGATTAAAAATATCTGACTTAAAGGGCAGAAGATGAGGAAAGACACTTGGCCTCCTACCAGCAGTCATGTGTTAAAGCAAAGATATGGGATCTGTGTGGTTTGCTCAGATTATATAAATGGAAAAACTAATTTTATTTTAATAAAGTTATTATGGTTATGAATTATCAACTTTCCACAGCAGGCTTGTCTTGCTGTTTTAAGTAGATTTGCTCTGAAAATTTATGCTGGCCAAAGGGGAAAAAAAAGAAGAAAAGAAAAAGAAAGAAACCAATCCTAGATCATTGCAAATATATTATACTATTGAATATGAAGTTATTTATATATATAATAAACAATAATTGATAGCTCAATGTTATCATCTCTTTATTCTTATAACCTATAATATCTACAGAAGAACTATTATATTGAAGACAATAAACAAGGGCTTATTTTGAGATAACAAAAAAATTGGCTTCATTGCCTATTTCAGTCTTGGATTCTTTGGTTGTGGCAAAGACTACTCACTTCTTGTAAGTTAGATTTGAGAAGAAATCCTGTAACGTTATGGAGATGAGAGAAAGGAGTGAATCAAGTAAGGACATAATGGACATTAGAAGAGACACACCTCTGACCTGGTTACTGCAGCAGATGCTGTAAGGAACCACGTAGAAATCATCTAGATGCTCAACACTGGAAATGGGGGTGGGAATCCTAGCTCCTGATTCATCACCCACTTGTAAAAGATTGGTGCATTGATTTACTTATACTGATAACTACATAATATATGCCTTTTATTAAAAAAACAAGAACAGTTAGTTTCCCATGCTGAAAACCCAAACAAAAGACCAGGACATGAGGTAAACAATGTTCATTGTTCAGGGTGTTAAATGCATCACCTCTATATACCTGAGAAAATAGTGTTTCACAGGGATGCAGTAAAGTCTGCATGGTCAGTTTCTTACACTAGATAACTCATCCCAGAACCTCAAATATGTACATGACTAAAGTTTCTCCAAAAGCACTCAATTCAGCTGGTATATTGTTTTTCTAGGGTGCTTGTCACAAGACCCTGCAAACCGAATGGCTTAAAACAATTTATTAATGTGTACTTATAGAGCATAGAAATCTGATACCGACGGTGGTCACAAAGCCACCATCCCTACGAGCCACTCAAGCTGCACCTCCTTCTGTTCCAGACAAAGACTCTTGGGTGTACCTCAGCTGACAGTATATCACAGTGCATGCCTCTGTTATTCTATGATGTGTTGCTTCAGCTCGTGTGTCGTCTTGTCTATAAGTCCATCTTCATGCAAGAATCCCAAGTTTATCATATTAGGGTTCTATCCAATTACATTATGACCTCATTTTAAACAATTCATTTTGAAAGTATCCTGTTTCCAAATACATCATTCTAAAATTGAGATAAAATTCTAAAATATTTGCTTAGTGAGACAATCTATAAAAATGTAATTTTAAAAATATAGAAGTCCCTTGGATGCAAAGAATTCCAATGTTGTCACTAGCATTTGTCATCAGTTTTCTTTATCACATTCTGGTTTGCCCAAGACTATCAGTCATGTTGGTGGCTATAAGTTATTTGTCTACAGAGGTAAAAATGTCTTCAATCCCAAAGGGAGTTAAAATTCTTTTTTTCACTACATTTCCTGGTGTTTACCATTAGTGTACAGTTGTAAGTGGATATAATAGTATTAAAGATGCACAAGTAACTCAAGTCCAGATAGAACAAGCTTTTGCTGGCACTGCAGTGGTGACCTTGGCTGCCCTTAGTGACAGGAATCATTTATAACTACCAGGAAGGTGCTGTTTGCTCTTACTCGAGTTTTGCTGATATAAGGAAACAGAATTTCTGCTCTATGTCTAATTTTGTTCTGGTGGAAGAATGATCCATCTCCTGACTCCTCCCAAAGTCTCCCATGAAGCAGTCTGTGCAGCAGGAAGTAGTAGCACGTATTTTATGTTCTGTATTTGTTTCTCTGGGAGTCATGGTGGGTCCAATTCAATGTCCATCCTTAGTTCTGAGCCAGTGAATTTTAGCCGTGGGCAGTTTAGATTTAGTCTGTGTATTGACCACTGATTTTACTTATTTGTCATACCCTAAAACAGGACCTCAAACACTCAATGCACTGCAGCTGACACCTTCGATTTAATAAAGTTTCCACACATTCTTTGGCTGGCTCATTCCAGGTCAGAGAGTAATCTAAGTCACTGTCCTCCTTCCTTCGCTGTAAGAAGGAAACTGGTCTGGTACGATGTTCAATAAGAATTCCATGTGAGAAAATTGTTTTCTTCATAGGTCTTTAGGGTGTTATATAAGCCTTTGCTTCAGTAAAGTGCGGGAATGTCATTCCTTCTCTGGAATAACTGTAATTTTCTTTATGGTGGAATTGTGGCGTTTGCAGAATTAGAGTACTGGGACATCTGTTTAATCCCCCTCTCTCCAGAAGTCAGGCTTCATGTCTGAAGGGGATGGGGTTGTGCATAGGTCTCTACCAGGCATTCAGAAAAGCAGTGCCCTCAGAGAAAGGAAGTCTGAGCTTTGAGCAGTTTCATAGCCTGCTTTTCAGGCAGTATCTCATGAAGCCTTCATGCAGAAACTGTGTGGCTATTTGATTGATAGACAGAGGACAAGTCATCCCCCATCCTTATTGAATGTTTCCTATCCAGATTGCACACTCTGGCTGACATTAAGGAAAGCCATTGCAACCTGTCTGTATTATTCCAATAGAACCATGGGCTTGCCTCAACAACAAGATTCCCTTCTTACCATCTTCCATAATCCTTGTTGTGGATTACTTTTATTCAAGAGATGAATACTAACATTTATTGGTATCTCTGTTCACACGGTGGGTATCCCTTTACCATGAAATCTTCAGGAAATACGCTAGTGTACTGCAAAGTCCATCCTACCTGTCCAGGAGACCATTGCTAGGTTTTTCCTCTTCTTAACTTGGTTATGAGAAAGCTCCCAGGGGGCCATAGGTTGTAAATGAATTAGAGTTTTCTTGCCTCTACCCATACTTTCAATAGATGATATGCAAAAATTGAAAGAAAAAAGATAGGCATTTAAAAGAAATGAAAGAAAATTGATAGGCTTTATAGTAACTACAATGTCAAATGCCAAAGTCTAAGCTACTGGAGAGAAATGAAAAAAAAATTATTTTGGGACATTTTTTTCTTTTTTTTAATTTTTATTAATTACACTTTATTCACTTTGTATCCCCCCGTAAGTCCCTCCCTCCTCCCCTCCCGATCCCACCCTCCCATCCCCTTCTTCTCACATGCCCCTCCCCAAGTCCACTGATAGGGGAGGTCCTCCTCTCCTTCCTTCTGATCTTAGTCTATCAGATCACATCAGGAGTGGCTGCATTGTCATCTTCTGTGGCCTGGTAAGGCTGCTCCCCCCTCAGGGGGAGGTGATCAAAGAGCAGGACAATCAGATTATGTCAGAGGCAGTCCCTCTTCCCATTACTATGGAACCCACTTGGACACTAAACTGCCATGGGCTACATCTGTGCAGGGGTTCTAGGTTATCTCCACGCCTGGTACTTGGTTGGAAGATGAGTCTCTGGGAAGACCCCTGTGTTCAAATTTCTGGTTCTGTTGCTCTTCTTGTGGGGTTCCTGTCCACTCCAGATCTTACTATTTCCCACTTCTTACATAAGATTCCATGCACTCTGCCCAACAGTTGGCCATAAGTCTCAGCGTCTGCTTTGATAGTCTGCAGGGCAGAGGTTTTCAGAGGTCCTCCATGGCAGGTTTCTAGCTTGTTTCCTGTTTTCTTCTTCTCCTGATGTCCTTCCTCTTTGCCTTTCTGGATAGGGATTGAGCATTTTAGTCAGGGTCCTCTCTCTTGATTAGTTTCTTTAGATGTACAGAATTTAGTAGGTTTATCCTATATTACGTGTCTATATGAGTGAGTATATGCTGTGTGTGTCTTTCTGCTTCTGGGACAACTCACTCAGGATGATACTTTCCAGGTCCCACCATTTACCTGCAAATTTCATGATTTCCTTATTTTTCATTGCAGAGTAATATTCCACTGTGTAGGTGTACCACAATTTCTGCATCCATTCTTCAGTTGAGGGGCATCTGGGCTGTTTCCAGCTTCTGGTTATTACAAATAAAGCTACTGCAAACACGGTTGAGCAAATGTCCTTATTGTGTACTTGAGCCTCTTTTGGATATATGCCTAGGAGTGGTATGGCTGGATCTTGAGGAAGTGCTATTCATAGTTGTCTGAGAAAGCCCCAGATTTATTTCCAGAATGGTTGTACAAGTTTACATTCCCACCAGCAGTGGAGGAGGGTTCCCCTTTGTCCATATCCTCTCCAGCATGTGTTGTCATTCGAGTTTTTGATCTTAGCCATTCTGATGGGTGTAAGGTGAAATCTCAGGGTTGTTTTGATTTGCATTTCCCTGATGGCTAATGATGTTGAGCAAGAAATGAAAAATTTATACCTCTGCTTTTTCAAGGCCAAATATTATAGAAACAAATGATTCAGGCATGAGAATTCCCATGAGATAGAAATCTGACGGCTTTTATTTAAATAAATTATATAAAGGTATTGAGAATATTTAACCACATACCTTCTATCTATGAAAAGTGCTGTTCTTTGCATCTAAAATACATTGCATGATAGGTGAAGTCATCTTCCCCTTCCCTCTGACCCTAGCCTATCAGGTCTCATCAGGAGACCTGGCTGCATTGTCTTCCCCTGTGGCCTGGTAAGGCTGTTTCCCCTTCAGGGGGAGGTGATCAAAGTGATCAAAGAGCCAGCCACTGAGTTCATGTCAGAGACAGTTCCTGTTCCCTTTACTTGGGAACCCACTTGAAGATTGAGCTGCCATAGGCTACATCTGTGCAGGGGTTCTGAGTTATCTGCATGTATGGTCCTTGTTTGGAGTATCAGTCTCAGAAAAGACCCCTGTGTCCAGTTTTTTTGTTTTTGTTTTTTTGTTTTTTTTGGTTATGTTGTTCTTATCAGTGGACTGGGGGAGGGTCATGGAAGAAGAGAGGTAGGGAGAGTGGGGTTGGGGTGTGAGGGAGGGGGCTACAGCTGGGATACAAACTGAATAAACTGTAATAAAAATAAATAAATAAAAATGTAAGGAAAATACATTGCAATCATTTCTATAGTAAATCTCCTGGGTTGAAACTTGCATATATTTTTGTGTGTGAATGAAGAGTTTGACAGTTGAGAGAAGAATTGATAGTATTATTACTATTATTTTAAATTTTATTTTTCTCATTAGTTACATTTTATTAATTCTGTATCCCAGCTGTATCCCTCATTCCCTCCCCAATCCCACCCTCCCTCCCTCATCTCCTCCCTGCCCCTTTCCAAGTCCACTGATAGGGAGGACCTCCTCCCCTTTCATATGACTCCGTTTTGTCAGGTATTTTCAGGACTGGCTGCAAAGTCCTCCCCTGTGGCCTAACAGTACTGCTCCTCCCTTGGGAGGTGGGGAGGTCAAAGAGCCAGTCATTGAATTCCTGTTAGAAATAGTCCTTGTTCCCCTTACTATGGGAAACCAATTGATTACTGAGCTATCACGGGTCACATCCGAGCAGAGGTTCTAAGTTTTATCCTCTCATGGTCTTTGGTTGAGTGTCCATCTCAGAAAAGACCCTGTGCCAAGATATGTTTGGTCCTTGTGGAGCTCCTATCCTTTCCACATCAAACTCCCTTTCTTTCATATGATTCCCTGCACTCTGCCGAAGGTTTGGTTATGAGTCTTAGTATCTACTTTGGAACACTGCTAGGTAGAGTATTTCCAATGCTTTCTGCGGTAGACTCCTGTCATATGTTCAATGCATATCCCATTTGTCTTTCTAAATGAGGATTGATCATCATACCCCGTGTCTGCTTTTTTGATAATCTTCCTTAGGTGTATAGATTTCATTATGTTTAGCATATCTTTTAGGTCTATATAAGCGAGTATATTCCATGTTTGTTTTTCTCCTTCTGGGATACTTCACTAAGAATGATCTTTTCTAGATCCCACCATTTGCCTGCAAATTTCATGATTTCCTCTTTTTTGATTGCTGAGTAGTATACCATTGTGTAAAATTACCACAATTTCTGTACCCATTCCTCCGTTGATGGACATCTGGGTTGTTTCCAAGTTCTGGCTATTACAAATAAAGCTGCTACAAACATGGTTGAGCAAATGTCCTTATTGTGTACTTGAGCAAATTTTGGGTACATGCCTAGCAGTGGTATAGCTGGGTCTTGAGGAAGCACTATTCCTAATTGTCTGAGAAAGTGCCAGATTGACTTCCAAAGTGGTTGTACCAGTTTACATTCCCACCAGCAATGGAGGAGGGTTTCCCTTTCTCCACAACCCCTCCAGCATGTGTTGTCACTTTAGTTTTTCATCTTGGCCATTCTGATGGGTGTAAGGTGAAAGCTCAGGGTCGTTTTGATTTGCAATTCCCTAATGGCTAATGACATTGAACATTTCTTTAAGTGTTTCTCTGCCATTCTATATTCCTCTACAGAGAATTCTCTGTTTAGCTCTGTCCCCATTTTTTAATTGGATTACTTGGTTTGTTGCTTTTCTGCTTCTTTAGTTCTTTATATGTACTGGATATTAGCCCTCTGTCAGATAAAGGGTTGGTGAAGATTCTTTCCCAATCTGTAGGCAGTTGTTTTGTTTTGATGACGGTGTCCTTTGCTTTACAGAAGATTTTCAGTTTCATGAGGTCCCATTTATTAATTGTTGCTCTTAAAGCCTGTGCTGTTGGAGTTCTGTTAAGGAAGTTGTGTCCTGTGCCAATGAGTTCTAGGCTGTTCCCCACTTTTTCTTCTAACAGATTTAGAGTATCTGGTTTTATGTTGAGGTCTTTGATCCACTTCGACTTTATTTTTGGGCAGGGTGATAAATGTGGATCTATTTTCATTTTTATGCATGTAGACATCCAATTAGACCAGCACCATCTGTTGAAGATGCTATCTTTTTTCCATTGAATGGTTTTGGCTGCTTTGTCAAAAATGGAGTATTCATAGGTACATGGGTTTATTTCTGGGTCTTCTATTCAGTTCCATTGATCCTCCTTTCTATTTCTATGCCAATACCATGCAGTTTTTATTACTATTGCTCTGTAGTACAGCTTGAGATCAGGGATGGAGATACCTCCAGATGATCTGTTGTTGTACAGGGTTGTTTTGGAGATTCTGGGTTTTTTGTTTCTCCATATGAAGCTGAGAATCTTTTTTTCAAGGTCTGTAAAGAATTGAGTTGGTATTTTGATGGGAATTGCGTTGAATCTGTAGATTGCTTTTGTCAGGATGGCCATTTTCACAATGTTAATCCTACCAATCCATGAGCACGGGAGATCTTTCCATCTTCTGAGATCTCCAATTTCTTTCTTCAGAGACTTGAAGTTTTTCTCAAACAGGTTTTTCACTTGCTTGGTTAGTGTCACCCCAAGGTACTTTATATTATTAGTGGCTATTGTGAAGGGTGTTGTTTCCCTAATTTCTTTCTCAGCCTTTTTATCTTTTGTGTACAGGAGGGCTTTTGTGTACAGGATTTTTTTTGAGTTGATTTTGTATCCTGCCACTTTGCTGAAGGTGTTTATCAGCTGAAGGAGTTCTCTGGTTGAATTTTTTGGGGTCACTCATGTATACTATCATATCATCTGCGAATAGTGACACTTTGACCTCTTCCTTTCCAATTTGTATCCCCTTGATCTCCTTTACTTGTCTTATTGCTCTGGCTAGGACTTCAAGTACTATGTTGAAGAGATATGGAGAGAGTGGGCAGCCTTGTCTTGTCCCTGATTTCAGTGGGATTGATTTAAATTTCTCTCCATTGAGTTTGATGTTGGCTGTAGGCTTGCTGTATATTGCCTTTACAATGTTTAGATATGTGCCTTGTATCCCTGATCTCTCCAAGACTTTAAACATGAATGGGTGTTGGACTTTGTCAAATGCTTTTTCGGCATCCAAGGAGATGATCATGTGGTTTTTCTCCTTCAGTTTGATTATGTGGTGGATTACATTGATGGATTTCCGTATGTTGAACCACCCTTGCATGCCTGGGATTAAGCCTACTTGGTCATGATGGATGATATCTTTGATGTGTTCTTGGATTCGGTTTGCAAGTATTTTATTGAGTATTTTTGCATCAATATTTATAAGAGATAGGTCTGAAGTTCTCTTTTTTTGTTGGATCTTTGTGTGGCTTCATAGAATGAGTTTGGTAGTGTTCCTTCTGTTTCTATTTTGTGGAATAGTTTGAGGAGAATTGGTATTAGCCCTTCTTTGGAGGTCTGGTAGAATTCTGCGCTGAAACCATCGGGCCCAGGGCTTTTTTTGGAGGGGAGACTGTTAATGACTGCTTCAATTTCTTTGGGGGATATAGGGTTATTCAGTCTTTCTACCTGATCTTGACTTAATGTTGGTAGATGGAATCTATCAAGAAAATTGTCCATTTCATTTAGGTTTTCAAATTTTGTGGCATATAGGCTTTTATAGTATGACCTAATGATTGTTTGGATTTCTTCAGTGTCCGTAGTTATGTCCCCCTTTTCATTTCTGATATTGCTGATTTGGATAGATTCTCTCTGCTTTTTAGTTAACTTGGCTAAGGGTTTGTCTATCTTGTTGATTTTCTCAAAGAACCAGCTTTTTGTTTCATTGATTCTTTGGATAGTTTTATTTGTTTCTAATTGATTGATTTCAGCCCTGAGTTTGATTATTTCCCGCCGTCTGCTCCTCTTGGGTGTATCTGCTTCTTTTTTTCTAGGGTTTTCAGTTGGGCCATTAAGTTACTTGTATGTGATGTTACAAATTTCTTCTTGAAGGCACTTAGTGCTATAAATTTTCCTCTGAGCACTGCTTTCAATGTGTCCCATAAATTTGGGTATGTTGTGCCTTCATTTTCATTGAGTTCTAGGAAGTCTTTAATTTCTTTATTTCTTCCTTAACCCAGCTGCCATTGAGTAACAAGTTGTTCAGTTTCCATGTGTGTGTAGGTTTTTGGTTATTTCCATTGTTGTTGATGTCCAACTTTAGTCCATGGTGGTCCGATAGAATACAAGGGATTATCTCAATCTTTTTATATCTGTTGAGGCTTGCTTTGTGACCAACTATAATGGTCTATTTTGGAGAAGGTTCCAGGAGGTGCTGAAAAGAAGGTATACTCTTTTGAGTTTGGGTGTAAAGATCTGTAGACATCTATTAGGTCCATTTGATTTAGGGACTCTGTAAATGCTTTTATTTCCCTATTTGGTTTCTGTCTAGTTGATCTGTCCCTTGGTGAGAGTGGGGTGTTGAAGTCACCCAATATTAGGGTATTGTGATCAATGTGTGGTTTAAGCTTTAATAATGTTTCATTTATGAATGTAGGTGCTCTTGTATTTGGGGCATAGATGTTTAGAATTGTGATGTCTTCTTGGTGAAATTTTCCTTTGATGAAAATGTAGTGCCCCTCTATGTCTTTTTTGATTAGTTTTGGTTGAAAATCTATTTTATTAAATATTAAGATAGACACTCCTGCTTGTTTTTTGGGTCCATTTGCTTGAAAAACTGTTTTCCAGCCTTTTACTCTGAGGTAATGTTTATCTTTGTTGTGTAGGTGCGTTTCTTGGATGCAGCAGAATGTTGGTTCCTGTTTCCGCACCCATTCTGTTAGTCTGTGTCTTTTTATTGGAGGGTTGAGTCCATTGATGTTGATAGATAATAATGACCATTGAATGTTATTTCCTATTATTGTGGAGTTGGCGATGTTACTGTGAATCATTGCTTGTTTGCTTTTGATTTTTGTTGGAAATTATCTTTAACCTATGTTTTCTTGGGTTTGTTTTCATTGGATTGGAATTTTCCTTCTATTATCTTCGGTAGGGCTGGGTTGCTGTTCAAATATTGCTTAAATTTAGTTTTGTCATGGAATATTTTATTTTCTCCATCTATGTTGATTGGAAGCTTTGCTGGGTAAAGTAGTCTAGGTTGGCATCTATGGTCCCTTAGGGCCTGCATGGTATCTCCCCAGGCCCTTCTGGCTTTCATAGTTTCTGATGAGAAGTCCGGTGTGATTCTGATAGGTTTGCCTTTATATGTTACTTGGCCTTTTTCCCTTGCTGCTTTTGGTATCTTTTCTTTGTTCTGTAGATTAAGTGTTTTGACTATGATGTGGCATGATGAGTTTCTTCTCTGGTCTAGTCTATTTGGTGTTCTGTTGGCCTCTTGTATGTTTGTGGACATACAATCTTTCTTTAGATTGGAAAAATTTTCTTCTATGATTTTCTTGAAAATATTTTCTGGACCTTGTAGCTTGGACTTCTCTTCTTCTTCAATTCCTATTATTCTTAGATTTTGCCTTTTCATGGCGTCCTTGATTTCTTGGATGGTTTGTGTTTGGGATTTTTCTGATTTTATTTCTGCTTTGAGAGAAGTATCAATTTCTGTGAGTGTATCTTCAGCACCCGAGATTATCTCTTTCATCTCTTGTATTCTATTAGTGATGCTTATATTTGTGATTCCTTCTCTTTTCTCTAAATTCTTCAGTTCCAGGGTTTTCTCAGTTTGTGTTTTCTTTATTGATTCTATTTCTGTTTTCATGTCTTGCAACATTTTTTTCATCTGTTTGAGTGTGGATTCCTGTGTCTCCAAGTTGGTCTCTATTTTTTTGTTTGTTTCCTCTCTTAGTGCCTCTGCTCTGTCTCCAATTGTTTGGCTACATTTGCATGTGCTTCTTTAAGAGCTTCTTTGTTCACTTCGTTTTTCTTTGTTTCTATTTGGGAGGCCAAATCTTTAAGGGATTTTTTTTGTATCCTCTTTAGCTGTTAGAATCTCTATGACTATTTCTCTGAGAGATTTGTTGGTTTCCTCTTTATGTGCCTCAAATAACTGGATAATCAGCTTTAAAATCATTTTCTTGTGTTTCTGCTGAGTTGGAGTGTCCAATAATTTTGGAGGTTGCCGGTGAAGCCATGATATTTTGATTTGCGTTGGTTGTGTTCTTTCGCCGACCTCTGGCCATTTGGTTATCTGTAGTGGTCACTGTCTGTTCCTGGATTCTGCAGGTCAGACTGGTTTTTCTCTGGTATCTGGAGAATTCTTCAGGAAAATGGGTGAGGTCTAGTGGTTTCAGTGTGTGTGTTGGTTATTCAGCTATACCTGTAGGAGAAAAGTTTGCAGGCGCAGAAGGACAAATGCGGGGTAGCATGTGTTTGAGCATGTACTTGTGGGTGTGACCTAAGGGACAGGGTGTTGGTGAATGAAGAGGCCTTCAGTGTGTGAGAGGGGTGCCCTGCAGGCACTGAAGTTATTACAGGCACTAAGGGATTGCAAGCGCTGTTGAAGAATGTGTGCTAGTATTGATTTTACAAGTCTGCTGGTCTTTGGTGTCTATTCAGCTGGTTTTCTGCCACTGAGGGGTTGGATGGCCCATACAATCACTGGCTGGGCAGCCCTGTGTAGTCCGTGCTGCCACTTGCAGGCTTGGGATCTGGGAAGGGTTGTACTGTGGGTCTGAGTCTCTATGGCTAGCACTATATTGGGCGTGCACTCTGGAGGGGTGGAGTTTCGGCGGTGTGTGCACTCCTGCAGAGCCGGGTGGTGGTGGTAGTGGGGGGGGGGTGTTCCGCGGGTCAAGAGCTCGGCAAGAGGGCCCTAGGTCAGGTGTGTTCTCCTCTGAGTGGTGGCGTTCAGCAGGTCGTTACTGCTCTCCACTGCAGCAGCGGGGTCTGGAGCCCTGCCTCCCTGCCTCTGCCCGTCATGGGTCCCAGACACTGAGCTTTGCAGCTTTGGTATCCAGGAAGAATTGTATTGTGGATCTGAGTCTCTGTGGTTAGCGCTCAGTGGTTGGAGCTCTGTGATTGGGCCTGTGCTCCTCCTGTGAGGAGGTTTCTGGGGTTATTGCGCTCTGGCCGCTTGGGGCATGAGCTCCACTGCACTTCCTGTTGAGGTCTAGCTCGGGATCACATCAGCGGGATGAGGGAGGGGACGCTCCATGGGTCTGGAGGGCCCTGAGCGTCCTGAGCGGGCCAGGTGGGCCAGTGTCCAAGGAGGGGGCAGGTGTTCAACGGGTGGTTACAGCAGACCGCTGCTGTAAGGGGCCCGGAGCACTGTCTCTGCTGCCTTGATCTCCTGGATGTGAGCTTTGTGCTCCGCTGCCTGGTGCTGTGTGCGGGTTTCCCCAAGGGAGGCCCGGGCAAGGGAAGCGCCCTATTTCCTTCCCGGAGAAGTCCGCGCCCGATCTAAATCTACTAGCACTCCACGCTTCTGTGGTGGCCCCTCTCCTTTAGAAAGCCCCAAAGTCCAAATTCTAGCTTTGATTGACTCTCCACTCACCAATTCCGGAGATTCATGTCTTCTGCCTCTTCAAAACGGTGCGCTCTGCTCGCCGCCATCTTGGAGTCCGATAGTATTATTATTGCATCCAAGGTGTAGCAGTGTTGATGTCTGTGATATTCTGAAGAAATGTACTAATTCTCAACATGTTTTCTACTCTTCCTCTTTCATGCTTTTCTTTCCGCTATTGAAATAGCTATCTCAAATTAAGCTTTCAGTTTAGATTTTAAAAATGTGCTTTGATCACAGATGATGTTTCTAAATACTTTGGGGAAAAGGGTTTGCACAAATAGCTTCTCTAAACCTCTGGCTCAGTATTCTGCAAGAAAAACCTGTACACATTTTATTTTATGCTAGAAAGTCCCACCTAACCAGTTTTATTTCTGTATAACTCTTTTGGAATGGCTTGATTTTATATTTTAAAAGATAGACTTAATTCTACCTGTTTTTAGCAAAAGAAAAAAAAAAGTTGAATCCAAATATGCTTTACTTTGTCATAGTCACACATGTAACATTTTAATTAAGCATAATTAAAATCTGCATCTGTCTCATTTTATATTCCTATCCCATATGTTAGATGTCCTTTATTCTTAGTAAAAAGATATAATTTTAATAAAAATGGACTTTGATTGCTTGCTTATACTGCTATGATTTTATAGGTTTTAAATCCATTATTATTAGCTTCAGGCACTGGTGATTATTAAGTTCTCTGTGGATTGGCATACCAAAGCTTAAGGTAAGATAAAGGAAATGACAATTCCTAACCTTGTCTGGCCTTGACGAATGGGACAAAGAATGATATTGGTAGGACTTGAGCTGTAGAATGACTGCATTTGAGCAAAAACATTAGTCCTTGTTCTCTGGACTCAGAGTGAAAGATAAACTCAGAATGAATGAAGGATCCGTGTGACCCATAAATCCTTTGAGATTGCCTGAGTACTTACAGGCTCATTCTAGAAAGTGAAAATTCTGTTCTATACAATTCCTGAAGTCAGTTTGCCTACAAGGAAGGGGAAAAGCCAAAGAAAAATAGCTGCCCTTTATAGACACTTGTTTCTTCTCATTGTTGTTGACTACACTTTTTTATAATTCAAGACAGAGTATCTTAATAGTTGAAACACAAAGAATGGCTTTAGTGATACGCCCTGATGCAAGCCTTTGGCCCATGAATTCCTTATCTACAAATAGCACATCTGAAGTTTATGTGCTCAGTATTTCTTTGTTGTTGTTTGTTTGTTTTTTAATACATCCTTTGCTATTTATTATCACTAAGCCACACAAATGATGCACTTTGCTACATGTCTTGAAATCAGAAATGCTGATACCCCCAGAAGATCTTTTGTTGCATATGTTAGTTTTCTCTATCTTGGGTTTTTATTTTTCCATATGAAGTTGAGAATTGCTCTTTCAAGGTCTGTAAAACAAAACAAAAACAAAAACACTTGTGTTGGGATTTTGATGGTAATTGTATTGAAGATTGCTATTGGTAAGATGGTCATTTGTACTATATTAATTCTACCTATCCATGATAATGGGAGATCTTTCCATTTTCTGATATCTTCTTCAATTTCTTTCTTCAGAGACTTGAATTTCTGTGACAGGACAGGCCCCTTGGAGAATATGAGGGTGAGTCTAGCTGAGATTCCTAGTAGCAAGGGACATTGAGACTGAAGTGGCCACTTCATAGCCAGACAGGATTTCTAGTGGAGTGAGTGGAAACCAAAACACCCACAAAACTTTCAACTCAAAATTTACCCTACCTACAAGAAATGCAGGAATAAATATGGAGCAGATTGAAGGAATGACCAACCATTGACTGCACCAACCTGAGCCCCACCCCATAGGAGAGAGCACACCCCTGACACTGTTAATGATACTCTGCTGTGCCTGCAGACAGAATCCCAGCATAATTGTCCTCTGTGAGGCTCCACCCAGCAGCAGATTGACACAGATGCTATGACTTACAGCCAACCATTCAGCTAACTATTAAGCGCAGCTTCTGGACTCTTGTGGAAGAGTGGGGGGGAAGGATAGAAGGACCCAGAGGGAACAAGGACTCCACAAGAAGACCAACAGAGTCAACTAACCTAGCACCAACCAAAGAGCAGGCATTGTCTGAACCTAATCCCAGACACATATGTAATTGATGGGCAGCTTGGTCTTCATGTGGGTCCCCTAGCAAATGGAGTGGGGGCTGTCTCTGACATACTCAGTTTCCTGCTTTTAGATCACTTGCATCTAGCTGGGACATCTCGTCTGGGTCAGTGGAAGAGGATGTGCTTAGTCCTGATGCAACTGGATGTGCCAGGGTGGGTTGGTAATTGGGAACTCCCCTTTTCTGAGGAGGAGGGGAGGGGGGAAAGGAAGAAGAGGGTGAGAGGGTGGGACCCAGAGAAGAAGAGGGAGGGGGTATGTTCAATCCCTTTTTTAAAAGGACACCATGACTTTAGAAATACAGTAATCTCTAGTTAAAAGAATAAATAGTAATGAAGAAATGGCAGCTATAAGTAGACATTCAGTTAGACAAGCCTAGTCTAATCTTAAATGATATCATTTATATACATGTCTCATAAACTTTGCTGAATGTGAAATTCTGCTGGGAAACAAGATTCTTTATGCCCAGAATATTCTCCAAACTGACAGCACCACAATATCTGACGTAGGATCCAACTGAGCTAAAATGGGGTTTCATTTTAGCTTTATTTCCTTTTTTTCTTCCTCTCTTTGTTAGGACCTGTTAGGAAAACAGTGTTGAATTGTGTGATTCATTCCTGGTTTCAATTGTTCTCTTACCATAAGTAAATCAATTCATTTAAATGTGCAACTGAATACACAGAATTTGTGTATTCATACCTAAATATGACTTCATTTTATGGCTTAATACTTTTTCACATAAAGAGAGTCACAGAATAGCTTTGATTCAATCTGCAATGCAGCTGTCAATCAGCTAATATACATCCACAAAGCTTTACACAATCACTTTATGCTGATTAATTTTTGGCTTTGGTGTATGATACTCGACAAAATGTACACTTAGTTTCTCCTTGACGATGAATATTTTGTCCCAGTGGCCTATGAGTTAGAGGCTTCTCATTAAGGAGTACACAGTAGACACCAGTTGCAGTCATATGAAGCACATGATTTTGCAGATGAACAGCTTAAACCTTTCTTGGGAGACTAGGAATCTGTGTGGCAAGGAACTGTCGTTCAGATAGAATGTTGAAAACATACGACTAGTAGTCTCTGAACTGGAGACGTGGTCACAAGCCCACACTTACCAGAGAAGTCAGAATACCAAGAGAAAAATGTGAAGAATGGAATCTACAGCTTTCTTAGTTGAGTATCACTTATCAGGTACAGCCAAGTAATCTGAGAGTGTTTTTTTCAGTCCCCGAAGGAAGCTTTCGTTTTGACCATATATCATCTCTTCTTTTATACAAGTTGGTACAGTGATCTCATAATTTTCCAGAAGTTATACAACAAATTACACAGTGAAAATTCTTGTGGACTTTTTGGGGGCTAGGAGACCACCACTTTTCATTAGTCTCATCTGTTCCAAAGGACTTAAGCATGCCTGGTTAGTCAAACCAAAATGCACCACAGTGATTTTCCAGACCTGGATTACTATTGTGCACACTTGTCTGCATTTATCTTTTGTTGTTTTATATGCTTATTAATATTTAAAATATATAATGAACATCTTATCCTTCCATGGGAAAAATAAAAATAGTGAAACTTGCCTTTGGCTGCATTCGATAGAGACATGTTAGGGTCAAGTGTATCCTCTCTGGTAGCTAGAGTTATTCAGCTCTCAGAGCTCCCTTTCATAACCTTCTCCAAAAGGCAGATGCAGCTGCTGAGCTGCTGGTGCCACATAATAGCAAAAGGAAGAAAAACACCCATAAGCCTATGAAAGAAGAGTGGGAGACTGGAAGACAAAACCAAAAACTTCCCTAAGATATCCATTTCAGTTCTTTTGCTTGCTGTTTTTATTTTTTCCTTTCTGTTGCTTACAGCTGTGTTCTTTCTACAGCTGAGCAATTGTGTGATGTTAATTTTAATTTAACCTGTGAATCATGGTGATTACAAGATCTATAACCCAGGCATACTAATTAGGTCCCCTTTGTATGTGTTCTAAGAGTGGAGAAAGCCTTGAGCATCTATCATTGAGCCATATTTTGTGAGTGCTTGGTGTTGTCCTGCAATGATGATATTGCCATGAAATTCACCATCAAGTATCAATTTGGCACAATGTCCTTGTCCATAAAGCCTTTTCAGAAACATCAAATGAAAGGAACAAACATATACAAAGTCATTGCTTTATTGCTCTTCTAGAGAGTCAAGAAGCAACATACATGCAAGGGCTCATGTGTTTAAAGGTTTAACATTCATCTTTGTCAGTGTTCCTGAGCTGGAGATCATTATTTTCCTTGTGCATTGCATTGTAAATTCTTCCAACTTTAGGGAGAACATTAAATCTGTTGGGAGCAATTAATGAATGATGAGGAGCGCAGCAGATTTTATATTAATGAGGTTTATTAGATGGAGATGAAGAGAGAGAAAGGGGATAGAGAGGAGGACATGATGGGGGGAAGAGAAAGAAGGGTTCCCGACAGAGAAAGGGGAGAGAGCAGGGAGCCAAGAGGGCAAGAGGCAAGAGAGGTCAAGAGAGAGGACCACTTGGCAGGTTGGTCTCTTTAAGGAGGAAGGTAACCATGCCTGCCAGGTGTGGCCACCTGGCCAGCGACACATGATTACATCATAGGTTGTTAGGCAACCCAGGAGCATGTGCCTAAATACTTATAAAATCTCACTGTGAGATAAACCAGGAGTGAAAGATGATTTTGTTCATTAGTTTGTTTCATTAGTTTGTTCATTAATTTTTCTGGGAGTAATTTGCTTCAAAGAAAGATATTTCTGTATGGAGCTGATCTATGAAGATACTGAGATATACCTGTCTAGAATCACTTGCTGCTTAAAAGGTTGTCTTTACTATTTTAGGTTGCATCACCTCATTCAGTACACAAGCACTGTAACACTTGTGCTGAATGTACACAAAGCAGGACAAATCAACGATACAAGTACCAATGTACAAACATTTCAAGCGTCAACAAATCTCCTACTTGTGCTGCTTTTCTTCCAAAAAAAAAGAAAGAAAGAAAGAAAGAAAGAAAGAAAGAAAGAAAGAAAGAAAGAAAGAACAGTTGCTTCTTTATAGTTGAAGAATGCAATGCTAGTGCAATGTTCCAAAGCATGTTAATTACTGATTTAAAAAGAATCATGGCAACAAAATTACTAGAGAGCATTAAGTCATCCAATATTTGAACTTTTCAGGTAAGAATTGCACAGGTTGTTTTGTCTTGAACAACCACATCTATCACCCACCTGACTGCACCCTTGAGACAAGAGACAAAGAATAACCCTTAGGCTTATAAGAAATCACTTCAGTTACCCAGTCTAACTCCAAATAATAGTCTGTATTTGATTTACATTGTCCTAATACTACATACACTTACGTTAGCATATGTTATATACCCATGAACAGTGCCAGTTCCTTTGCTCTGTGGCCTGTACTATTGATATAATGTCTTGTTTGCATACTGTGTTCCTAAGTGCATTGCTATTATTTTCTCTTTCAGACCTTATAAAGCAAACCCGTGTCCCAATAAGAGTTTGCAATCTATTTTTTTCTGTAGGTTTATGATAGCACAGATCTCTCAGCATCGCACAGCCAGTGCCTGCTACTGGCTGACAGCACCAGAACTGATGTTTTTATGTGAAGCATGTACCTAAAAAGCCTAATGTTTTTTCCATGTGACTCCTTACAACAACGTTGTTTAGATCTATTTTAGTCTATCATTTAATTTTAGAGTGTCTTAAAATGATTAAAAAATAATTTATTCTTTTCATCTTTATTTATAGAAATTTTAATTTTTGGATGTTTGTGTGTAGACCTAAGCTTATATCTGTTGTCATGATGAAGAGAGTTCTTTCATGTGGAGATTCCTTCAGCATTTTTTAGGCTGTGCTGGTCTACAGGTAATGACATTTCTGGGTTTCATTTATTTAAAAGTGTTTATAATCACTGTTAGAGAGTCCCGAACTAAAAATTTCATCCTTGTTTTCTTGCTATACTTAAAAGACACCATGCCGTTTCCATCTGGGTTCCATACCTCACTATAAGATTCTGTGTTCCTTAAGTTCTTTCAGGTAGTGACTTTTCCCCTTGTTGCTACCTTAGAGCTGCACTCTTTGGTTTTCAGCAATTTAAATTGGATATATATGGGCTGTGTGTGTGTTCTTAGTCATAACTTAAAACTCTCAGAGGTTCATGTACTTTACACTTAAAAGTTCATGATTTCTGAAATTTGCTCTGATATACCTCTTTAGGTGTTTATTCTATCCAAATTTTCTTTCTAATTTGAACTTCTCTAACAAGTATGCTAGACAAAGATATTATGGCATAGTTCTTTGATTTTTTTTTTCTGTGTGTGTGTGTGTGTGTGTATTCCCACATTAAAAAAATGCATATATCTGGTATTTGTATATTATCATGAATTTTGTGTAGAATTTCCACTAGATTCATCTTGTATTTCCTGTCTACCTGCTAAAATGCTCTTCTACTCATGCACATTGCCCATATTTACCATTATAGTCTCTCATAGAATGATCATAGTTTTCTTGGGCATCTTCCAGGGAAGTTCATTACCCTTTTTCTTCGTCATGTGAGAGGTGATCTTTACCATTGTTTATCTTGTTGTGTTATAATTAAGTGCTGGACATCATATGTAGAATGGATATGTTCTCCTAGCATGTAAGTGTGGGAGGAATCTCTTTGGGTTTGGGTTCCTTAGCTGCTTTGTCTCCTTTAGTGCTCTCCATTCCCAGTTCTTCACGACAGAACAAGGTGGAGATGGTGAGGGGCTTTGGCTGTTTCATTTCCAGTGTTGTGACTGCGTATGGAACTGCAAATGGATTGTGACTGTCTCCTCTTTCTCCTCCACTGGTGGTAAGCTGTTGCTGTTCATCCCTTGGAAAGCGCTTGCCTGGTGTAAAATGGGGGAAATGGCTTTTCCCCGGTTGCTTACCTAATCTCAAGCAGCTGCTGTGCTCCTACATCTTGGGGTGAGGTTTTCCCCCATTCTTATCCTTCACTAGATGTTGTGATTGTCTAGCCCCAGGGTAAGAATTTTTCATCCCTCTAGAATGAGGTATGAGCATCCTCTCTGGTTTTCATGGCAGAAGGTCTCCTGTCCCTTCCTTAACTTGTAATGACTATCCAGTGATGTTCTGTAGACTTAGGGGACCCTTCATGGTCTCCAGGGCTGGCAAAGGTTCTAAGAATTTAAAAATTTTCAGGATTCAGCATTGTAGTTTCCATCAAATATTGAAAACTCTGGACTCTCTCTTTTAACCCTTTTACCTGGTCTGTTAGCAACTTTGCCTTCTTTGCTCTGTCGTGGATAGGAGAGGTTTTAAAACCAATTTCTTTAATAGATGGCAGGCAGCTGGTTTTGTAACCAGCTTTGAATATTTTTGTCTCATAATTTTGTTAATAATTACAGCTCTGGATTTCTAGTCTATTTTCTTGGATAGGTCTGATATTTTTAAGGTTTTTCTCTTAGTGTTTTTTAGTAGTTTCAATTTTGATCTTTTGAAAATGTCATACATGAGTATTATACTTATGTCTTTTCATTACTCCCATTTCCTATGTCCTCATGTCCTCACATACCACCCTCTCTTACGTATGACCTTTTCTTTCAGGTATATTGACACATACACACACAATCTCCTAATTTCAGTTTTGGTTGTATCTGCATGCATTTAGGGCTCATATTTATGACTGGAAAATCTATTAGCATGTTCACCCCCAGGCAAACCTGATCCTTCCTCTGCCAGCAGCCATTCATTGCCTGTAGCTCCTCATCTCGGAGTAGAATTCCACATTCTACTCTGCCATGTCAACTAGAGCGGTCGTGATGCAGGTCAGCTGGTTGGGACTACGTGGGTACAGCATTCCTGTCCTATTTAGAAGATGCGGTCCCTCACTGGCCATCCTGGTGTGCTGGCTCCTTTCTTATTTTCCTTCTCTTTTCCTTAGTGCACTCCTCTTCTTTGTTCACACCTATCAATTTTTGAATCTTTAACAGAAACACACATTTTTGTCTATTAAGGTCATTCTGTAGCAAAGGCCATCCTTGAACTTTTGTTTCTCTTGCATCAACTCACCAAGTGTCTGGGATTACAAGCCTGTACCACTAGTCACTGTTTATCATTTGTCCAATGTAGCTTTTTGCTTCCAAACAAACTGTCTTGACTTATTTCTTAATCTGTAGTAAATCAGATGAGGATGCTGGCCATCCTGCACATACGCAGATCACCTCCTGTCAGCTTTACTCCAGGGACATTGGGTGGGACTGAACCAGCATGCAGTGGGTTTGCGTGAATGCCAAGAGCAAGCAGTTGAGACTGGGTCACACTAATGTTTCCAGCACCCCTCAGATACTCTTTCTAGTTCACTCAGAGACTATCACAAATAAGTGAAGAGTCCCTTACCGATACTGTGCTCAGACCTGGAAGATGATCTACACCAACTGAGGTTTGCTTCATCAGAGAAACTCCTGGGGACATCACACAAGCAGAAGAGATCAGTAGGCTTTCTTTCAGTGTTCTTCTGGGCTTTGTGTCTTATTGGCTGTGTAGTTTTACAGCTCCTTGGTGGTAGAGTTTCATGTTTTGATCATTAAAGATGAAGTTAATTTTTGCCCAGTAGAGTAAAGGATGTTAAATATTATAGTTAAGTCCTAGATGGACATTCATATATTTTGTAACTAATTTAAAGCTCTCTTACATCATATTTTGTCATTAAATTCCTCCATGTAGCTTTATTATTTATTTATTTACTTACTTACTTATTTGACTCATAGTATTGTGGTTGCCAGGTTCTCAAAAGTGTCATCACCACCAAACCACACTCCCAATCTGAATTATATTCCTTTGGTATGTATTTATGGGTTTACCTTTTGATTATATGTTCTTGTCTTTTTGAAATTATACTTTTGTTAGGTGTATTAAGCTCTATTCCAGTACAGATTATTTGAGATAAGTCGATAAATTCATAAAATATGATCCAGTAATTACACTGAGTGGGAATACTCCAGATTCAGAATTCATCCAGATGAATTCTGCTGGCCACTAAGGAGAGAGACAAGTTTTTCATAAAGTGTGAATATTCAATAAAGGGATCAAATGAAGAACTAAGATAAAGAGTAATGAGTTCTGGATTATTTGGTCATTCTGAATTATAATTAGAAGTTTCATTTAAGGCTTATGTGGAGTATTTCAGTTTGAGCAATTGAGCAACACAAGGAATAAATGACTTTTTAAAACAGAGATGGGGCATCATTGATAAGAAAGTGGTTGCTTCTAAAGAACAGAAACAAAACATATTTAATTTTTTTTCTCTTTTTCTCTTTGAAGTCTGAAACCAAAAGGTGTTTTTCTTTCTTCAGTCTCTTAGTCCTGGTTGGGTACCTACTCCTCTACAATGTAAGAAGGTGAGAGATGGAAAGTGTGACAGACAGTCAGCAGCATCTATATCTTCACCTAATCTCTCTTTCCATTCCTGCTTGTCTCCAGATCATTTATGCAATCCATTCCCTAATTTAGATAAGGTCGCTGCAAAGATTTATGCACTCAGATATCACACTTTTTTTGATTGTATACCTCAACCATTGTCACATGAAAGCAACCCAAGAAAATGTGTAAGTATGTGTTCTTGGGTTTTAAAAATACTTCATTTGTATTTTTAAAAAGTCATTTAAATAAATTGGGCCAATGGATTGTCATTTACCATCCCTGATACAGACTTTTTCTGAACCTCTTCACAGGTTATGAACTCCATTTTCCAACCTGTTTTCCAGAACATCTTTTAAAATCTGTGTCTTTCATACCTTGTGTATTATCCAATTTTCTTCGCTAATGTTTATCTTCCAAGTGGTTTTCAGTCTAACACATACTGGCTCTTGCTTATTTCATTTCACTGTTAAATTTCTTCAGCTTTCTATGCTGTCATTTTAGAGGAGTATTTTTTTAGAGTGAAAGATAATTTCTAGTGCTGAAACTGTTGTATTAAATTGGGATATCTGGAAATGTGACAATGTGACTCAAAATTTGCCTAAAATGACTGTTTTTGTCACCCACTAGCACAACATTATGGTGCATTTTTGTGTTTTTATTGAATTGCTCAGAGCAGTTAAAGAGCTTCAGAAACATAAGAAAAAACTTGAAATAAACAGGATAGAGATTAGTAAATGAATCAAGTCAATACTTTAGTCAGTGCTAATGTGCTAATCAAGACTGGTAAATATGAATGGTAAAGTGAGACAATACCTTGAGAAGTGATTCTGATCACCTGACCAGCTTCTGGTGTCTGTAGAGGAAGTTTAATGGAGTAAACTGCAAACACACTCATTTAGTCAAGTTCTTGGAGAGTTGGAGCTTTCTTGTAGACCCAGTCACTGTCAGTGTAAGGTAGCAGAGGACACTGGGCATCTGGTTCTCCCTCCAGAAACTGTGTTTATCACGCAGAAGCACGGACATAGGGACATAGATAGGCCTGTTGTGGTGATGGGTCTAACAGACAGAGCAACAGGAAAGGGACAACTCTTACTTTAAGAATACAGCAGCATGCTATTCCACTGCAAAAACAGCCTCACAGATGGGGTCAAACCCTCAGGCTAGTCAGTCCTGGAATAAAAACATAAAAAGACAAACAAAGAATTTCTTTAGCTTTCCAACTATCATGGGGAAAAAATAAAAATAAAAACCCAGAGACCTTTTTTTTCTTTTGAAAGACAATGAGGGAGATTAGCACATCCCCAAAACATCATTAAAGTAATTCAGATTGTGATATTATCTAAACCATTTTCTAGTAAATGTTCTACATAATCTATATAATACAAATACGGTTACATAAATAAGTTTCATTTTTTGCCTTAAAACTTATAGCATATTTTTACAAAAGAAGGGTAGTTGGGGTTTGTATTCAAGTATCTAAATACCTGAGGGTTGAACAATCAGAAGTAACAGCACATCTGAATTGTGCAGACTTCAAAGCACATTCGTTTTAAAACAAGTGAATGGCAGCCTCAGGGCTCACAGGCAGAACTGTCAAGATTCCGCAGCACCTGCCAGTTAGTCATCGGGTTTGGCCTCCAGCCTGCAGCGGAGGGAGCTGAGGCCTCTGAGGTCGCTGAGCCTGTATTATGTGGTGAGGGACTCTTAACGAATCCCAGCATGATTCACGGAAGGTGAGAATAAGATGAATCACATGCTGGCTCCTTGTCCTTATTTTAAAAAGGATAAAAAATGATTAAGAAAAAAAAGAAAAGAGGACAGAATTTGCTAGAAGTGAAACTGAAAAGGAAGCACCCAGTGTTCTATAAAAAAGGAGACATTTTAAGAGTATGCTGGACTTTGTATCACTAGCATACAATATGAGAATTTTTCCTGTGCTGAAAATCTGTCTAAACAATTGTCTAGCTGTATTTTAGGTAATTGGACTGGAGAATTTGATACTACGATGCAGCAGCTGAGAGTGGCCATTGTCATGGTAAATTCTACCAGAGTGGACACAGGACTAGCCACAGGATTATCATCATGGATTGCTGCAGCCATGAATCATCTGAAGGAATGGGTGGGCATGGGAGGGTTAGCAGGCCTTCTGGTGTTGGTCTCCTTGGTTTGCCTGTGGTGTATATGCAAGATTAGAGTCTCACAACAGCGTAATGCAGCCATGACTATTCAAGCCTTTACAGCCATTGAAGCAGGACAGTCTTCCCAAGCATGGGAGCTAAAATGTTACGCTCAGGATGCAAGGCTAAGCACTGCACTCAGGATCAGCCGCTTTCGACCCAGAGAAGAGCATGTCTGATTGCATGCGGGTTGATGCCCCAGGTCCCGCCTCTGAGAAAAAGGTATCAGACGGGTCTGATGCTCTTTGGGTGGATGACACCTAAATGAACATCGGTACAAAGTCCCAATTTATTTCTAATATCAGAGATCAGACCTCTACTCTTGCCTGATGCGTCTAAAACAAAAAGGGGGAACTGTAGAGAGCTGCAGAATGCTGCGCCTTAAAGATGGAGCTGGTTTCTGCCTTCCACCTTCCCGATGGTGAGTGCTCTCTGTCATGAACAATTCCACATTTAGCTAAGGCTGAGGATCTGGCTTGCTTCCATGTATGTGGACCTATCTGCATTGCCCACATGGCACGCTGGGGTTGGCTACCCAGAGGCTATTTAAGCTGTGGGCTGGCTTTCCCCAGGGTCAGAAGATTGTTCAAGGTTCCTGAATAAACTGCATTGAAAAAAAAAAAAAGAGGTGTCGCTCTGCAGAAATGGACACAATATAATCCAAAGCTATTCAAACTTCATCAAGAGCCAATCAGCCACTTCGCTACATTTTCCTTCATTGATTCAGTTTTATGTCACACACACAGACACTATTATCTAGGTATAATAGATAGATTCACCAAGGTTCTTTTTGTAAGCCTAAAAGCAAAAAGGAGGTAAAACAACTGAGCCCCTTTTCCTTAACTAACCTGTAATTAATACTGTAGAGTGAGGCTGCATGGGCCATTCTCCTCTCAAAATGTGCTGTCTTTCTTGTCTGTAACAAATAGACAACAAGTCACTGCCCACCACTTACAATCTCCCCATCACCACTGCACATCAGTTTGATGCTCCCAAGAAGGAAGAATAGAGCATTATTATTATTTCTAATTCTGACGTAGCTGAGCCACCCCAGCACTGCAGAGCCCACTTACGATGCCACAGGACTACAATCCTAGCACTGGGAGATTGAGGCAAGAAGACCAGGACTGCAAGGTCATTCTCAGGTACACAGAGCGTTCAAGGCCAGAATAGATTACACAGGACCCGATTACAAATTTTTAAAAAGTATTAAGTTGGTGTTGTTTGTTTTTTGTTGTTGTTTCTTTGTTTTTTGTTTTGTCTTGTCTTAATGACTGGCGATCATGCCACAGGTAAGAACATTTGCTGTGCAAAGATTGAAGACCTGACTTTGGATCCTCAGCAATCAGTTATTAAAAACTAATGCTGACTGGGGCTGTGCACACGTACACCTAGTGTTGGGGGTAGGGAGGGTAGAAGAGACAGGAGGATCACAGGGTTATTCTGGCTGAAAAGCCGTTGATCTCCAGGGTCAGTGAATCCTGTCTCAGCAGAATCCGGCAGTGAATAATGGAGAAGAATCTGTGTTGTTCCTTCATAGCTTCTGTGCACACACAGCAGGGCTTCTTTCTATTGGTCAATGGCCAGCTTTTTCATTCTCTTATGTTTATGCTTCAAGGTCTGTTTCTGCTAATTCTTCCATGGCAAATTCTTTTACACCTGGCTGCGTTTCTAAGTTTTATTTGCTCCACCTCAGTGGAGCTCATAGGGCAGGACATCACTGAGCACTAGGGTGGGGTACCCAAGTTGTGCCTTCCTAGGATTTCTCCTCAGCTGAAGTGCACGCCACTGCTACATTAGAAAGACCATTTCACGCTAACTCCTCTTCCCAAAGGTTAGAAAGACCACTTCACGCTAACGCCTCTTTCCAAAGGTTCGCATTACTTCCCGAACTTTTGGGCTTCACTTTTAAGATGAACTGATTACTGAAAAAGCAAATGGAAGAACAAGCAACTTCCAATCCCCATTTACAAGCCAGTATAAGTGAAGGAAGGGGGCAGTTATGCCTGGATTAAGATTACAATGCAGCCAGGCCAACAGATGTGGGAACAGGAATCCTCTCCCAGAATTCCCTAGGTACTACTTGATTGTTATTCTTTCCTTTGAAGAAGTAGTGACATTAAAAGAGGTGATTCTGGTCCCTAAAATGATGAAGTTCTTTTCTTTACTTTTATTGTGACCCTATGGCACAGTTCAGTTCAGAGGACATTATTTAAGAACTGTGTCACACTAGTTAAATTGCTTAAGCCTTCTGACAGACATTTTCTTCTTCTGGAAGTGGGGATACAAATGAGAAAAACCTTACCTTCCATTTAGGGTAATTGCAAGAATCAGCTGAATACAGCAAGTAATAATGCACAGAGAATTGGCTATTATTGCTTGTTGTTATATTGACAATAGAATGTTAGAATAAAAATAGTAATGAAGGCAATAGTGCTCGTTTTGCCATACTTATTTTACAAAATTTGATCCTTAGCTATGCAGATTTTGCAAGTGCTAGCCTTGGAAAATGATACAAATACTGCACAGACCAAGCTAAATGTTACCTGCCATTTCTTTTTTGTTATTACTTTTAAGATTCCCGTGTGTGTTTGTGTGTGTGCGCTCATGTATCTGTCCAAGTTTATTGCCTGTGTTTGTGTGTGGAGGACAGAGAAGATGTCCTCTTTCATTCTTCCTCCATCTTTTTGGAGAAGGACCATTTCCTGAATTTGAGATGTATACCTTCTCAGGTAAGCTGCAAGTTGGTAAGCCTGAGCAATCCTGTCGCCTCAGTCTTCCGCAGATGTGGTTACAGGTATGTACAAGATGCCTGGCTTGTTACATGGGTACCATGACACAAAGTCCAGTCTTCGTGATTGCACAAGTGATCTTACTACTATCTGCTATTTTCTGGAAAGAGGTTATTTATACACAGGGTTTTTTTTTTTTTCTGTTTGTTGTTTGATTTTTTTGAGTATGGAAATGACATCCATAGAAATGCCAGAATTCCCAATCACAGCAACCATCAGAAGGTAAGAAGTTTAATGTGAATGCCATGCCAATTTCCAACTTATAATTACATGCACACAGACACACTATGCTAGATTTTACATATTTGATTCATTTATAAGGAAAGTTCCATAGAGAATTTAAAAAATAATTTAAAGAAACATAATGTAGGGAGGGGAATTATTTTTTTTTAAAGATTTACTTAGGTCTTACAGTTAGGAAAAATATCTTCGCATTTTTTTCCAAAACAAATCACAACTTTTCAAAAACCAGCACCTCTCTCTCTTCAGTAAGCCAAATTTAGGTGAGTTAAATGTTTCCAGAAAAGTGATGAAGACTCTTTACTCTACAGTAGGGGCTTTTCCGCTTACCCAGTTTAGTGTTCAACTTTGTGTTCTATGCTATCCTGAGTAATAATGACACTAAGAACAACTATATAATTCATGGTACTTGTTTGCACACCTCAAGCAGCAGATTTTGACTGAAGAATTGTTATAGAGGGGCTGACTTTGGAAATGAACTGTTACTGGGTTCTTGTCCTCTCAACAGAAAAAATTCAGCTGAGAAACACTTAGCATTCTAAGCAAATGTTTATGAAGAAATAGTGTTCCTCAGGGGAGAGCCCACTGATTTGTTTATCCAGTACTACATTGTTAGCCCTGAAAATGTAAACAGCTGGGGGATTGTTTTTAGGAATATAGATGTATATACAAATATGCATGCTACAATAGGTAATGAAAAGAGAGAGCATGAACTTGAAAGAGACCGAGAAGGAGTATGTGGGAGGGTGTGGAGACAGGAAATGGAAGTGGAGCATGAGGTAACTATAGTATAATCTCAAAAAAATTAAAAAAAAGTTTAATTAGGAAAGCAGTGCTTGCACTCCAAAGATAGGTATGAATGGCTCCTCCAAAGAGAAAAGAAAAGCTCAGTGTGTTCTGTATTATGAAATTTAAACTCGGTTTTATGAATATATATGAGAAGTAACATAGGAAAAGGTGAACCTTTTGTTTTTCTCCCGAATCATTTAGATAGGCTTCCTCATTAGATTATTTTCCCATGATCCTCCATAAAAGGCTTCGTGTGTGTGGTGGGGGTGGGAGTGAGTTGCTGGGAGTGCATGTATACAAGTGTGTGCTGGGTGGAGTGTCCAAAGCACAATTCAAATGATATTTTAATGAAGTTGGGTTACTTTCTTAGTGGTCATGTAGCAATTGGGGAAGTTACCCAACACCTCACGTTTTTGGTTTGTTTGTTTGCTTGGGTTTTTCAAGACAGGAATTGTCATGTCTGTCATGATTGGGGAGTATAGCACAATACAACTGAGTGAATATGGCTTAATGCAGCCGAAAGATGTGGAAAGGAGAACCTGCCAATTGCTGCACCTATAACCATCCCATCTTACTATTAAATAGAAATTTCTTAGCCTTGGATAAAACCTAAGCTCAAAGAAGAAAAAAAAAATGAAGCATTTGTTGTAGGCCTGGTCATACAGTAGTTCAAAACTTGCCTTTTCATGCCATCCTTAACAGTGAATATGCATGTAATAATATCTCTATCCAGCTTAATAAAGCAAGTAAATTTGTATAAATATGAAGACATGTGCATATTTATATTTGACAAGTTTCAGGTTTTATGTGTGTGTGTGTGTGTGTGTGTGTGTGTGTGTGTGTGTGTGTGTTTGCTTTATTCTTTGACCAGCCTGAAATGGATGATCCTCCAGAGTGCCTTATTACAAGGTTGCACCATAACATTTGAATTTAAGATCAGTTTTGATGGATGAATTTCATTTTAGTATAGCATAGTAAATGGCTTGGAAATATGCCGAGTTCTTTTTTTATTTTTATTTTTTATGAATATTTTACACTGTGAGAAAGGGCTGGGGTTGCAGAGTAGTTCCCACAGTCACAGAAGTAAAACTCCAAGCACTCAGTGGTCCAGGGCTCACAGACTTGAAAAGGTTAGCAGTGGAAAGTGCAGGCGCTTGATTTAGTCTCTTCTGTAATTCCAAGTTACGGTGTACACGGGATGTCTTGTGTGCTAATGATAATCTCATTGATCACACTCTAAAAATGTCTTTATGGGCTCCAGTGGGATTACAGGGTGTGTGTTCTTAAGAAAAGGGTCGAGTTCTTCATGTATGGGGAAGCAGGCAAAGGGAGGTTGAGGAGGCAGAAAACAATGGCACCGACAATAGCTCTTTATTTCCTTTGATGCTTTGTTGAGAGAATGCATTTGACTCTTCAGACTCTTCATTCATTTTAGATTTTAATACATATTGTTACTAATAATTATGGTTTATGGAAAAATTGTTATTTGTTTACCCTGATTATATTTCCTGACAACTTGACTTGGGCACCATTGAATCTCCTTATTGCTGTAAATCTCTTTATCAGATCCTCATTTCCTTTTTGTCAACATTGGGGCCATTCTCTGCTGGAAGTGACTAAATCATTTTATCTAGCTGATAACAAACTTTAATTATTTATGTTCTAAGCCATTCTTTATCATGTTTCACAGTCACTATTATAGGGAGTTTCAATTATCTGTATGATGTCTCATGAGGCAGTTTTTCACAAGATGATATTTCTCTCCAGCTTTTTTCTGTAATCCAGCATACACTGGACTGGATCATTGAAAAAGAGAGAGATGTTCGTAGTACACTTAGAATACCATCTGGCAACAGAACTTTCTAGTCACAGCCTAACAGCTGCCTGATTTATCAAGAGTGATTTTGTGTTATTTTTATTTTCAATTGTATAGTGAAATTAAGAGTTTTTAAGTAACTTCTTCTCTTTTAAATAAACTAGGTATAATAATGAGCTATGACTGCTGTATGACCTAGAAATGAAAATGTGAACAAAATTTTGATTTAAAAACTTGTTCTTGATTGCATTAGATCATTTTTACTCTTTTTTTTGTTTTTGTTTGTTTTTTTGTGTTTTCTGTGTTTCTTTTTGGCTGTCCTGGAACTCAGTCTATAAGCTGGCCTAGAACTCAGCGATTCATCTGCCTCTGCTCCCAAGTGCTCCTTCTTTATTCTTCTTAAGAATATTTTATCCCATCTGGATTTCATGTTATGTCTTACAGAGATAACACAGATATATGTAATATTTAGAATATTTAGATAGACATAAACTTACTGCAGCTTACTTTGATCAACGGTAGTTTAGCTGGTTAATAATAGAAAATACCTTGCTTCTAATGTTTTGCTCTTAATGAAAGTTCAGAGTGTAACATGAGGGATATCATAATCTTTTTCCACCTGGTGGTTTGCTTTCTGGAATCTCTATAGAAAGCATGTTCACATTTTAGTAAAATGGTTCATTAAACTACAGCTTAATACATGGCCAGCTGTAGATGGCCAATAGAAAATAAACTCAATAGCGTCTTTGGAGGCTCTTTATCTCATAATGTCATGTCAGCATTTTTCCTTTTCCTTATATTTTATCCTATTACTTTATTTTGTTTATTTATTTTCTTCTTTCTTTTAACCTCCAGGTTCTTTGTATATATAATTGTGGCTTTCATTTTATTTTTATGGGATTCCAGAATATATGAACGAATAGGTCTCAGTTTCCTATGTTTTCTCTTGAGCTCCTTTCCTTTTGTTTGTTTGTGTTGTGTTGTTTTTAAACAAAATCCCAAACATTTAACTTTACCAATATAGACTCAGGAGCCAGATCCTGGGGTAAAAATCTACTAGCTCAGAGAGGCAAAGAAAGTACCCAGATGACCTTCCTTCTCAGCCAACATCCCAGAAGGAAAACCCTTCAAACTGAATGTCCCTCCTTTCTGTTTCCTGTACTTCTCTCTATCCATAGTCCAGACTTCCTTTCACTCTCTGTTTGTTCCTATGTTCACTTTCTGTCAACTGGTTGCTTGTTTCGCCTCTTCACCTAGGGTTAACTTTGTGTAATCCTGTTTTCAACACTGAAGCAGAAGGCTCACGGATTGAAGGTGTGTGCTGGGGCTGAGCCACACAACTACAATCAGGTTTTCCCAGTCTTGGGTTCACAGTGTGATCAACTATACTGCAAGTTTTGCCCAATTCTGGTTGTGTTTGCTTTTGTTTTATCTTGTATTTGATTTTAATTATTATCTGTTTGAAGCCTGTTCGTTTTCTACGGAAAGTCAGAAAGGGAGTGAATCTGGATGGATGGGAAGGTAGGGAGCAGCTGGAAGGAGTAAATGGAGGGGACACCCTAAACAGGATACCTTATATGAAAAGGGAAATTTATTTTCTATAAAATGAAAAAAAATAACCTGCAGCTTGATTCATAGATTTTTGTCTTTGAAGACTGAGGTATTAGAAGCAAAATCTTCCCTGTTATTTACCTTTTCTTTCTGTCATCTTGATGCTCAGATCAGAAGAGTCTCGGTTCTCTTACCTATAAAGTAGAGGAAGCAGCATTGGTTTGGTGTACTGAAATAGTAGCTGCCTTACAAGACGGACTCCAGTCACAAAGATCACTGTGGCATGAGGTCTTGATGTATTTTAAAAGAAGTCATTCTTAGTGATTTCTTTTCTGTTTCAAATGTATTTTATTTCCATTGCTGTGACTCTGAAATGTGACTCTAATGCTACCTAATTAAAGAGAAGCCATTTTAGAAATCCTTCAGAGATTTGAAAGATAATAAAACTTTTTACTTATTTACTTATATTGTCATCTGGATTGTAAATGATGGCCTGAAATGATAAGGAAAATGGCTTCTAAAAATGTCTTCCATGATGCACTGCACCTGCAGGTGGCTAATTTGACCTACATTTCATTCACAGGATTATCCACCTGTGTGTTGAATGTTTAGCCTTCAGCAATACAGGTGGTATGTGCATCTCAATAACTGCAGATTAACCTGTTGGTTTTGTAATAAATGGACAGTTTTGCTGAAGTTTCAGGCTTGTGCTAAAACCTCAATCATGTTACTCCTCCCTCTACTATGTGTTTGTGTAAGTCACATTCACCTCTGGTGAAACATTAAAAGTGTAAGTAAACAATACTGGAGAGACTTTAAAGAACTGATCCTGGAGACATGGCATACTTTGAACACACTTTTTTTTTTTTTTTTTGTCTCTGAGTAGTAAATGTGCTTCAGGTGAGGAGTTTGGAACTAAGGCTGCTGAAAACAATACTTCAAAGCTTTCAAAGAAAAAAAAAATCTATGAAGCTGTCATTTCCTGTTACTCAGGTCAACACTTAAATGATATTACAAGTGCTGGTAGATTTTAAAATTTTAAGCAATGCCTAGTTTAAAAAAAATAAAAAATACTATTACTTCCTTAAGAAAGTATTAATTAAAGTCCTGTCTGTCAGGAAAGATGAGAACAATGTCTCACATTGAATGAATTAGTTATATACCTTATTATTTGGGCAAAAACTGACTTTTCTCCCATAAATGACTATATAGATTTTTCTTCATCATTCATCAAAAAAATCAGACCCTACCCATGAAATTATAATGCAATTTGAAATTCTGAGTTTCTTTAGAAAGTAGTTAGTTTTTTAACTAGGCATTGCTTAAAATGTAAAAATGAATCAACACTTGTAGTATCATTTAAGTCTTGGCCTGAATAACAGGAAATGACAGCTTTATTGATTTTGTCTTTGAAGACTTCAAAACCTTCAAAATTAATAATATGATTGATTTTCAGGGGTAGGGGGTTTGTTCCAGCATGAGTCATTTGTGTCTAAATGATTTTTGTTTCAGACCCAAAAGATTCCCCCAAAGACGTGGAAATCTGCCTTATTCTGCAGAGTTTTGAATGCTTTCTTTTTACATTGTCCAATGGGAAAGACTTGACTGGATTACAACTTCAGCTGCCCTCACTTTTGCTGCTAAGAATTCAACACAGTTGAATTGAATTGCTTGCTTTGCTCGCTTTAGCTAGGATATGACAGATGTGTATGGTATGTGTATATGTGTACTGTACATACATGCACACGTTAAATTTCTGTGGCTGCGTGTCAATATTTTCTCATTGTGCTGGCTTTCTGATGCCAACTTGACATAAGCTAGAGGCATGGGAGAGAAGGGAGCCTCAATATAGAAAATGTCTCCATAGTATCAGCCTATACAGAAGCCTGTAGGGCATTTTCAAAGTTGGTGATTGCTGGGGAATGGTCTAGTCCACTGTGAGTGGGGACACCCCTGGGCTGGTGGCTCCGGGTGATATAAGAAAACAGGCTGAACAAGCCATGAAGAGCAAGCCTGTAAGCAGCACTCCTCCATGGCCTCCGCATCGGCTCCTGCCTCTGTATTCCTGTTCTATTTAAGTTCCGGTCCTGACTTTCTTAAACAATGAACGGTGATGTGGAAGTATAAGTCAAATAAATCTTTTTCTCCCCAAGTTGCTTTGGTCATGGTGTTTCACCACAGCATAGTAACCTTTACTAAGGCATATGTCAAATGCTGAAATTCTAGTGATAACAAGAATACATCAGCAAAACCACTTTGGAAAAATGTATGAACCATTTGAATCTGATATTCAACAGATTTACTTTTCTTCCTCAAAATTACCTTTGAAACTCTAGTCAGGGGCAAGAATCTACTGGGCTAGGAAGAAATGTCAATCTTATAGAGACTTCATCTAATTTATTTCAGCTAGAGAAGTATAATTTGCACACATCAGCACTACCTTACTCTTTTTTCTTCTTTTATATTTATTTTATATGTGTAAGTGTTTTGTATGCAAGTGTGTATATATGCAGTATGTATGTATGTGTATCACATGAACACCTGGTGCCCAGAGAGGACAAATGGAAGAGTCAGATCACATGGAACTGAAGGTGCAGATGGTCGTGAGCCACCATGTGGGTTCTGGGGACTAACCAGGGTCCTTGGAAGAGCAACAACTGCTCTAAATTGCCCAGCCACACCTGCAACTCTACACGGCTTCCCTCTTGCGTTCAACTTCCATTCTCCTGCTTAGTGACTGATCCGTCAGAAACAGACTGAAACAGCTATCTTGAGCCTGAGAACAAAAACATTCTGTAATAGACATGGTTTTACCAAATAATGTAAATGTATTTATTTTATATTATTTTTTTATTCAATATTTAGTTGTGTTACACCCAGTTCTCGAGCCCCCAAAAGATCTACAGGAATCGACTCTGCTGCAAAACACATGAGGGTCTTTTTATTGTAAATCACAAGCTGCAGCATCTATTTTAAATAGAAAAACATCTATTTTCTTTGTTCTCTGTGTAGCTTTTGATTTCTCTCCTTTGTCTTAAAATGTTGTTATCAATTGGATGTGTAAAAGTTTTCACACATGTGATGCTAGGTTTGATCATGAGTTTGAGGCCACATCACAATGAGATGCTGTCTCAAAATAAAACAAAACAAAAAAACAAACATCGTAATTTTGTGAAGATAGAAACTGAAAAATGCCAAGATAGTTCACATAATTTTTTGAAATATGGAAAGTTAAATCATTCATATTTTTAAAATAATTGCATACATTATCATTAATTTTCCTAATTGAAATTATTTATATTATGTCCAAACAGTCTGTGGATATGGATCCTACCAATTAATCAACTTATTATATTACATCATTTGAACCATAACAAGAATAGTGAAAAAGTCGCAGGTGAAGAATAGCAGATTCTTTTTGATTTATTTTATTTCAGCAGCATTTGAAGTTTAAGCTTGAAATATAATTCACACAAATTTCCAAGTTACATGAAAGAAAAATGATTGATTACTGTGGAAGTACAAGAAACATTCATTGTACCATTCCAAAATAAGAATTGTGATTACTTTAGAGAAACTTGAATTTTGTTATTGTTAACATCATTTCGTTATCACTGAGAAGGAAGAGATAAGAAATTTTAGAATGTAGTATTCTAGAATGGTATAGGTGTGTGTGTGTGTGTTTACTTAAAAAAGAAGTTGGCTGTCTTCCTCAGTCACTCGCTATCTCATTTTCTGAGACAGTCTCTCACTTACTGAACCTGTACCTTGCCAGATTGCCTGTCTCGGCACCCTAACACCCACCCACACAAACCATGTAGGGCAGTCTTTCTCAGACTTTCTACTAAGGCTGCAACCCTTTAATACAGTTCCTCATGTTTTGGTAACCCCAACCATAAAATTATTTTATGTTTTATATAATTTATATTATATATTTTATAAAGTTATATTTTATAAAATTACAGTTACTTCATAACTGTAATATTGTTACTGTTATAAAATACAATATATTCACATAATATGTAATATAAATATCTTATTGCAGGGTATTTTATGTGCAACCCGTGTGAAAGGGTCAATTGGTCCCTAAAGGAGTCGAGACCTACAGATTAGGAACCACTGATGAGAGATTACATATGATCTACCATGCCCAGCTGAAGATGAGGTCTCAGGTCCTCATGCTTACACAGGAGCACTTCATCCACCAAACCAACTCCCCAGTCCCCCAGGAAGGCTGATTTCCTATTGCAGTCCTGCCCCCCACTTCCTCTGTTGCCCAAGCAGACATCTGGGATCAGTATGGGGAATAGACCTACCTGGAAAAATGGATAGCATGTTATATTCTCTTCTTTTCTAGAAGTAATGGCTCTAGTTTTGTAACCATGACCCTGTGCTGAAATCACCTGGTACGTGAGGAGATTCTAAAGTCTGAAGAGAGACATTGTATACCTCCCTTGGGCCACCGCACCTACATTTTTTTTCTTACAGAATCAATGTGTTTAATACGCATGCAAAAGCAGAGACTGAGATTGACCTCCAATGAACTGACACTGAAATACCCAGATCACGAGTCCCCAAATGACCGTCAGGCTTTGAGTCCACTGTAAACCACACAGGGGTCTTTGTTACAAACTCGAGCTGGTGGCTTCCCTTTACAAGAGCAAAGGGGCAAGTGACCCCCAACTCCGGGGAACAGGATTTTTAAGGGGACAAAACGCAAGCAGGGAAGTGCAGGTCTTGGCATCACAGGATTGGGTGAAAGGGTCTCTAGGGGAGCTGACCTTTAAAACGATTGGTTTGTTTTTAGGTGCCAAAACTGCAAATGGTCAGGTCTAGCTACCTGGGGGACACCTGCCCCCTGCAGGTTAGGTTGTAGCAATGGGGGGAGGAGTTAGCACATTCCGTGGGCTTTCTTAGGGGCTACTGATCCTAGTCACACCCTAAGGTTAATCTGGGCGGGGGACTGCTGTGGACCTCTGCTCTGAAAGGACTGTGATTTTGCCCCAGTCCCAGGAATTAACTCTAAGTTTTTGAACCTCTCAAGACAAAACGGTTTTACACTATACTTATCAAAGAAAGAGACCTTTCCATCAGTCTTTGAATGAAGAGGTACCTTATAACCACCTTTATATAATGGCTCCCAGTCATTTCTTTTCAAACATGTGGTTTCATTAAGATGGAAAGCTCACTTCTATTTTGCTTAGGCACAGACTTGCAGGAAAAGAAAAAAATCTGTTTCTGTATAAGGGAACAGGGTGCCCTGTCCCATCCTCAGAGGTCAGCACTGCACTCTTTCAGCTCATATTCCAGTTTCTTACTACCTTTGACAGCTGTGGTGTTTTTGAATGAGAACATGTCTTCTGTAAAGCCTTACAAATTATGCCACCGTGGAGAGCAACTAAGGAAAAGGCAGGAAGATCATGACATCCAAAAGAAAATTGCTTCAGATCTATAATTGGCAGTATATAGGGTATGGTAGCCTTGTGGAACTAGAATTACACCAAAATCTAGGGTGGTTAGTGTAGCAGGACTCTGCTAAATTAATCTTTTCTCATTTGAGGAAGTTGGAATTTGCTATGTTTTTATTTATGTTCTTGTGTTCTTTAGGGTCTGCAAAGCCCCTTGAGGTTGTGTCAAGGGACAAATTGGAGATTGGTGCAGTACACTTCATTTTCAGAGCCAGAGGAGAAAAAAAGAATGTAAGATTTAAAATGGGGTCAGAGAGTACAGGAGCAACAATCCCAGTGCACATAGACAGGCAAAGATGACTTAATTCAGAGCACTGCAATAAAATAGAAACGGAATTCAATTTCAGTAACACCAAAGGCAGAAGGGCTCAGGGGTTCAGAAATGAGCAGGTGGAAAAATACTGGAAGGCAACCACTCCCCTCCCACAACCCATTAGCAGGGAGATTGATCAATGGGATGTGTTGGGCACATGGAGTTATTCCTGAATTTGCAAATGCTTTTCTCTGTGATTAGGCCATCTGTGTTTGCTAATTGGCATCCATGGAAATTGGGCTTCCACCCTCCTGTGGAGACTAGGAGATAGGGGTGTTCTGTTCTTTCATGCTGACATTTCAAAGAAATGATTCCTAGGTCTTTGAGAAAGACATTCCGGGTTATATAACTGGTAACACTCTTCTGAGAAGATTTTGCACCTCAAAGGGACAGTGAAAAAGTTTTTAATTACACGATTTTTTTTTTAAGTCAAAGCTCACAGAAAGGGAGGTCAGCTTGTCTGTAGCTTCACTGGGTTAAAGGAAAAAGTTAGAACAGGGTCAAGGTTGTGCTTGCTGAGATCCTCAGGAAGGAAAAGACCCTGATTTTAATCACTGCCTCAGCTCTTCCCCAAGGAGTAGATGTAGTGGAAGACAAAACAACCTAATGTTTACCATGGCTCTTCTCGGAAATGTAATGGAGAACACTGAGAAAGTAGGCTGGAGAGTTGGGGGATTCTGCGCACTGTGTATTCAGATGCTGATTTTTGTGCCCAGAGATCTGGTTGCAGTCGTACAATGGGCACTGATTGCCATTATTACTGAAGAATCTCCTGTCTCAATGTTGTGTAAAAACTGTTCTCCATCATCTTGGATTGCTTAATAAAGGGCCGAATAGCCGATAACAGGACAGGAGAGGAGAGTTGAGGTGGGACTTTAAATTCCAATTAGTGGGTCCCAGGTGGAGCAGAGAAAGAAAAAGGAAAAAAAAAAAAAAGGAAGTCACTGTTATACCCAGTTCGCGAGCCCCCAAAAGATCTCCAGGAATCGACTCCGTTGCAAAACACATGAGGGTCTTTTTATTGAATTACAAGCTGCAGCTCAGGCCTACACAGCACCCACAGCCGAAGTGGTGGGAGCTGAGCGCCCTGCGCCCAGGTTAGTGGGGTGATTTATAGATTCTGGTCCATCCCAGCATGCCCAAGGCAGGGGCGATTCCTGCCTGGCAAGCATCTATTGGTCAAGGTGTTACATTTTGAATCGATTGGCTATAGGAAGGTTCCCAGAACATTGATGACCAGGTGTCCCTCCCTAGGGGGAGGGCCCAGTTTCCTAGCAACTGTATCTCTAGTGGGTGGGGAAAGAACACAGTTAGTGAGGTAGCTCTCCCCTCAGGGAACTTACTGCTATACCGCGCCTACTCTACATAGTGTTAACAATCGCTGCTTATCCTTTGGTCTCTCATTTCCCCCTTTCCCATGATCATTTGAAGACCCAATCTTGGATCTTCCAGATATGACCCCTTGTATCTTATAGATTTATTTTTTTATAATGGGATCTGGGGTCCCTTCAGGGTGGATATAGGGGTAGTAAGCCAAGGAGAACTATTATAGGGTCTCTCTAGGCTTTTAGCCCAGTTGCTGCAATATTAGTGTCCATTTCAGCTAAGCAGATGCCCAAGATAATAGCTAATGCCAGGGAGCCCCTTTTGATTTAGCATTTCAGCCTGCCAGGGGGGATTTGGGCGTAGATCCGTCTTCTGGAGCTTCTTCGAGATGACCGTTGGACCGTAGGCATCAGGGACTAGGAAGGCTGAAATGCCAGTCAAAGGCTGGGCAATGGGGAAGTCCCAAGCATCTGGTTCGTTGATCCACCCGAAGAGACAGGGAGCCTTCATGTCAGTTTCCAGGAAGTCCAGATCTCAGCTTGCAGTCCACAGCTGATACCGGAAAGTAGTTAAGCAGGTGAAAATCTGCTGAGACAAATTTAGACTGGAGACAGAGTTAAAATTTGTCTATTAAATGGGAAAGACCAGGGAAAACTTTATCTGCGATCCTTTTGAGCTATGCCAGATCCAGGTCACATCCTGAAACTCATATGAAATTTTAGTACACAAAAGGAAATATACATAATTTTAAATACTCAGAAAAGTAACATATCAGCAAATCAGACATTGAGAGAGACAGGTAAAACTGCATCCCACTGAATGAGTATCAGTTAGCTGTTTGTTTTATAACCTTTATACACAACCTAAGTGTGTCCACAGTAACATTTTTTTTCTGTGGGCATAGCTGTTGGTAATTAGCCACGAATGGAGCTTGGCCATTTTTATACACTCTGCATATACTTTTAGCTCCCACTTCCATGTTTATGGAAAGTTAGGCAGAAATACCTTATTGGCTTTAGTACTAAACTCTGGATGCTTGGACTTTTTTTTTAACAAAGCAACTAGAAGAAATAGGTTTAAGATATTTCTGTGTCAAAATCTACCCCAGAAATGGCAGATATTAAGAATACCATACTAAAAGCTATGACTTTTGGGTCAGATACACACATTAAGCAGATGTTTTTAACATAACGAGAAGCACCTTTAGTCTATCTCTAGAAGCCAACAAAGGAAATTAAAATCTCAACCTGGTGACTGAATAATAAGCAGTTATTGCTCCATCAACTTATCAGAACTCTATTGATCAATGCCAAAACTCTGAACTTTTAAAATCTTATAAGCACTACAGTAGCAAAGAGGGGGGGAGATCTAAAGTATCTCTCATTTTTAATCTGCTTTAAAATATTTTTATCTCTTTATAATTTATAATTATATATTTAAAAAAACTACTTAGACTCTCCAATCTTCTGTATTTATCAACCCTGAAACCTTTTCTTAGACCAAATAACAACACTCTCTAGATTTTTATAACCTAAACTCCTGTATCCTCAGACCCTATATAAGCTCCATTTATTTATCTTAAGACACAGACAACTAACATGAGTCCTGTGAGCAAGGCAAACCTGTCCTTTTTTTTTTTTTAAATAAGATATCTAGTACTCTGTGGTTCTAGCTAATGAGCTGATCAATGAGCTAACAGTCGATCTAATTGTCTTTTCTCTAGCTGCAAAGCTACCGTAAGCTTAGCATAGCATAGCCGTCAAGGTGTTCAGAGACCTGAGAAGGATAAATTATAAGCTAAATATACCAATTTATGTGCCAATCAAAATGACAGAGATGACTAGTTAGTCCATCACCTAGGCAGTGTCCCTGGCTCCTGTGGTCTCACAGCATCCTGAACAGAGGCAGTCCAACCAGGTACAGAATATAAGAGACTGTTTCTGTGGAGAAAGAAACGAGAGAATGGCCTCACCTCACCCTTAGCAACGTGTCCACAGTTTTGGCTGGGCCTTAGCAGTGGGCCAGTTGAGGCAGTATTGCCCAGTGGTTAGCATACCACAATCCAGAGTAGCAGTCATCTGTCGTTGTGCCCAAATCTTCTCGGAGACCTTGGGGGACTACTGCCAGGATTGCGGGACTTCCTGTCACAATAAGCTTACACATGTTAAAATGCCATATTCAGATCTCTGACAAGCTTGAGGGCCAGCATATCTGAGTTACTCTGTTTTTATTATCTGCTCTAAACTGTGTCCTATAAAACAGAATGCTATGATCTCTGATTCTAGCATATTTCCGAGATGCATGTCCTAGAAGTATATATTTTAAGACAAATAGACAAGAGACTAGGTAAGGCTCACCTGCAGTATTTAGCATGACTTTAAATCTGCTCTTTCTGAACTAAAATCAAAGCAAACCTTTTAATCAGATACAGTTCATAGAGAGGCTAGCAAATCTTGCTGCTCCTACCACTTGCATTAAAATTGAACAGTAAAAAGCTTTGCACTTAACACTGATATGACTAGACATAACTGAGATACCTGAACAAAATGGTGGCAAACTCAAAGCTCCACCCTCTTTATCTCCGGACCAGCATGGCGGCTGGCCACGTGCAACCGAACTCAGCTGGAATTCTTAAGCAAATATGGCAGCTGAACTACAGCTTCACGTCCTTTCCATTGCTGAACCATCATGGCGGCAGGCCATGTGCTAGCATTAGCACAGGCTGCGACTGACAACACCAAGCACAGCCACCAGGTGCTGCTGATACAGCAAACACTGTGGAGCATCCATAATCCCCCACAACCAAAAGTTCTTAGTGATTAAACAAGCTTTAGAATCAACTGCATAACAGAACAATTTTAAACTGTAAGATTTTATTTTAGCCATACCAAACCTATCAGCTAGAATTTTTTTTCTTAAAAGAACATAAAAAACATTTTGTAATGAATAATCACCAGCCCTTTAAATGAATTATAACATATTTAAAATACAGCTTTTTTTTTTTTTAAATCATATTAACTCTCTGGCTTTTTATAACACATCCACTAACCTTCTGCAACATTCTATACCTTTAGGTTTTTAGCTTTCTTTTTCTGGCTTAACCAGACCTGCTTACTTTTTGGCTTTCTTTCTTGCTTTTCAGACAACATAAAAACTCTCATTAAAATCCTTTCCATTCTGACCTGATCCTGCTGGAGCCCAGCGTCTATGATTTGCTTTTTATAGGCAAAGCAAAAACAAGTTACATTATTATAAAGAGGAGTTCCAAAACTGCCAAATATTTTAAAATAACTTCCCTGTAGCAGATAAGATGGTCACAAATCAGCTTAACAAACAAACATCCATAAACAAAGCAGCTTATCAAACAAACAGCTCTCCACAAGATACATTTTAAAAACTGCAATTTTCTCAGTTAGCACAAACAATACGGCAGGGTTTTATTTAGTAAAATTAATAAAATACCCAAGATCATTGTCATACCCAAATGCCTGATAAACTTTAAACATTTTACAGCCTTAAACATTTAAACATTTTTTAAAACCCGTTTTTGCGATATTAAAACAAAGTACCCCTTTTGTAGGAGAGAAGTCACAAGGCATAAACATAATCTTTAAAATCAAAACCAGATTTTAAAACCAGAATTTACCAGTGCAAGCAATTTAATTTTTAAAACCAATACCAATTTAAAGTAAGTTATCCTTTTAACCTAGAAGGAAATGAGAATTATTTGACCAAGGTTTTATTTTTATTTTTATCCATACCAAGATGGCGGTTATTACCTTTTGAATTGATTGGCTATAGGAAGGTTCCCAGAACATTGATGACCAGGTGTCCCTCCCTAGGGGGAGGGCCCAGTTTCCTAGCAACTGTATCTCTAGTGGGTGGGGAAAGAACGCAGTTAGCGAGGTAGCTCTCCCCTCAGGGAACTTACTGCTATACCGCGCCTACTCTACATAGTGTTAACAATCGCTGCTTATCCTTTGGTCTCTCATCACCATGAGGAGGTTGCCATGAAAACAAAGATGGAGCAAGAAGACCAGGGTAGGACTAGACAGCAGGTAATGGGTGTGTGGGGCATAGTCCAGACCAGCATAGCTGAATTAGAATATATGAGTATCCACCCGCTATAGTGCTTTGAAGCTTATTAATAAATATAATAGGACTCTGTGTCATTATTTGGGAGCTAGAAAAGGCATAGAAAAAAAATACAATACACTGGGTTATGAGACATCATGATTTTCTCAAGTCTAAATTCAATCTTTTCATCTTTGAGCAAGGAAGTGACACAGGTCAGAAAAAAAATGGGCCAGAAGTTGGCTGAATTACCAGATACATAATAGGGGATTCATAGGGCAAAGAATGGAGGAGGGTTAGAGCCTTCCAAATGCGATGTTCACTAAGGCCAGCTTATTAGTAAACATGTACTCATCTAGCTACTTCTAAAAGCAACTCTTCACACAGATGAAAGGCATTGAAAGGGATGAAGGCTTAGTAAATGGAAAAAGTGTAAGAACTTATGATATACTGATGTTTCAGAAAACTACTTTTATTTCAAAAATTATTTCTGCATCTAATTAAAAAAAAACTAGAAAACCTGAGACTAGAAGATCCAAGACCCTTTTCAGCATAGACCGCTCTCTTTATCTATCTGCATCTTTATCCTGTCAGTATCTCCTCTCATTTTGCTTGGATTCTGTTCTGTTTAATGTTGCCTGGAAGAATAGCTCTCCCACCATCATACTTAACCAGTTTTCACATTTTCTACTTTGCCAGAAATGTCGGTGCAAAGGAAGTCCATCAGCGAGGTCAACCCATTTCTTGTTCTCCTTAACGGAAGTAGTAGAAAGGAGATCACAGAAGACCACAGGGCAGGACATTTTTGCAAGAGGCAAAACAAAACAAAACAAAACAAAACAAAAAACTGGCAAATATCACAGGACACCTCAGGGAGGTCTGCTCTAGACTTGGATGTTAAGGGTGTGTGCCCGAGAGGTTGATAAAAATGTTCAGAGGGTATCAATTATCACTTTAACCACTTCCTAATAATTGTTGTTGTGAACATAAGAGTCAGGGGTTGGAGAAGAGAGCTGAGAACTGCTCTCTTTTAGACATAGTCAGTGTGCACATGAGCATACAGCAGCTGAGGTTACCTACACAAAACCTTCACAAGACCAAGCCAGTCAAAATTACAACAAAAATCTCCCAAGATCTGAATACTAACTGAGGAATGGTTGTTGGCAGTTGATGGGTAGGAAGGACGGAACAGCCACTCTTCTTTGGAGTGTGGCTACTGATAATTTGTCCATGCAGGCAGTAGATGGTCCTACAGCCATGCATGTTTGGGTAGCCCTAACTGGTCATAGTGTTGATTAATTAAAAAGAAAAAAAGTGGGGCTGAAGGGTTGGTTCAGCCATTAAGAGCAGTTGTTGCTCTTACAGAGAACCCAGATTTGGTTCCCAGCACACATATAGCAGCTAGTTCACAACCATCCACAATGCCAGTTCTAGGGAATCCGATGCCCTCTCCAAACTCTTTAATGCAATGTATGCATGTGGTATGAATACATACATGCAGTCAAAACTAGATAAATAAATCTTTAAAAAAATTAAGGAAAGAGGAAGGTGGGACAGGGACAGAGAATTGTTGGGGGTTCCCTGAGGGTATTTGGAGGGAAGTCGGGGATGGGTATGATCAAAATATACATTGCATATGTATATATGAAATATATGTGTGTGTATATATGTGAAATTTCTAAAGAACAAAAAACATTGCTTAAAACAATAGCAAATCATTGCCATATAAGCACTTTTTTGGGTGCTGGGGGTAACCTGTGGTCCTTGGGCAGAGACTTACTTGGCTTTCTGATCTGGAGCTATGTCATACACAGCAGGGCCAATTTTCCCTTAAGCTTGGCCTTCCTAGTGGAGTGTCAGCACCACAGCGACATGTAACAGCCTTATATGGCTTTGCTATTGGCAATAGTTTAAAGCTCTAAGGGTCATCCAGAACCTGAATCTTTCCCTTTCTCATTCGGCGAGAGAGACAGGCAGAGGGTTTCATTTGTCTGTAAAGCCAGGAGGGAGAATATAATGAGAGCTAGTTAACAATATTCCACCATTACTGACTTCTTGTCTGGTAACCTCTCCTCAGTAGAACTTGGTCAGATATTTCATCTGCTGTCCAAGTTTGAAGATGAGCAAATCTCCAGCTGACTGAGGAAGGGATTGAACAAAGAATAAGAGGTGTGCGATGTGCATAGCCTTAATTCTTTTAGAACCTGTACATTATTATATTATTATTATTATTATTATTATTATTATTATTATTATTATTATTTATTGCTTGATGTCATCAACCACAGACAACAGACTCCAGCTTTTTCTGCCTCCAGACTTTCAACCTCAGACTTAGGTCTTATCATTGCTCCGTATTGTTTTGAAGCTTCCAAGCTTCTAGCTGAGCAAGTATTTATTTTTATGATTTATCAGCCTGTAGCTGAGCATTATTGAACTTGTCACCTTATGATTATGTAAGCAAACCTGTAACCAGAATACTGGAGCTTTTGTGGCTTGATACTCTAAGCCAACGTGAAGAGACAGGAACTGAGTCTTTACGTTGCGCTTTATTCAGAAGATTGGCAGTTCTGGAAAGTGGCAAGTTCATACCCTAAGCAAGCAAAGCTTACAATGAACCTCCAACCAGCAGGTTATGAGTGAGTGGAAAAAGGCAGTTGGTCAATTATCACACAGCTGAGCCTTACCCATCTGGCCAGGCAGTCAGCTTCATGACTGAGGTCCATGGTGCAGGAACTTCAGTCTCCTTCATTATCATCTCTCTGGACGCTCAATTCAAGCACCTCAGGGATGCTGACTTTGCCCAGTGTCTTCCAATATCAGCCACGCATAACTTCTTGTACAACCTGGACTGTGGAATTAATGAACAAGCAAGCCATTAAACTAATGTACATTAATCTAATGTATATGTATACATACATATATGTACATTTACATATGTATGTATTTCTGGGGCTATTCCTGTGTTCTACAGTCTCTCATCTGCTTCCTTAGCTTTTGAGTATGGAGAGCTGCTTAAATTGCCCTTTCTGCTGGAGAATCAATGTAAAAAGTCATATTGTACTGTGCTGAGTTAGTGTTCTTTAAGTCTGGCTTAAAATACCGTGAATAATCATATGATATGAATTTAAAAGATTAAACTCCTATGTTGCAAGGCAATTACCATAGAAGAAGCAAAGGCCTCCCACTTTTTATTATATATATATTGCCTGGGCTCAAGTCTTCAAATGTGGCCAAGGACAAACTGACTGATTGTCTTTTCTGTGTTTCTTTTTTTCTAATGTAAAATGGCATTACAGTACTGTGTAAGAGAATTAGGAGAGATTACCACTGAGCTCAGAAAATGCAAGTGCTAATTATTCATTTATTCTTAGATATTGTGTACAGTTACACAAGCTCCAAATGTGCTGTATCAGAGTAGTGAGTGTAGCTTAGTGGTGGTGTCCCTGTCTGGCATGTATGAGATCCTGGGTTTCCTCGTCAGTAGAAAAAATGGAAAGCTTTAAAGATTATCATCCACAACATCTGACTTCATTTCCTCTTTTCTTTTTAAACATTTTCCCTTGAACTTTGGTGACAGTTTTATTTTCTCAGTGCTTCTTTTGTGTGTATGAGTAGTTTGCTTGCTTGTCTATATCTGTGTGGCAAATGCATATGGTTCTGCGGAGGCCAGATGTTGGATGCCCTGAAAAAGAGGTAGAGATGGTTCTAAGCCATCATATAGGTGCTAAAAATTAACTCCTGTTCCCTAGCAGACCAGCCAATGCTCTGAAACATGGAATCATCGGTTCAGCTCCTGGTTTCTTTCTTTCTTTTTTTTTAAATGTTTGGTTCTTACTTTTCAAATATGAAGAGATTCTTTAATTTTTTGATTTTATTTTTTCTGCTTATATTAGATGACTTTTATTGTTAATTGATCATTGTTAATAAGCTCCATGCCCTATTACCTCTCTGTTAAATTCAGTGTCATGCACCACTTTGGTCTGAATTACTTCAGTTAGAATTAAATGTTGATAAGCAAAAAGTTTAAAGTATATAAAAATTCTCACTACTTACAAGAAATTATTTACTTACATAAAACATTTTATGTCGCATTGAAGCTTGCATATCGTTTATGACATTTTTATGTCATTATGTCATCAATATTTTCATTTTTATGTTATCAATATTGATGAAGCGAATTCACAGTTTTGGGCTCATGTTGTAGCTGTTTATGTTTTTGGCAAGAACACTTCCACAAACAAATGCATCACTGTGTCTGGAGGGATGAGATGTTTGAAGCCCGCACCTACAAATCTGTAGCTGTTCTTCATTTGAATAGCAGTAAAGAGCTGGGTAGGCTCCTGGGCTGCTTCCCATCTCTTAGGAGGTTTGTGGGGTTTTGCTATTGCTGTGGTTGTTTTCACAGTTTAACTTAATTGCCTAGAACACAATAAGCAACCATATTTAACATAACCATAAAAATACATAAAAACATAGGAAATAAGACTATTTTGTCCCTATTTTGTAAGATAACTTACCTTACTGTTTTTAGCTCATGATGCCATTAGTGCCCTTATAATTTTATAACTGGTTTATTTGTCTCAATTTCTTACATTGCAAATGTAAAATTCATTGTACCCATAATTCTTCAGTTTTGTCACTTTGCAACCCTCTCGTAACAATTCACAATCTGGTGGCAAGTATAAATATTCATTATGAAACTTCTTTCAAATTATTAATAAAAATTAAAAAAAAATAAACAGGAATGAGTCTAAAACAAAATATGAAGTAAATCAACACTATGTCCTGTCAAGAGAACTACCACATGCTTAGGACAGCTACAATTTTTATGATGGTAATGCCCTGAAACATAGGTGCCAAAGGCTGCCCTAATGTTAGTATTGTTCGACTCTTTTTGGTCATAACTGATTGTATCTGAATAGGTCCTGACCCAAGTGAGACTGATAAGACTCTTGTAAAACCTTCACATTCAGGATAAAGAGCTTCTCTTCCTGTGAACTCAAGCCACTCAGGACTAAGTCTAACCAAAGTCGAAGTCCAGAGAGACAAGCCTCCATTCTGTTCTGTAACCTGCCCTCCAGGTAATACTTGATGGGCTGTATGCTGTATTGACTACTCCTACCTCTTTTCTCTTATTATTTATTTATGTATTCATTTATTTATTTATTTTGTGCTGAGGAATAAAGGTTGGACCGACCCGGTGCTAGGCAAACCCCTATCAGGGAGTTGTATCTCCAGTGCATCTTTTCCTACATTTTTGAGGAATAATGTGCCAGGGGTGATGCCTTGGCTGAGCATTATCTCATTTAATTCTTTCAAAAATCACGGAAGGTAAGGGCACGAAATCTATTAATTACACACACAAAGAAAAGAAACCAGTTTACCAATTCAATAGCTGCATATTCCTCTGCCAGTAAGTTATAGAAAGTAATGAATCCATATTTCTCTTTCCACAAATGCTTAATAAATATTTTATAAATGTCAAACGGATTCAAGAGAATGGAAACATGAACACCTGCGTGCTTGAAGATACTTCATGGGGATTCTACATTTTTCTCTCCATGGTGTGCATTGTAAGAGGCTGCTGTGCGACTGTTGTGAGGAAAACATCATTTGTACTCATCTAGTCCTTTGATTGCTTCATAATTTGTCTGGCACCTAAAAATTAACAAAAAGTCTGTTTTCTTTAACATACATCAGCAGGGAGTGAAAGCCATTTCTCAAGCCCTGCCATGAGGCAAGTTTCACAGCAACACAAAGAAATTCAAGAATCAAATTTGTATGAATGGAAGGAAATTGGACATAGATTTATATAACTTCAGCATTCATGGAAGAACAAGGCATTCTGTAAATTTCTACAGCTAGTCTCAAGCTGAAAAGGAACAAAATGTGTGAGGAGCGATCGTCCATATGCTGACTACAACGTGAAGAGCTGACACAGGTTACTTAAAAAGTATATATGCAGTTAGCTCTAAAGTTAATGTATCTCTTAAAACCAATGTGAGTTAAAACTAAAGCTCTACGCTGTCTCCTCAGCCTGCTGGGATGTGAACACAAAGAAATAAAGGGGCTCAACTAACTTTAGTATTTGGTCAGTGACATTTGTTAGCTGTTAGAACCAAATTGCTTGTGATGGATGCTACTGGATATTAATGGTCTCTAGTTGTGGGGATAATTATGCCAGCCATTTTTACCATCCAACTTTAGCCATAGGCTCTAATTCTTGAAACATTTAGACTAGCAAATGAGAAGCTTTTCTGAGGAATGTTACAAAGTGATAGTGGAAGATAATTAATATTCTTGATTGATTAAATAAAATGGAATGAGCTAATGGTGAGACTAAGCTATATTATACAAAAGCAGGCTTATTAGGGGTAACACAGGAGGGGGAGGAAGAGTACATGTTGTGTGACATGGCAGGGGGAGGAAGGTGAGAAGAAGGGAGAGAAAGAGCAGGAAGGGGGGAAAAGGTGGAAAAAGAATTCTGAACCAAGATGTCTGGTTATCTAGTGAAGGGCCTCTGAGAGAGAAGCCCTGCCCCTAGGTAGAAGGCAGGGTATGGCAGCCATGCCCTGCAACAGGTAGGGACTTTAACTTCCCAGGCTTTTGTTGATCATAAATGGATAATAGGCAAAGAATCTTTTCTGGCTACTTCTGGCTGACACTGTGCGTGTTGATTTTTGAGAGTGGGGAAAGAAGCTGAAATGTTGGCCAAGTCCCAAGAGCAGGCTGTTCTATTTGCTGTCCAGGATCTGTAGGACTGTCTGCGGCTAGGAAACTGCAGCTCCAGCTGTGAAGTGGAGGCCAGAGCACCTGAGTTCTGGATGTCGCTCTTGAGGAAACAGGGTGCTGGAACATATGTAGGTTAGGGGGCAGAAGATAAAGTTAAGGGGTTTAACTTTAAGGCTCATGGTCTTAGTAGTTGTGGGAGGAGAGTCTCAAAACCAGGAAAGGAGTCCCGCCCGCAGGAATAGGCAGGCTGAGAAACAGGCTGTTGATTGGCAGTATTTACCTGTAGATTTCCAGTGGATTTGCTGAAGCTTTCAAGAATTTTTTTAAGTTTACAAAAAAGTGACAAATTGGCTTGGGAGACAATTTAAAATATGATTAATGTTAAAGTTCTGAAAGGTCTTAATACAAAAACATTAACACTGTGGGGGCAAGAGTTTTTATTTGTCTAAAACTACTTACCACCAACCTTAAAACACCTTCTCAGACCCTCAAACATTTTATCAAAAGCTCACACATTACCTAAACTGTACATTTTTGAGAGGGCAGCTGAAGCCTTGGTTTCAGCTGTTAAACTGATCTTCAAACCCATCAGAAACCTGAGAAGAATAAATTACAGCAGGAAGCATAATCTGCGCAGCCTACGTATTGATTAATATGACAGAGGCTTACACATTATCCAGACGGCCTTCCCATTAGGCTCCTGTGGTGTCAGTGGCTCCTGTGGGCACAAGTATAAGAGCAGCATCACATCAGTCTTCAGGTGCTGGTCTTAGCACATCTGAGCGGCCTTTTTATGGAAGAGTTGTCTGGGAGAGTGACTGACCTTATTTTTCCTAGGCAAAACTGGGCAGTCAGCTCTCCGGGTGTCCTGTCGGTCCGTAGGTCAGGCAGGGTTTTAGCAGCGGGCCTGTTGGGGCAGGCTTGCCCAGTATCACATCCAGGTGGTGTCAACTGTCCTTGTTCTCAAATCTTCTTGGAGGCCTTGGGGTCACTGCTAGAAGCTGGGGTCTCTGTCATATTAAGCTCTTTGATTAAGCATATAAATACTATTCTGCAGATTTTCTGACAGGTTTGAGGAGCATAATCTAGTAATTAGAGCTGAGCCAAACAAACTTTGATTGCAAAGTTACCCATCCTAGGCCTAACCTTGAAAGCATAAAACAAGAGGCTAGGTAAAGCTTAATCTGTTTCCTGGCGTGACTATAAATACATTCCGAACTAGTAGTAAAGCAAAATCTTTAATCATAGATACCGTTCATGGACTGACAATCCTGCTGAGCCTGCCACACTGCATCATTACAGACTTCACAGCAAAAACTTAAAAGGAGGCAACAAAGCCCTCTCAGCCCAAAACCAATGTGGTGAGCAGCCACGTGTTTTCAGCGGCCTGAAGTGGAAAATTTAAAATTGGATCACCAGTGCCACCTCCGCTGACTCTGACTCTGCTGGCCACTGTATCCTTCCACTGAGCTCTTGCATGGGTGTGGGCAGACTCAGGATGGGAACCTGGAGCTCCCTTTCTCCGTATATTCTAGAAGTAATTTACACCAGACTTCGGATGGGTTCCTAGACAAGAAATTTTCATCAAAGTGAATTATGAGCACTCAGGGTGATGTAACAATATTCCCCTGCTGTTGGAGGTTGGTCTGATGTTATATATTCTGATCTTAACTGCAGGCTCCCAAGATCTAGTTGCTTCCCAGATGAGCACATTCTCACTTACATCTGCACTTGTGTGAAGTTTGCTTAAGAAATTATTCTTGTTTGACCAATAAAAAGCCAACACACCTGGGCAGGGCTAATGGGGTAGGCTTGGCTAACATTCGAGGGCTTTGCACACAGGAGGATCATGGGCAGGAGAGAGGTACTGGAGGAGGAAGGAAGAGGCTGTGATGGGTTAGTGGACAGAGGAGCACATGGCCGTCAGGGATGGAGGAAAGCAGCCCCGAAGCAGTATGTATGGAATTATGGGTGGAAATAGCCCATATAGAAATTACTAGAGCAGGTGGATGGGCTGGGGTCGTGAGTAGATAAGGATAGCTTGGGAGATAATGCCTGCCATGCCCCAGGCCACATAAGGCTATTATAAAACCTATCAAGTGATAGAGGGTTATATAATACTGCCAAAATAAGTATAGTGCTAATAGTAAAGATATTAGACTCTACCATTAAATTAACTACAGCACCCTACCTTCTGGAATTATGGGAGAAAAATTAGGACCATGCTTATTACCATAGTGATTGAGGCTTATAGCTTGAACTTAGGTCCAAAGGCCAAGAAACTTACCTATGTACATGGAAGATTCTTGTGCCATAAAAAGTCATCTCATCCCTAATTCCATAACCACAGAGGGGAACAAAACCGTCTGCACTCAAACAGTCTGGAAAAAGGTTTTAATCATGAACAACGCCATGGTCTGACAAAAATAGTTTCACATCTGTTTTGCTTACTTGTCTTAACTGATGACATAAGATAGCCCAATGTCTATAGGTAGGTGATACTCAACAGAACCTTGTTAGTTATTATCTAATGTAATAACTTTATTAGATAATGATAATGAATTGAAATACAAAAATTATTCAAGTAATGAAGAGAAAGAAGCAAAGTCAATGTTAAAGATGGGCCTCTTGTCACTATTTTAATTTATCTCACCGAGGAACAATATTTTGCTCATATTTCAAATTAAGAAATTTGATCATATTCTCCTTGGCGAAGGTAAACATTTATATGAAGCAAACTTTTTTTTTCTTTTTTTTCTTTTTTTTTCTTTTTTATTTTTTTATCAGTTACATAAACTTTTTTTTAGAGATGAAAAGTATTTCTCCTTCTACCTTTGGGTGAGGTCCAAATGTTGTTTGTTGTTTGTTTGTTTTTGTTTTTCAAGACAGGGTTTCTATCTGTAGCCCAGGCTATCCTGGAGCTCACTCTGTAAAACAGGTTGGTCTTGAACTTGGAGATGTCTGCCTGTCTCCTCACTTCTTGATTGCTGGGATTAAAGGCATGCACCACCACTGCCCAGCCAAGTTTATTTATTTATTTTTAATTCATGGACTAGTCTTTATTGTTTTTGGAGTTTTCAAGTACCCTTAGACAGACAATATTAAAACATGGCAAAGCATGAACTAAAAGAATGTCTGATTCATCCGTGGTCCTGGCAAATAACATTCACAAAAAAGAAACCCTTTAGTTCAAAGTGGCACATACACTGGTTGGAGGAGAAACCCTACTTCCTGACTCATCATAAATATAAAGTGATGGTCTAATGTTTTCCCTGGAGCCCACTGATTTCCCTGAGGTTTGGTAAGACTATAGACTTTTCAGGCAGAACCGAAGTTCACGAGGTGGTTATGATGGTCACTGAATGGTCTCCTCCCATGGTGATGACTTTACAATTTACAATCACCAAGACAAACTTCATATTCAGAAAAAAGTTATTATAGAAAATAACCAATAATTAGTTCTCAGAATCAATATATAATGATCAAGGAAATTTAAACACTGTAAAGTCATGTTCTGGAAAAATTTTGAAGTTTCATTAAAAGAGGGAAAAAAAGTACTTCTATTGGCTGGACCAGAAGACTGTGCTATTTGCCTGAGGGAACTTTTTACATTCAAATAGAACTGGATGTCAAGGGAGGCTCCTGGGGGAGGCAATTAAAATGATAAGATCAGGGGAGCAGGCTTAGTAAGTAAGGTCTCTGACTCTATTCCTTGGAGAGTATAGTGGGGTCCAGGCTTAGCTTAGAAACAAATTAGAATCATTATGAGGTCTATCATCTTTGAAATAAATGTGAAAATGTGTAATAAGCTGTTATTATTGCTGGTCTGTGAGCCAACTTGAAGAATGGGCAACGCAACAATAAAGTCAAAAAGCATTCCATTTGGCACCAACTGTGTACTTACCATGGTTCTAGGAGACTAAACTGATGGCTGTCTTCATGCTGATAAGCGTGATGAACCAGGCATCAACTCAGCATGTTATTTAAGCCTGACTCTCTGGGCTTTGCAGATCTGACAAAATCTGACGCAGAGACAGCCATCATTTCTGAATGCAGATGACTGTTCAGGCCCGAGTTGCTTACTGTGTTGGATTAGAGAGTCTTTTTGCAGAAATCAGCATTGAAGGGCCAAAGACAGGCAGTAAAAATACATCATAGGAGTCTGGGTCTTTAATATAAACCAGACGGGGGCTGGAGAGATGGCTCAGAGGTTAAGAGCACTGGCTGCTCTTCCCAAGGTCTTAAGTTCAATCGCCGGCAACCACATGGTGGCTCAAAACCATCTATAATGAGATCTGGTGCCTTTTTCTGACTTGCAGGCAGACAGTGTATGTATAATAAATAAAAATGTTTATATATATATTTAATATATATTTCTGTGTATATATATCACAGAAATATATATTATATCAGAGAAATATATATATATATGTGTGTGTGTGTATATATATATCAGAGAAAAAATGGAAATTGGGCTGAGCTAAAACATTTCCTGACCTGAGAGGACAGCATCTCTGAAAGTGAAGGATATCTTTTCCAGAGCATTCTGTTCCCCACATCTAGTGAGGCCAGAGGTCCTGAACTTCTGGTGCGTTTGAGCTTATGATGAGGTCTTGCTACCCTGGTCCTCTTCATGCCTGTTTGGCTCTGGTCCAGCGGCACCCATCAGCTTGGTCAGAGCATGAGCTCTAGAGAATGTGTTTCTCCACGCGTCAGCTGAACCTGCACTTGTTATTGATTGTGCATGATAAACCTCTTCCCTTAAACTCTCAGGTGTGCTGTCTGAAGACACTTCTTTGAACAAATAAAATTAAAGGAAAAGCTATGCCCCTGCAAAAGTGCAACTAATTCCTCGCATCAGGGCTGCTATAGTATACTAAACAAACTGTGTGCTTTCATTTTTCACCGATGGCTGCGAGCTCGGGGCCACAGAAACCCTCACAACCTAGTACACATTCTTGTCTTTCATTGCAGTTCTTTGTCCAACTCCAAGTAACTCCTAATGCCAACTAGTCCTGAGAGAGTAGGAGAAGCACTGCCTGACCCTGGGGCACTGTGTACCTCCCAGTGGTCTACAAGCCCCTGGAGGCTCAGGGCCTAGAGGACTGCAGAGAAGACTCTTAATCTAAATTACACCACATGCAGGAAAGTTCTGTGGAAAAAAAAATCACTAAAAATCAGAATCTAGTTTTACTCTGGAATTGCCACATAATAGCTGTATCTCACTCTCACCAACTCTGTCTCTACACCGTAACAGAAGTCGCACAAATATACTGAGGAACTGGCTGATTACAATTGATTTTTTGTTCTTATATGAATGATAGCTCCACCACAAGCAGATTGAGACCCACTTAAAATTTGGAGCTGGCTAGGAACATGATTATAATGTGGCTATGTCCAGATGGAAGTAGAGAGGATGATTATTAATTTGAAGTGATTTTTAAGGACATCAGGTTTAGTTCCCCCTCTGAAGCATCTCATTTTATTTGCTTACAGTCTTCCCTTCTCTGTCCCTTCATCTCTCCCTCTTATTCCCTCCCCTTTTCCTCTTCTCATCCCCTCTTTCTTTGTCATCCTCTTACTCTTTCTTCCTCACTTCTTTTTTCTCACTTATTCTCTCCTTCTCTTTCCTTCCTTCCTTCCTTCCTTCCTTCCTTCCTTCCTTCCTTCCTTCCTTTGTTTCTTTCTTTCTTTCCTTTCTCTCTCTCTCTCTCTTTCTTTCTTTGTCTCCTTTCTTCTCTTAATAAAATTTTCCCTAAAACCTAATGTTGAAATTCCATTTGGTAATAGCCATAATGTAAAATAGAAATACTCAGAGCTGAAGAGATGGCTCAGAGGTTAAGAGCATTGCTTGCTCTTCCAGAGGTCCTGAGTTCAATTCCTAGAAGCCATATGGTGGCTCACAACCACCTGTAATTAGATATGATGCCCTCTTCTGGTGTGCATGTGTATATGCAGGCAGAATACTGTATACATAATAAATAAAATTTAAAAATTAGAAATACCTTAACAATGCTTTATGTGTCCATCAGTTGATTTTTATTAAATACTTGATGTGTAAGCAGTTTGAACTGGGTGGTATAGTACTTTTTGCCTAATATTTTAGCTATTAAAACATGATACTATCTAATTAATTACAATTAAATATAACTAAATGCTGTTTCTCAGTTGCTTTAGTAACATTTTAAGGGTTAGCTAATCATGTGTGGCTAGGGGTTATAGAATATAAATTAAACCACTGAGATTAGAGACAGCTGTGTTGTCCAGCATGTCTCTAGAAAATACTAAAAGTATGATTGCTTTATTTAGAACATACCTGAATCAACAGGTCAACATTGCAGATAAAGGGACAGTTACATGTCAAAGCAGAGAGGAACTGGCATACATTGTTTTAGAAAGAATATCCCAAGTTCATAGATTAGTGAAAAATGGAGGCACTTAAAAAAGAAAACCAAATAAGTGAGTATTTGAACAAACAAAAACTGCTTCTCTGAAACAGCCTGAGAAGCACACTACATTTGAACAGTTTTTTTAGATGACTATGAGCAAAAATACTCAGCATTTAAAGTGGGTCTATAAGAATTATGGAAGAAAAATACCAAGAAATACATAAGCCAGCAAGGGGGAAATGCCTTTCATGCCTAGAAAGCCTGGATAGTGAAGTTGAAAAGAGGAAAAAGCTGAGCATAGACTTGGCTTCCTTGGATACAGTATATACTCCGCTGTGAAAAATACTGCTGTGAAAATTGAGGGAAACCTAGCAAATGCTGCTCTGCAGGAAAGAAGCCATATTTAGCAATTGTCATCTCTCAGATCAAATGTGCCCTCAAATAGATGCATGTGTCTGCTCTGTCTAGGTCAAAAACATCTGTGGAAGAGATGGCAAAACATTTTTTGACATTGACCCAAAGTCTTGGAAAGACACTAATTTAAATAGTCCAACTTTTCTGTGGGATTTGAAGCACACAGGCCCCTGTCATTAGTGATGATGGTGATGCCAAGATTTTATTGCAGAGATGTTATGTAAACAAGAGAAAGAGAATGCTGAAGCAATGTGCCTGTCTTAGTGGATACAGATCAAAGCAAGTGAAAGCTGAGGCTGGAGATTTATCTTCCCTTGGGTATTTTGTGTTACTAAGTAGAACATGGGAGGATTTGTACTCAAGAAATAAAAATCCATCACAATTATAGACAATTTCTGCATATACACTTAGAATGAGTACATGTGAGGGACTCATGGCCTGAGGTTAACTGGACCTGGAGTGATTTCTTAGGAAGCTTCAGCACCTGCAGATGTTGGGGCAATTTTTCAATAGATGGCAATTAATGCAGAGATACGCAATAGGCAGAGAATGTGGATTGTTTAGTTCTAATTGGCATATCTGTATCATGATCTGTCTTAGTTTGGGTTTTATTGCTGTGAAGAGACACCATTCTTTTATTTTAATTAATTTTTAGTAAATTAATTAATGTAATTTTTTGAGACAGGGTTTCTCTGTATAACCTTGGCTGTCCTGGGTTCACTTTGCAGAACAGGCCGGACTCAAACTCACAGAGATCCACTTGCCTCTGCCACCCAGAGTTCTGGGATTATAGTCTTATGCCACCACACCTATATCCAAGGCAACTCTTATAAAGGAAAACATTTAAGTGGGGCTGGCTTACAGTTTCAGAGGTTTTATCCATTATCTTCAAGGTAGGAAACATCCAGGAAGACCTGGTGCTAGAGGAAGAGCTGCGAGTTCTACATCTTGATCTGCAGGAAGAAAAGGGGACTGAGTTCCACACTTTGCAGAGTTTGAGTATATATGACCTCAAAGCTCTGTCTCCAAAGTGACATTTCCTCCAACAAAATCTCACTTCCTAATAGTATCACTCCTATGGCCTAGCATTCAAACACATGTCTATGGGGGCCACACCTATTCAAACTACGACATGCTCCCTCCCACCATGCAAGAATCATTGTAGAACTGACGGTAGAAGGATTCTAGGAGCCAAAGTATACACATTGTCTGCAGCAAAAGAGTGTTTTTTGGACATGTCATAATCATTGTCCAAATGGACTTACTCAGTTGTGACTAGTGCACTGGATATGCACAAGCCAGCCAACATCCTAGCATGGACAGTACCTGAGGAATGATATCTGGGTTTTCTCTGGCCTCCACATGTACCTTCACAAACACACAAGTGTACAAAAGAGCAACTGAACACATGTGAGCACGCACATACAAACACACAAACCATTATGTTTCTTTAATATTCAGTAGTTTTAGGTCTCATTTCCAATCGAAATGATTGAAGAAGGTGAGTAATCTAGATGAAAAATCACAGGGTGTATGGAATGCAAGTCCTCTTAGGACTTAGAAATAGATGATATCGAGAAATATTTTTATACCATATTAACAATCAATTCATTCTGTTAGTCTTTTCATGACACCAAAGCAGAGTAGATTCATTTGAATTTCCAGGTCAGGCCTGCATGCTCTAAGCATTTTTTTATGTCACTCTAGAAAATATATTGATACATACTTTCATAAAATCTGTTTTTATTGCTTTCTTCTATCTAAATTCCTAACAATGTTGGCATGTCTGATTGTGCTTTAGCATAGTTCCTTACATGTAACAGAAGCTCCATGAATATTTGTTGTAGCCAAAACTAGAAAAACCCTGATAATTAAAAGGAAATACAAACTTGACTTTCTTGCATACTCATCTTTTGTTACGCTGCGCACATCCATGGAAATTTTACTTTATGAACTATACAAGTGTGTGTGTGCGCGCATGTGTGTTCATCTCCATGTGTATTGAAGTGAACAGGTATGTGCAGATGTACATGTACATGTGTTCATGTATGTGAAGACTAGAAGTCAACCTTAAATATTGTTCCTCAGGGACATCTACTGTTCTTTCTTTCTTTCTTTCTTTCTTTCTTTCTTTCTTTCTTTCTTTCTTTCTTTCTTTCTTTCTTTCCTTATTTTTCTTCCATTGAAACAGGGTCTCTCTCTTAGTGGAACACACTAAGATGTCTGCTTAGCTGGTCAGTGAACCCCAGGGATCCAACAGTGTCCACTGATGTCCACCTACACAGTGCTCAAATTATAAGCTTATGCCACTAATGTCAGCATTTTTGCCATGGGTTAGTGTTGAACTTAGGATCTCACATTTGTAAGGCAAGAAATTTAAAAACTGAGCTATGTCCCAAGATTGTATTTATGTTGTTTAGTCACTGTACATAATCATATAATTTATAATATATCACATGATGATTTGTGCAAAACTATTTATTACCTTGGCATGAATGTCAACAAAGAAGCACAAATACAAGTGAGGTTGATTCTCACATAGGAATATCCTGTGGCCGGTGTACCCTCAGAACCACAGTGAGCCGACACGTGTAGATACTGACGCACTTACTGACTGTACTTGGGCAATTTGCTATCAGCAGGACTATTTTTATGGTAATTTCCACTTGCTTTACATGAAAATGTTTTGAGAAAGGAAAATACAAATGTGGAGTAATACAAATGATCACTGTTCTCCAGTGGGTGACAGATCTCTGCAGAGTCCTTTCAAGTAAAAGAGATACATTTAACTAACAGAGACAGTCCTAATAGAGACAAATGTTCTGGTTTACACAGGCTAAAAATCTATGACCTTGACCTTGCTACTAAGAGCTCTGTGATCTCCCCAAACACCCACACTCAAGCACTGATTCTGGAGAATACTGTCCGGAATAGAAATAAAGTAGATTATCTTTGAGAATGTACTGTGTTCTGTGGACAAGGATGATCTAAGATATGATCTAAGATATTGTCTATATCTCTTGGTTCTCAAGTCTGTCACCTAAGAAATCAGGAATTAATCTCATTTAGGGATGAACTGAGCGAGACTTAAACATGTTTGCTCCTTGCCAGGTAATTATAATTTGTCTATTACCAGAGCTTAATCATCGCCGAGCCTTCTAGACTAAGAGACAAAAGGTTAAGAGCCATGAAAATGATGCTTCAGCAACATACAAGTTTTCTGCCATTGTTACCATGCGCACACACGTTTCTTATGTGCAGTCTTTTATCCCCTTCCTCTGGACTTTCTTCCTTTCCCTTATCTATACAAGACAAGCCAGAATGATTGACTCGAGTTTTGACACATTTTAAACTCCAACCGTGTTACCTCTTTCTTGCAAGCTCTAGTCCAGTCTAGTCTCTGCTTCTCTGCAGACATGCCTTCTCTGTCTCTGTGCACACACCTAGTGTAGCACTCACTGTGAGCTACTACAGCTGTGTTTTTATGTTTCAGTCGCCTCCATTAGAGCTGAGCAACTCCTTAAACAGCATATCTACCACCCTCTTACCATAGGCTGAGGCATTGTATTAACCCATACCTAGTAAGTATGGGTTGAAAGGTAGATTAACTAATTAATAAAATTAATAGAAATCAAGTTTAGAAATTTGACCAACCAATATTAATTAAAAATGAATATAATAAAAATAACACCATATCTTAATTTTAATCAAGAGAGGTTTCAAGAATAAATATCATTGAATTTGACTGGTGAATTGAATGGATACTATTGTAATATAGTAATTATGTATGTGTGTATAAATATTATACTGCAGTTAAGATAAAGAACAGAAAACCTATTTAAATTCGATAGCATGAGAAATCTGTTATATTTGCTTATTGCTAACATTTGAGAGTTTTGTTCATGAGATTATGTAAATTTTAAATAGCATACACTAATAATTAAGGAATGCATATGTTAGTGCAGCTCAATCTGAATCTTGTTTTGCTATAGCTAAGAAGCAGCATTTTCTGTAACTGAAGCTAGCTGAAAACATTTCTATTTTTAAACTGCTTTTATTTGTACTCAAAGCAGTTTCATTTCATGTGTATAATAATTATAGCAGGCCTATTAACAGCTCCTTAGAGGAGCTAGGTGTGCTGGCTAGCTTTCTGTCAACTTGACACAAGCTAGAGTCATCTGTTAGGAGAGAATTTCAATGGAAAAGAAAAAAAAATCCTTCCATGAGATTGGCCTGGAGACAAGCCTGCGACATTTTTGTGGTTGATGATTGATGTGGGAGGGTGCAACCCACTGTGGGCGGTACTAGCCCTAGGTCCTAGAGAGTATCAGAAGGCAGACTGGGCAAGCCGGAGGAGCTAGCCAGCAAGCAGGGCTCACCCACCGCGTTAGCTTCACTTCCTGCCTCTAGGTTCCTGCTCTGGTTATCTTTAGTAATGGCTTGAGATGGTGATGTGCAAATGGACAAGGAAAAAAACCTTTTACCGCCAGAGTTACTTTTGGTCATGGTGCTTATCCTCGAAATAGAAATCTAACTAAAACACTAGATAAAATCAGTAGGAACATAATATTTATTTCATGTGCTAGCTACAAGAACCAAAATAAATCTACTTTAACACCTCTAGGCATTTTACAGTATAAGACAGGAAACTAATTTAAAATATAAAGGCAAATATATTATTAATAGGAAAAATATGAAAACTGTTGTATTCAAAGATTTTTATCCTATTTTAATACCCTAATAACCTTTGTTTCATAGTGGAATTTTTAAAAATAATCCGTTTAACCTTGAATTTATGAAATTACCTAGAAATTTACAGGTATTTACCTGTACTATTACATCTAAAATTTATAATTGATAGCATCTATGTCTTTTTAAAATATTAACTGAGAATGTACTTATGTTAAACAAAATATTCGCACCTGTCCAGCTAGCAGACTATTTTTTATGCACGTGAATATGAGTTCAGTTCAAGCAGGAATGCTAGTAGACCCTGGTTAACAGGAAATTTTGTGCTCCTGAAGAAAGCTTGCATTTCTTCTGTTATGAAACTGTTCTACTACAAGGTGAAAAATGTTTCATTATGATTTGGGAAAACCAATAATAATTTCATGGTCCTAGACTTGCCAATTGACAAAGAGAACAGGGATCATCTGGATGAAATTTGTGTTCTAGTAGGGATCCATCTAGAAAGCATGGCATCTTTGCCTAGTTGGTTCATATTTTGGTGAATTATAGAACTTGAAGGCTCTAATAAGTAAGGTCTCTATAGAAGACTTTAAATATATTTGCAAAGAAAGTCTTCGAACAGCAAAATACTACAATGCATTTTCATCTTAGGAATTATAATAAAATCGATCGAATTTGGAAGAGCCTTCTAGCCTGTCATTGTCCTGTGTTATATAGTTATTTTAAATGGATGCTTCAAATGTTTTTATTATATGAATTTTCATAAGAGAACACAGTACTTATTTATTTTTGTTTTTATTTTTTAATAAATATTTTTTAACTGTCAAAATAGAATTTATTTATTTTTATTAATTACAGTTTATTCACTTTGGATTCTAGGTGTAGCCCCCACCCTCATACCCTCACAATTTCACCCTCCCTCCCTCATCTCCTCCCATGCCCCTCTACTGAGGGGCAGTTCTCCTCGCCTTCCCTCTGACCCTAGCCTTCCCTCTGACCCTAGCCTATCAGGTCTCATCAAGACTGGCTACATTGTCTTCCTCTGTGGTCTGGTAAGGCTGCTCCCCACTCAGGAGAGGTTGGTCATCAAAGAGCCAGCCACTGAGTTCATGTCAGAGATACTACTTGTTCACCTTACTAGGGAACCCACTTGGATACTGAGCTGCCATGGGCTACATCTGTGCAGGGGTTTTAGGTTATCAACATGCATGGTCCTTGGTTGGATTATCAATCTCAGAAAAGACCCCTGGGCCCAGATTTTTTGGTTTTGTTGCTCTCTTTGTGGAGCTCCTATCCTCTCCAGGTCTTACCATCTCCCACTTCTTTCATAACATTCTCTGTACTCTGCCCAAAGTTTGGCTATGAGTCTAAGCATCTGCTTTGATACCCTGCTATGTAGAGTCTTTCAGAGGCCCTCTGTGGTAGGCTCCTGTCCTGTTTTCTGCTTTATCCCTCTTCTGATATCGGTCCTGTTTACCTTTCTGAGTGAGGATTGATCCAGGATCCTCCTTCTTCTTTAACTTCTTTAGGTGTACAGATTTTAGTATGTTTATCCTATATTATATGTCTAATATCCACTTATAAGTGAGTATATACCATGTGTGTCTTTCTGCTTCTGGGATACCTCAGGATAATCTTTTCTAGTTCCCACCATTTGCATGCAAATTTCATGATTTCCTTGTTTTTAATTGCTGAGTCCTATTCCATCGTGTAAAAATACCACAATTTTTGTATCCATTCCTCCTTTGAGGGACATCTGGGTTATTTTCAGATTCTGGCTATTATGAATAAAGCTGCTATGAACATGGTTGAGCAAATATCCTTGTTGTATCCTTGAGCGTCTTTTGGATATATGCCTAGGAGTGGCATAGCTGGATCTTGAGGAAGCACTATTTCTAATTGTCTGAGAAAGTGCCAGATCGATTTCCAAAGTGGTTGTACAAGTTCACATTCCCACCAGCAATGGAGGAGAGTTCCTCTTTCTCCATATCCTCTCCAGCATGTATTATCACTTGAGTTTTTAATCTTAGCCGTTCTGATGGGTATGAGGTAAAATCTCAGTGTCATTTTGATTTGCATTTTTCTGATGACTAAGGACTTTGAGCATTTCTTTGTTTATCACCCATTTGATATTCCTCTACTGGGAATTCTCTGTTTAGCTCTGTACCCCATATTTTAATGGGATTACTTGATTTGTTGATTTTTAACTTCTGAAGTTCTTTATATATTCTGGATATCAGCCCTCTGTCAGACATTGGGTTGGTGAAGATCCTTTCCCAGTCTGTAGGCAGTCGTTTTGTTCTGATGACAGTGTCCTCTGCTTTAAAGAAGCTTTTCAGTTTCATGAGGTCCCAATAATTGATTGTTGATCTCAAAGCCTGTGTTGTTGGTGTTCTGTTCAGGAAGTTGTCTCCTTTGCCAATGAGTTCAAGGCTCTTCCCCCTTTATCTATGAATATTACCAATTATACTTTATATTATTATTTATTTATTATTTTATTATTTATTTATTATTCATTCTGTGTACAGTGTCTGCCTGCATGTTTGCCTCCAGGCCAGTAGAGGTCACCAGATATCATTAAAGATGGTTGTGAGCCATTGAACTCAGTACCTTTGCAAGTGCTCTTAACCTCTGGGCCATCTCTCCAGCCCTAATAAATACTTTTATTGCCTTATCTTTATACAAAATATTTTAATTATCTTCTTTCCCCCTCTTTAATTCCTTCAAGAGCCTCCTCTACTTCCCAACAAATTCAACTCCATGCTCTTTCTCTCTCAGAAAACAAAACAACAAACGAATGAACAAAACCAAAAGTACGGAAACATGAAATAGATTCATGTCAGTTGAAAATCTTTCACATTCTGAGCAAGTTAAAAAGCCAAGGGTTTTCTTATTTCTGTCCTATATCCAAACTCCACTTGCGACAATCCTAACTATTTGACAAACCTAACTGTAGGCTTACTATAAAGTAACATCTCTTAGACGCTATTTAAGGCAGTAATGGTTGTCAACAGGGGAATTGTCTCTCTGGAGATGTCATTCGAACTAAAAGTTGAATCAGACAAGGACCCAGGCATCCAGGTTTTAAAATATTAACTCAGAGAGTAACAACAGTGATGACAAAAGTCCTGAGGCAGGTAAAGTTTTGCTGTGAATCTCCATGAACAAATAGAAGCAAGGGCTGGAGTGAAGTTGGAAGTTGAGTAAGGACAGATACATTAGACTCACTCTGTGGTCAAAGCCCTTGATTGATGGATTTAGTCTATGGAAGTCTGTTGGCAAATTCAGGCTAAAAAACAAATATTGTTTTTCCTGTGTTCAAAGCTTTTAAAATTTAAAACTGTCTGTTACATTAACAGTAGAGCAGAATTGCTTATTTTATTAGTTTTAGAAAAGATATTAAATTATTTTTTTTCTCCTTGGAATCAATTTCTTATGCCTGTCTACAAACTGACATGAATTGATATGTCAAAATGCATTCAATAAATCATGTTTCCAACACTGTCTCCTCTAAATTACATATTGCATAGATTTACAACTGTTCCCTAAAGCCTTGACTGTAGTGAACGTCCTGTCTTCTGGGAATGCCAGATGCTAGGGAATGTTTCTGCAAGGTGCCCTTGGCTGAGCACATTCATAGCTGGGTGCGCTGGGCTGAGCCATTCGTCTCAGGACATACTTTGGAGAAGTTGCTGCAAAGCAAGGGTCTGATTTAATATTTTCATTTTAAAAAAGAAAATCAATTTCTTTATCCTAATATGTGACAGGATGTCATTTTGATTAGTGTGCCATTAGCTACATTGAGGCTATTTAATTTCAGTAAAAGATGGCAAGAATACATCGTCGGTGAAGAAAGTTGACAGAACTTTTAATGCTGTCATGGCAAAAGTATCATTATTTTAAGAGGATTCTGAGACCTTCCATTTTGGTGCCCTTCCCAGCCAGCCTGTGAGAAAGTAGATGGGCATGCGATGGAGCTTAGAGGAACAAATACAAACGCTGAGTCACAGGAAGGTTCTGTGCCATGCCTGTACACATGGCAAATCCAATGACTGTCGGTGTTCTGACCTCATAAAATGGTTTGAACAATAAAAGTTCACCTGTACCTTAGCTCCAGATTCACAGCTTGAGATTCTACTTTGTCCCACGAGCCACCTTTATAATATCAGGGTTTTGTCTGGGGTGTAAATGACACCTTCTTTCCATTTCCCCTTCTTACCCACCTGCTGCCTCCTTCACACCCACAGGTCCAGTTCCAGACCAGAGTTTGAGAACCATCTTTGCCTGACGCAATAAAATAACTCACATACCAGCTTTTGTTTGCCTGGCCCTCATCACACAGCACCGCATATCAGGGCTTTTAAGATCATCTCTTTGCCTTTAATTTTCTTTACTTAAGATATGACTCATACAGTCTGGATTTCCCTGTTCTTATGTATGGCATTTATGATCTTCTTTTAAATCAGAATAGTGGAACTTTGCTGAGATCTTGGAAAATCTAAGCTGCTCTCTTTCTTTATTCATCCTTCATCATCCATTCTACCTTGCCATCCTTTCCATCCGTGCTGCTCACTGTCCTATGTGCTAGGAAGTTTCCTTAGGATTACCATTACCTCGGTGATCCTGCATCTGATTAATCTGGAAAGAACCTGAGTTTCAAATAGCAACCATTGCTTGTCTTTTTATTTTTCAAGGTGTTTTATTACTAGGGTTTCTGGTTGTTTTTGGCAGTCTCTGTGTGTTCTACGTTCAATCTCTTTGTGTGTGTATGTGTGTGTTTAAGATTAAGTCACTACTTTCAGGGTTTCTTTTTCTACTTAGTTTAAATACCTATATCTTTGCTGAAGTAGATTTTTAAATTGCAAAATCCATTCCCTGATGTTTTGTTTTTATTTTTTTTAATCACCTGTTGGAATCTCTACTTGATTTAAGAATGGCTTCATCCAGGATAGACGGTCGTATACTGTGGTGTGCCAGGGGGCTCCTACAACCTGCTGTCGCACGACCTGCACAGCAGAGGTGCTTTTTGTCACCCCACACAGCCACACATAACCACAGGTAAGCTCGCCGCCAGCTTTTGTTTTCCCCTAAATTCCTTAGAGGCATTTGGGCTTTATACAAGTTTCTACTCTTGAATCCCAAATTACAAGTGTAAGATTTGGTCTTTGTTCCCTTTTGGGCAAAATCGGTTTAAACAAGTTTTGTTCTAACAGATTAATTACAAGGTCGGAGCCTGAGGAAACAGCAGGTGTTGACAAACCTTAGCCATTCTATCTCTCACTGGGATTGAGCACTTTCTTTTCTTCTTTTTTTTATGTTTCATAGATTTTTTTCTCTAATTAAAAATAGATTCTGTGGGCTGGAGAGATGGCTCATAGGTTAAGAGCACTGACTGCTCTTCCAAAGGTCCTGAGTTCAATTCCCCTGGCTCACAACCATCTATGAGATCTGGTGCACTCTTCTGCCCTGCAGATGTACATACAAACAGAACATTGTATACATGTTTAAAAATACATTCTGTTTTTATGCAATATTTTTTCATGCAATATATTCAGGTTATAATTTCCCCTCCCTCTACTTGTCCAAGCTCCTCCCAAATCCCCTTCTATCTGGGTCCACACCTTTTCTGTCTCCCCTAAGAAAACAAACAGGCATCTAAGGAACCATAATATAACACAATATAATATGAATATAATATAATAGGATAGACTATATGAAAAGCAAACGAATCAGAATATGACTAAACAAACAAGAAAAAGCAAAAGAAAAAGCACAAAGACTACATATAGACACAAAGACACATGTTTACACACACAGAAATCCCATAATATCACAAAACTGGAAGTCATAATATATATGCAAAGAACCTATAAGGTTAAAACCAAAAGCTCTGACTTAGCATTATGCGACAAAGACTCTCCAAAGAGGCCATTGAATTTGTTCTGTGTTGGCTAACTACTGCTGGGCATGGTCCCTACTCTTTTATTTTTTAAATAAATGTATTCATTTATTCACTTTACATCCCATCATAACCCCCTCCACTCCCCTCCAGGCCCACCCTCCTTCTTCCCCCTTTCCCCTCTCCCCTTTTCCTAAGAAAAGCCCCTCCCCCCACTCCAACAAATCTCACCAGGACTTAGTATATCCTCTTCTATTGAGGCCAGACAAGGAGCGCAGCTAGTGGAAAGCAATCCAAAATCAGGCAACCAAGAGAGTCCATGTCAGATTCGCCACCACAACCCACTACCCCTGCTCCCCTTGTTAGGAAATCCACGTGAAGACCAAGCTGCCCATCAATTACATATGTGTTGTGGGCCTAGGTCCAGTCCATGCCTGCTCTTTGGTTGGTGCTTCAGTCTCTGTAAGCCGCTATGGGCTTAGGTTAGTTGACACTGTTTGACTTCTTGAGAGGTTCTTGTCCCCTCCAGCACCTTCTATTCCCCTCTCCCTCCCTGCACTCTTCCACAAGACTCCCCTAGCTCCGCCAGATGTTTGGCCGTGGGTCTTAGCATCTGTTTCATTCTGCTGAAGAGTAGAGCCTCTCAGGACAGTCATGCTAGACTCCTATCTGCAAGCATGGCAAAGTATCATTAATAGTGACAGGGGGTGGCTTTCTCTCATGCAGTATGTCTCAGGTTGGGCCTGTCCTGGGTTGATGGACTCTACTTCTAAGAGTGATTTGTTTCCCTGTGAACACTCTCTTGGAAAAAAATTAATTTTTCACTTGCAAGTGGCTATCCATTGGAGATAGCATCTAGGTTAGGTATATATCCACTGCGTCTATTACTCATTTCACCGCTAGAATCACATCTGGTACAAACCCACCCAGGCCTCATACGTGCTGCCTCAGTCTCTCTGAGTTTATGTATGTTCCAAACCTATTGTATCTAGACGACCTTGATTCCTTGGTGTCCTCCGTTTCCTCTGCCTCTTATACTTTTTCTGCCTCTGCTCTTGTAGAGTTCCCTGAACTCTGAGAGGAGGGATTTGATGGAAATATCCTGTTTAGAGCTGAGATTTTGAAGGCTTTTTTTTTTCTTTCTGCATATTGTCTGGTTGTGGCTCTCTGTATTTGTTTCCATCTGCTTCTGGAGGAAGCGTCTCCGGTGGTGGCGGAACAAGACAAGGTCCTTTGAGTATAGCAGAATGTTGTTATATTTATTTAACAGAACAGTAATATTTGATTTTACCCTTGGTCCCTGGCTTCTGCAGCTCAGGTTCTTAGCCACCTAAACAGCAGTGGGTATGGGTTATATATCTTAAAGTGGACCTTAATTCAAAGCAGATATTGATTAATTAGTCTCACACATCTTGTGCCACTATTTCCCCAGAGTATTTTGCAGGCAGGTCACTCTTTTCAAAGGATGGGTTTGCAGTTGGGTTGGTGCTTACCATTCTTTTTTTGTAGAACTGGGCACTTTCTGACCTTGAAAAATCACTTTTTACTTTTCTGTCAACTCAGTAATGTATTTGTACAAACATTTGAGCTTCTTATGCCAGAAAAGCTGTTGAAGATATCCAATAAGCACCCAAGATCATGTGGGTTTTACATATCATACTTGGCTTCTCTGTTGCTGTGATAAACCACTGAGCAAAAGAAACCAGGTACAGAGAGGAAAGGTTTTGTTGTAACTTGCAGGTTTGCAGTCCATGATCAGTGGAAGCAAGCGCAGGCACTCACCTCAGGAACGTGGAGGCAAGAACTAAGACAAGTTAATAGATGAATGCTGACTACCAGTTTGTTCTCAGAGTCCTGCACAGCTTGCTTCCTGTATAGCCCAAGGCTACCTAGACAGAGGTGGCACTGTCCACAGTGGGGTGCGTCCTCTCCCATCCGTAGTTCATCAAGAAAATGCCTCCTAGACATGGCCACAGCCCAGTCCACTGAGGTTGCCTTTTCCCAGGTGGATCAAGTTGACAAAACTAACCATTTCACACAACGTATTGGTTAACACTTTCTTACTTCCATAAATTAGGTATGAAGCAGTCACTGCTTGGCAGACGCTTTAACAGGACTGGGACATAGTAAACCAACAGACTGTCTCAAAACTTACTGCATAGGATGGGAAAGTGACATGTACAAGGCACAAGTTTAATGCAGGGATGAAATGGCCTGAAAAAAATGTAATGTGATCTTGGAGCACCTAAGCAGGGCCTTAATCTACTGAAAAGGCTTCAGAGAGAGGGGCTTCATATACATTTACCTATTAGCTTTCTTCTGCTACTATTGTGACGAAATGTATCTTTTCACTTCTGTAGTGGCTTTTTTCTTTTTTCTCCGAGTGGAGTGACTTTTTTCATCAGAATTATAAGAAAATGCAGAAGACTGGGATATAGGAGGCATTATTCTCTTACCATTTAGCAGAATTTAATTTCATGTTTGATTTCTGCTAAGGTCTGCTCTGGAGATGTCCATAGACATGGCCATACTGCCCTCTGGAGGAGGAACTTTAAATGTTTTGGTTGTATTTATTATTTATTTATTTATTAGTTTGTTTTTTTTTTACTTCACATCTCAGTAATAGCTCCTTCTTTCCTCTCCTCCCAGTCCCTTCCCTCTGTCCCTCCCTTTTCCCCTCTCCTCTATCTTCTGCCCTTCAGAAAAGGGAACACCACACACACACAATCTCACCCTGGCACACCCAGTTGGATCAGGACTATGTACTTCCTCTTTCACAGTGTCCTGGCAAGGCAGCCTTATCAGGAGGGAGTGGTCAAAAAGCATGCCACAGAGACCATATCAGGGTCAGCCCACGTGTTTGTCTGTGAGTCTCAGCTTTTGTTTCGATCCAGTGCTGAGAAGAGCCTTTCAGAGGACCACTATGCTAGGCTCCGGTCTGCAAACACAGTAGAGCATCATCGATAGTGTCAAGAGTTGGCTTTCTCCCATGGAGTGGGACTCAGGTTAAACCAGGCATTGGTTGCACATAAATGGTTTTTAAGAGAGTAAAACATAAGGAGACAAAGAATCATCAACTTTTTCTGAACTAAAACTGAGTCTGGAAGGAAAAAAAAATAAAAACAACAACAAAACAAATGTAAATGTATAATGGTTAGTAAGCTAATAAGGACATAAGAAGGTGTGACTACCTTTCCACATTAGAGAAAAATTGCTAAAATTTCAATTTATTCATTTCTTAAATCTTCATGAATCTTCAAGAGTGATTTAGATTTTGAAGTATTGCAACTTTTAACAATTGTTTTTGTTGTTGTTTCTTGAGAGAAAATATCTTACCCTGGAATTTGAATTCCAGGCTCTGAATTCATGTTAATCCTTCTGCTTCGTCGTCCAAATGGATGGGAATAGAGATGTGAGCCACAACTCTTGGTCTTAAAGGGATTTTTTTTTTTTTTTACATAGCCAAGAATACGAGTTTTAAAAATACTTATGGAGACATTTAACATTTTATTTCTCATGTTTTGAATTTATTTTGGCATGAAAGTTAAGGAAGACAGGATAAATTATTTTACTTTTAATATTATGAAATTTATTACTTAATTTTGAGGCCAAATTGCAGTGATAGTCTCTAGAATTTTAAAATGGAATTAGGCTATTTTTAGAAAATGAAAAGTCAAAGTTTAATTTAGAGGTACGCTTCATCCCAGGCATGCAAGGGTGGTTCAACATACGGAAATCCATCAATGTAATCCACCACATAATCAAACTGAAGGAGAAAAACCACACGATCATCTCCTTAGATGCCGAAAAAGCATTTGACAAAGTCCAACACCCATTCATGTTTAAAGTCTTGGAGAGATCAGGGATACAAGGCAATATACAGCAAGCCTATAGCCAACATCAAACTAAACGGAGAGAAATTTAAAGCAATCCCACTAAAATCAGGGACAAGACAAGGCTGCCCACTCTCTCTATACCTCTTCAACATAGTACTTGAAGTCCTAGCCAGAGCAATAAGACAACTAAAGGAGATCAAGGGGATACAAATCGGGAAAGAAAAGGTCAAAGTGTCACTATTCGCAGATGATATGATAGTATATATAAGCGACCCCAAAAATCAAACCAGAGAACTCCTCCAGCTGATAAACACCTTCAGCAAAGTGGCAGGATACAAAATCAACTCAAAAAAATCAGAAGCCCTCCTGTATACCAAAGACAAAAGAGCCGAGAAAGAAATTAGGGAAACAATACTCTTCACAATAGCCACTAATAACATAAAGTACCTTGGGGTGACACTAACCAAGCAAGTGAAAGACCTGTTTGAGAAAAACTTCAAGTCTCTGAAGAAAGAAATTGAAGAAGATATCAGAGGATGGAAAGATCTCCCGTGCTCATGGATTGGTTGGATTAACATTGTGAAAATGGCCATCCTGACAAAAGCAATCTACAGATTCAATGCAATTCCCATCAAAATACCAACTCAATTCTTTTCAGACCTTGAAAAAAAAATTCCCAGCTTCATATGGAGAAACAAAAAACCCAGAATCTCCAAAACAACCCTGTACAACAACAGATCATCTGGAGATATCTCCATCCCCGATCTCAAGTTGTACTACAGAGCAATAGTAATAAAAACTGCAGGGTATTGGCATAAAAACAGAAAGGAGGATCAATGGAACTGAATAGAAGACCCAGAAATAAACCCACACACCTATGAATACTCGATTTTTGACAAAGAAGCCAAAACCATTCAATGGAAAAAAGATAGCATCTTCAACAAATGGTGTTGGTCCAACTGGATGTCCACATGCAGAAAAATGAAAATAGATCTATATCTATCACCCTGCACAAAACTAAAGTCCAAGTGGATCAAAGACCTCAGCATAAAACCAGATACTCTAAATCTGTTAGAAGAAAAATTGGGGAAGAGTCTAGAACTCATTGGCACAGGAGACAAACTTCCTGAACAGAACACCAACAGCACAGGCGTTAAGAGCAACAATCAATAAATGGGACCTCATGAAACTGGAAAGCTTCTGTAAACAAAGGACACCGTCATCCGACTGCCTACAGATTGGGAAAGAATCTTCACTAACCCTTTATCTGACAGAGGACTAATATCCAGTATATACAAAGAACTAAAAAAGCTGAAAAGCAGCAAACCAAGTAATCCAATTAAAAAATGGGGAACAGAGCAAAGCAGAGAATTCTCGACAGAGGAATATCTAATGGCAGAGAAACACTTAAAGAAATGCTCAACATCATTAGCCATTAGGGAAATGCAAATCAAAACAACCCTGAGATTTCATCTTACACCCATCAGAATGGCCAAAATGAAAAACTCAAATGACAACTCATGCTGGAGAGGTTGTGGAGAAAGGGGAACCCTCCTCCACTGCTGGTGGGAATGTAAACTGGTACAACCACTCTGGAAATCTATCTGGCACTTTCTAAGACAATTAGGAATAGAGCTTCCTCCAGACCCAGCTATACCACTGCTAGGTATATACCCAAACTTTGCTCAAGGACACAAAAGGGATACTTGCTCAAGCATGTTTATAGCAGCTTTATTTGTAATAGCCAGAACCTGGAAACAACCCAGATGTCCATCAACGGAGGAATGGATACATAAATTGTGGTATTTTCACACAATGGAATACTACTTAGCAATCAAAAAGGAGGAAATCATGAAATTTGCAGGCAAATGGTGGGATCTAGAAAAGATCATTCTGAGTGAAATATCCCAGAAGGAGAAAGACAAACACGGTATATACTCACTTATATAGACCTATAAGATATAAACATAATGAAATCTATATACCTAAAAAAGATAATCAAGAGAGCGGACATGGGGTAAGATGATCAATCCTCATTTAGAAAGACAGATGGGATATGCATTGAATGTATGACAGGAGTCTACTGAGCGCATCTGAAAGACTCTAACTAGCAGTGTTTTCAAAGCAAAGACTCATGACTAAAGCTTTGGCAGAGTACAGGGAATCATAAGAAAGAAGGGGAGTTAGTCTGATGGGGAAAGGATAGGAGCACCACAAGGACCAAATATATCTGGGCACAGGGTCTTTTCTGAGACTGACATTCAACCAAGGTCCATGTATGGATATAACCTAGAACCTCTGCTCAGATGTAGCCTGTGGTAGCTCAGTAACTAATTGGTTTCCCAAAGTGAGGGGAACAAGGACTATTTCTAACAGGAACTCAATGACTGGCTCTCTGGCCTCCCCACCCCCCAAGGGAGGAGCAGTCCTGTTAGGCCACAGAGGAGGGCTTTGCAGCCAGTCCTGAAGATACCTGCTAAAACAGGATCAGATGAATGGGGAGGAGGTCCCCTTCATTAGTGAACTTGGAAAGGGGCACGGTGGAGATGAGGGAGGGAGGGAGGGACTGGGAGGGAATGAGGGATCGGGACACAGCTGGGATACAGAGTTAATAAAATGTAACTGATAAGAAAAAAATAAAATTAAAAAAAAGAAAATGAAAAGTCAAAGTTTAATTTAGAGGCAGTTTGTTAGTATAAGAAGTTAAATAATACTTGTAGGGAAGCTAAGTGCTTGTATCTTCTTTCACTCCCCCACACATACACAAACAAGAATTTATATTCAATTATGTTGCTATGTGGCTCTAGAGAAGTCAAAAAGTCAAATAAACTGTTTAAATAACATTTAATCATTCACGAAGAGGTAAAATTCACCCAGAAAGGTAGTTGAGGCCACTAATGAAATAACTATGCTGTTGTAAATAAATAAATAAATATATATATATATATATATATATTGCCCCACATTGGGTGCCATTTGTTCATTAATATTTACTATTGATCTATCTTTTAGTAACACTGCTGTTCATCCTAAACAGCTATATACCCAAACCACACAGAGACTGAGATTTATTGAATCAACCTAGATCACAATGCTGGGCAATAGTTGTTCCATCCTTAACCTCCAAGTCCACGTAGTTTCTACCATTTAGATTTTCCATTTCATACTTGCTTTTAGTGATATATTAGGTCCAGTCCATCTCTCCACCTCATTCCAAGACCTCTCCTCCAGCTTCTCTCTCCCAGCTTCTTCCCTCCCTCCTCCTCTGCCTCCCACTCCTTCCTGTCTTCTGGCTCCTCCCCTTTCTCACCTACTCCTTCCTCTCCATTGCTCAACATTGTGGCTGATTGTTTTATTTTGGCATGTTTACACAAAGCTGAGACAGATGATGCTCAGAATTAGCATTACAATGCAATTTCCTGATTGAAATGAGAGAGTGGGGGAGAGAAATCATTACCCTTGAATGAACAAGGGTAAGGTGAATACATTCCAAAAGAACATTATACCAACACTATGCAAAATGGCTGCTGCGTGGCCCTTTCTTAGGAAGTAGCCAGTAACAGAGTATTGAAGTCCAAGAATAGCCACCAACATCTCTAGACTTCAAAACCAGATTGAAATTGTGGGGGCTGAAAGCAGGTACCAACGAATACCAATTTGGGAGATTCAGAATCTCTTTAAGAAGAACATCTATTGAATAGAGTGACATTTCCATACTTTCTTCATACTCTAACTTGCTCCTGCAGATGGAGAGTCTGTATTCATAAAACAACACAATGGCACAGTCCACCTTCAGTTTGGGGATGTTTGCAAAAAAGGATATTTCAAAGGATCACTGCTCTAACCACACAGCTAAGGTTGACTGAGGAGAAGGTGACTCAAAGGTGACTGAGGAGAAAGGGTAACAGATCCAAACAGTGTGTTTCTAAGCACTTCTGAGCAAGTACATGTAGAGGTGATTTTCATTCACATTGTACTAAGGTGTGTCTCTGTATTTTGGTCTGGTAATTGCTGAACTAGAAATGAGCTAAATGCTAATAAATTCTGGTATTGTCATTGCAGCTGAGGAATCTCCTGTCTCAATGTTGTATAAAACTTACTACACAATTATCTCTGATTTCTTGCCTATAACTGGGCAGAAGACACAGTAGATGGGACTTCCATTCCCAGCCTGAGAGAAAGAGAGAGAGGAGAGAGGAGAGAGAGGAAAGAGAGGGAAAGGAGGAGAGGAAGAGAGAGAGAAAAGAAAGAGAAAAGGAGAAAAAGAGAGAGAGAGAGCAGAAGGAAAAGAAGGTCTCCAGGCCGTGAGGAGTCACCACGAGGACAAAGATGGAGCAGGAGCAGCTGGAGACTAATGGCTAGCAGCATGGGGACCTGGCAGGGAAGTAGCCAGAATAATATAAATGGGTTAGAATAGATCAATATCTGTTCAGCTGTAGTGCTCTAACTCTTATTAATAAGTGCAATATTTCTCTCTCTCATTATTTGGGAGCTAAGCAGGTAGAGAAAAAAAAAACTTTAATTCCAAGAAGTATGTTTAATTATGTTTTGGAACCTTCCCCAAGTTTAGAGTATCCCATTAGGCACAGAAAAAAAAAATGAGAAAAAAAAATGGAAAAACCTTCAAGCTGAATTTGGATTTATGTTACTCTATATCATCTAGAAGGAGCCTTTGTGGAATGTGTATAGCCTCAGGTATAATCATGCAGCCCCAGTGTGGCAGTGCAAATATTTGAATCAGAACATATCAGAAGGGATGGGCATTTTCATAAACTTTTATCACAAAGTTATTTATCGCCTGACTTTGATAGCATCCTCTTTGAGAAAGCCCATTTGCATAACAGCATTGGGCACCTATTTTCCTCCCTTCTTTGGGTAGTTCTTATTAGCTACAGATTCATAATGTGCTACACGTACGGGCTCTCATTTGTTTCATCAATAATGAAAGAGAAGGTGAGAGACCGTGGGATTTGTGAGCTAATCTGTGCTCTTTCAGCTTCCCCTGAGTTGTCTCAAAGCACACAAAGCTGCTGCAGAGCCTTGCACACTGTAGCTGCACTGACATCCTTGTTCTCCAAGGAGCAGAGGAGCTTTGAAAGCAGAGAGAGAGAGTGCAGGTCTCTCAGGGCACACACCTCCTGCTTGTCTAGGGAATAACCCTGGATAACAGAGTGATACAAACATGAACAGATGAATGAATCAAAAAAGTTTTAATAGATCCTTTATTAAAAAGATAAGTTAAACATCGATGGTTCTTTCTTGAAACCATCATTTCTACAAATCCAAAACCACTGAATTTTAGTTACCTCAGAAAATGTGGGTTTTTTAAAGCTTGATTATCAAATAATAGGAGCATAACCTGTACAACCCTGAGTACTTCAACATGGATTTCCAAATATTACACATTGCTCCAAGTGAGGGCCTCCATTCTGAACACGAGAGATTGTTCTGTGCTGTAGTACAGTGATGTCTGTCATCCAATTAAGTTTTTTTCTGGATCTCATGGAACTTTCTCCAAAGTCAACTACATATTTGAACACAAAGCAAGTCTCAACCCATACAAGAAAATTGAGATAACCACCTGGATCCCATCAGATCACCATCGATTAAAGGATATCAACAACAGCAGAAAGCTTGCAAACTACTGGAAATTGAATGAATCTACTGAATGAAAAAAAATGGGTCAAGGCAGAAAGAAATTAAAAACTTCCTAGAATTCAATGAAAATGAATACACGGCATGTGTAAAATTATGGGACACAATGAAAGTGGCTGTAAGAAGCAAGGTCATTGCAATCAGTGCCTACATGAAAAACAAACAAACAAAAACCCTGAGAAGAACTTATGTTAGCAACTTAGCAGCATTCCTGGAAGCTCTAGAACAAAGAGTTAATCACACTGAGAGGAATAGAGTGCAGTCACGCCAAAGGCTGAAATTAATAAAACAGGAACAAAGAAAACAATACTAAGAATTAATGAAAAAAAGAGTTGATTTTTTGAGAAATTGTAGAAAATGTAGAATATATATTCAACAATATAGAAAAATCCTTACTTAACTAAAATGTTTAGAGAGAGAATATCCATGTTAACAAAGTGACAAATGAAAAAGGGAAATGACACCATGGAAATCCAGAGAATGAAAAGTCTGTGTTTTAAAAATTTGTATTCAACCAAATTGAAAGATCTAAAGAAATACATAATTTTCTAGATAGCTTACAAAACTTAAATCAGGATAGATTGGTAACTTAAATAGAGTTATAACCCTTAGAACTATAGTGAAATAGAAGCATTCACTAAAGTCTGCCAAGGGGGTCCTATGGAAATCCCCAAACAACCTATGGTATTGCTAAAAACACAGGATTTCTCTCTGGAATTTGATAGCGGGACCCCATGTGGAGGCCAACACCCATATAGATCATTCAACGTGAAGTCAAGTTCGTTCCTACATGGAGCATTTAACCTTATGTTCTTGTGTCTTTGGTGAGGGAAGGTACTCTGCAGGCTACTAAAAGAGAAATATGGACACCAACCCAACCACAAAACCTTTTACCTACAATCTGTCCTACCTGCAAAATCTCCTAGGGCAATAGTGGCACAGAACTTGTGGGAGTAGCTAACCAATGTCTGATTTGACTTACAACACACTCCACAAGAAAGAACCCGTATCTAACACTGCCTGGGTAAACTAGAACCCAAGACTATATAGCAGAGACCTCGGGTAAAACTGATCAGTACTGTTCTAAAAAATACGTTAATTTAGAAAAGCATCAATAAAATGACTCGTCATGATATTCTGCTGCACTGATAGTACAGTGCCTTATAAAAGTCATCGTTAGAGAAGCTTCCTCCAGCAGGAGATGGGAGCAGATACAGAGACCCAAAGGCAGACTTAGGAGAAGGAAGGACTCTAAATAGGATATCTCCATCAAATTCCTCCTCCCAGAGCTCAGAGAAACCCATGGAAGAGGAAATAGAAAAAGCGTAAGAGCGTGAGGGAATGGAAAGAATGGGAATGGAGGATACCAGACGAACAAGGCCCTCTAAATCAACTGAGTCAAGCTCATACAAACTCTCCGAGACTGAAGCATCAAGCACAGGGCCTATATAGGTCTGCACCAGCTCCTCGGTGTATATATTATGGAGGTTAGGTTAGTATTTTCATGACTGTGAGAACAAGTAGGTCTCTCGCTCTTGTATCTGCCATTGGGACTCTTTTCCTCCTGTTGGGTTGCTACACCAAACTTCGATATAATAGTTTTTGCTTCATCTTATTATATTTTACTTTGTCGTGTTTGGTTGTTTTTTTTTTTTTGTTTGTTTGTTTGTTTTTTTTCCCGAAGCTTATTGTTATCTCTTTCTGTTTCTAAGGAGATCCAAGGGGAAGGGAAGTGGAAGGAACTAGTAGAAAGGAAAATTTAACTAAGGTTAAATTTATTTAAGGTTAAATTTAAATAAGGTTAAATCTATTTTCAATAAAAGGAAAAAATGTTTCTATAGCCATCCTTAAAAAATATAGGGTGAAAGGAATATGCAAATTTGTGTTAAAAAATAAGTGATAGCTAGCATATGTAGAACCAACGTTAAACTTCCTAGATCTAATCATAGATAGGAACATCTCAGATTTTGTGAAATAATGATGTTTTTAAAGAAACAGAAAGACACAGAAAATATTTAATCCTTACAATATTAAAATACTAGTGGATTTCAAATTATTTTGGCAGAAACTGGCCAAAAAACAAAATTCGATATAAACTATGGCTATTACTCATTGTCAGCTCAACTCCAGTTGCTGCAGCTTTCATAGCTGTCACTCATCATGGGCTCTCATGTACTGTAAATGGGCTGCTGAAGCATGTCAGCCTCACAGCATAGGACACTTAATTGCCAGTTGTGACAAGCAGGCTAGAGCCCCAGATGTTCTCTTCTCTTCCATCCACCAAAGTGGATATATTCCACTTGATCTCCTTAAAGCTTTTTTATTATTTGATAATTTCATGCATGCATACAATATATTTTTTATCAAATCCACCACTATTTCCTCACCTCAGTCCTTCCCTACCCCTCCCCTGCTTTCCTACCTCACCTTCATCTAGAGCTGCTTTATGTGCGTGGGTGTAGGAACATCTACAGGACCAGGAGAACCTTTCAAGGGCTGAGGACTCAAACAAAACCCATTTTCTCTCTCCACAAAGTCATCATTCCTAATAGCTTCTCATTTCGGAAAAGGACTTCATGTCACCCTCCCTCATTCATGCTGGGAATTTGGCTGCTTTGGTGTTTTGCTTGTCCTGTGCATGTAGTCACAGCCACTGTGAGTCCATGTGTGCAGTGGCCTTGTCATAACCAGCAGTTACTGTTTCACACAGCCATCCATTACTTCTGACACTGGTACTAGGAACTTTGGCCAGGTCCTATGAGAGTCTGCATCATAGGAGAGAACCAAATATTACTATTCTGATAAATGACATATTATTAACCTGCCTCCAAAGTTCTTATCTGTATACACATACGTTAGTATGTTTCTAAGGACTCACTGGAGAAGTTTTTTTTTTTTTTTGGTGTCATAGGTGGTTAATACAGAGGCCCAAAAATAATCATAACAGAGAATTAGAGATGGTGGAGCACTCAACACGAAATGGGACATCAGGAATCATTGCAACGTCTAAGAGAAAATACTTACTCAAAGAGAAAGTAGAACATTTTTACTAAAAATAGAGTAAAAATCCATTTGGTGATGCAGAGCATACAGAATACCATAAGAGGTAAGTTGAACATCACCAAAATAAATTCCATCTGCCTATAAAGACATTTAATGTGACCAGCAAGCCCCAGATTGGAAAATAATAACAGTAATATGTATTTTAACATAGTTCTATTTCTCAAAGACCAACTATACAGACAACCCAGGATCTTTTCTTACAAGGAAGAAATAAAACCAGTACATAGGGAGATTGCTGCATATTCTAGACCAAAATAAATCTTCACCTGCACCGTTTCATTGTTTATATCCCCTGTGAGATGCTGTCTGGGTTCCTCTAAGTCCTTTAGAATCTTACTAGCTCAGCACTTGGTCTTCTGTCATTTTTCTTTCAGTAGGAATTGTGGCTCAACAAATACCTTACCACTGTTGCCTGTGAGTGACCTGTTTTCTTTCTCTCATGTTTTCTCACCACACCTGGATCCATATGCCAGTACAAGCTAGTCAGGCCTAGATCTGTAAAGGCCTCATTTACCGTGTGACCATCCCATTCTTCCACGGCGCTCAGCAAGGTCACTAAAGACCCCTGAGACCCTGAGAAATTACATTTTATACTATTCTACGAACATGGTCCTATACGGCTCAGTGACCTGGGCATTGAGCACTTCCTCTTTCTTCTCCAGTTGTCTCAGTAGTTCCTGGCCTTTCTTAACTGATAATTCATAGGGATCTCAATGCAATAACAATTACTGTACTTGATGGCTCAGATGAGCAGTCCCTTGGGGACTGATTTGACTCATATTTCCTTAGGCTGTGTAGTCTTTGTCTCAAGGAGGGATGGATAGTTATATTGGTCCACTTCTGTTTTCATGGCAATCAGACTGATCACATTCATGGCCATGCTCCACAGCTTCACAAGTCCCACTGAAAGGCTCTTAAGTTTCTTGTTTAAAACTTTCCTGTAAATTAATGCAGTTGAATGTGTAGCTTTTCTGGTTGTCAAAACTTCCTGCACTAGGATATTGAGTCACCTGTCAGCATGCTAAGTGAATGTCTCCTTCCTCTACATTAATGCTCTGCTGTGAGGCATCCCTCCTACCATGCCCACTCCACTCCCTCCTTCCTGTCTAATTCTTCCCATGGACCTCAAGTTCTTTAATCTCAGAAAGGGATTTTTAACCACCAGACTAATTTGGACTCTTTTTGTTGCACTCTGCCAGCAGTAATAAAGGCAAGTAGAATACTTCTGTCTCATCTTTTTTTCTGCACCATTTCTACTAGCTTAGAGACTAAAGCAGGGGAGAGTACCATCTTGTTTTTTCACCTTCATTGTTGGAAATCAGGGTCTCAGTGCTGGGAGCTACATCATCACCCACTGTCACCCAACACACACTGTTGCTATGAGTTGTGTCTTCTCCTATGGGAGACATGTGCCCTTCATAAGGTCCCCTGTCATCACGGCAGTCTCTCTGCCTGTTGTTCTGCCTGTCTCTGTTTCTCTGTCTCTTTCTTATGTCCCCACTCCCAAGTGCCAATCTCCCTCCATGAGATCTGTTGGCGTGATCTCTCCTATATCATACCTTGGATCCAATCTGCTGAGGTACTCTGCTGCTAAATCTTAACACTTGTAATTCCTCTCTTATCCTGGTAAAAGTTACCCGAGCTTGGATTGCATCTCTTATTGTGTACACCAAAACCATCTGGTTACCTCCATGACTGTTTATAATGTTCTCTTATGTGCTACTTTAAGAATGGTAATGTTCCTTTATCTGCTAGGGCTTCCAATACTCACATGGCAGATTCCACTCATCAAGGAGTAATGGCAAAGCATATCACATAGACGAAAATGGCCACTCTGGTATTCTCCTAAGGACAGTCCAATATCAGATAGGTAAGCTTTGGCTGCATATCTTATTACCAATAACAGTGAGCACTCAACTACCACTACAGCAATGAACATACCATACCATGTTAGGGGCTGTAGTCCTGTCAAGATTGCCTCCTTGGATGAACTCTCAAACAGACCATCCTCAGTTGTATATCTTATTACCTATCACAGGGGCCATGTAATTACTTTTGCATAACTCACGTTTGAACTGTATGAGTGACAAATTGTGTTGCATGGCTTACTCAAAACAGATGTGAACAGATGTTTATTTACCAGATATGCTAAAGATGATAAACCAAAGAAACGAAACTAACATGGGGAACCCATGAGCTCACTGAGGTCACTGAGGGAGAACAGATGACTCTGAGGAGAATCACCAAAAGGGGTCATCTCAGCATGAGTGATGACACTGAAAAGCTGTTTCCTTAAAGTTCTGTGCCCACAGGCAAGAAGTTCCACTGAAGAGTCTCCCTCCTCTCCTCCAGGTGTTCATTGCTTACCTCTTCTCCAGGCTATACCTGGTCAAACCGACAACTTGTGAGCTGGCACAGACATGTCTGCATGAAGCCAGCCCAGCTGCTTGCCACAGTTCCAGGAAAGCTGAGTGGGTGGCTGCTATGGCTGCCATTCTATCACTATCTAATTTTTGGATATCAGTCTTTGCATGTTGCATTATTTGAGACTTTCTGCATTATGATTCACTTTATGTCTTTTCCTGAGAAAATCATGTCTGAGTTTTTTTTTGGAAAAATCCTAAAATTAACTTTATCTGGCCACTATTTGGAAGTCTTTCTTATGCCCTAGAGATCTTTAAGCACAGATAAGCACGTAACTAAATGAGGCCTTTACTCCAATAATCATCTTGGGGTATCTGCCCGGAGCAAACTCAAACAGTATAGCTGGTGCAGGTAAACAGAGAGAATTGCTGGAGAGACAAGATGGCGGCGCCAGGAGATCACTGCATCTAAGCAACAGGGCAACATTTTCCATACAGCGACCAAGAGACTGATCTCTGGGCCCTAAAACAACAGTGATTGTGTTTCCCAGGTGAGAGGAAACCACGGCGTGGGAATCAGTCAGGTCCACTCTTAGGTCACCCAGCCAGAACCCGGAAGAGATCCTGGGTCTCGCAGGCACTAGGTTGCCAGACCAGAGCCACATGCCTGCATGTCCTGATCACCTTCCCAGGCTGAATGGTGGGCACAAAAACACCAGAGACTGGGAGAAAACCAGAAAAACCCACAAGGAATGAAAGAAACAGTATTGACTTGGGTCACCTATTCTTTCCCTAAAAAGTACTAGCTGCCAGCACTGAACTGGGTTCCAGCCCCAAGCACAGACAGTTGCTGTGCACCCATCTCTCTGGCACAGACAGAGCTGTGCTCCCCAGGGCACCAGAAACTGGGAATCACTGTTGGGAGAAACTCTCACAGGGAACGAAGCAAAGGGGACAGACTTAGGCCACCCAGTATATCCCTGGAAAAGGTCCTGCAGACCGGCACAACCCAGGAACCTTCTGTGCACCAGATACACTGTTGTTACCAGGAGAGCAGTACCCACCCACCACAGATTACCGCTCGAGTACTGGGGCACAGAGCACCAACCTAAGACCTACAAAAGCCCGGGATCCCCGAGATCAATCCCCAGATACTGCTCCAAGGGGCAACCAGTTATCCCTAACAAAACTGACCAAACCACTGGACACACAGGTTACAGCAGCAGATCACGAAATTTACAGAAAGAAATCCAGAAGCAGGGCAGCTGTTTTCAGGACTTCTCCAGTTGAGAGGCGAACCCTCTCGACTAACAACAGTTATTGTGGTAACTAACCACAGTTACCACTCAGATCTCTATGCCTGAGGTGAGCAGCAGCAACTCTTGAAAAACACCAGCCATCCAGTAACTATACCCAAAAAGCTGAGAAGGCTTCCTTCAGGAAAAACCATCTTCCTGCCAAGGGAATTCTTTCCACCACAGGATTCCAGGAACCACAAAAAACTAATTCCAAACACCTAAGATAGCCCAATGGGTAGAGGGCAGTATAAAAGCTCAACCAACAAAAGCTAGAACAATATGGCATCTCCAGAACCCAGTTATACAGGGGCAAGTAGCCCTGGACACCCCAGCATAACTGAAATCCAAGAAGATGACCTAACAACTATGCTCATGAAGATGATAACAGAGGAAACAAATAAGATATGTAAAGAAAGACCTAGAGGAAGATAAAAAAAAAAAAAAAAACAGATTATGGCCATCAGTAAAGAAATAGAGGAAGTTGGAGCAAAACAGTTTGTGGCCTTTAGCGAGGAAATGCTTAAATCACTGAATGAAATAAAAGAAAAAGAGGATTGTTCAAACAAACAGCTGAAGAAATGAAGGAAAAACAGGAAAATACAGTCAGACAGGTGAAGGAAATCAACAGAACAGCTCAAGATCTGAAGCTAGAATTGGAAAAATTAAAGAAAACACAAATGGAGGAAATTGTGGAGAGAAAGAACTTAGGGAAGAAAACAGGAACTACAGAGGTAAGCATAACCAATACACTACAAGAGATGGAAGAAAGAATCTCAAGTGTGGAAGATACAATGGAAGAAATCGATGTATCTGTCAAAGAAAATGTTAAATCTAAAAAATTCCTGACACAGAACATCCAAGAAATTCAAGACAACATAAAAAGACAAAACCTAAGAATAATAGGAATAGAGGAAAAAGAAGATTCCCTCCTCCAAAGCCCAGAAAATATTTTCAACAAAATCATTGAAGAAAATTTCCCCAACTTAAAGGAGAGGCCAATAAGAATACAAGAGGGGGCTGGAGAGATGGCTCAGAGGTTAAGAGCACTGGTTGCTCTTCCAGAGGTCCTGAGTTCAATTCCCGCAACCACATGGTGGCTCACAACCATCTACAATGAGATTTGGTGCCCTCTTCTGGCTCACACGCATACATTCAGGCAGAATACTATATACATAATAAATAAATAAATCTTTAAAAAAAAAAAAAGAATACAAGAGGCCTACAGAACACCCAATAAATTAGACCAGAAAAGAAAATCCTCCCACCACATAATTATCAAAATTGTAAGTATACAGAACAAAGAAAAAATACTAAAAGCTGCAAGGGAAAAAGGCCAAGTAACATATAATGGCAAACCCATTAGAATCACACCTGACTTTTCAACAGAGACTATGAAAGCCAGAAGGGCCTGGACAAATATCATGCAGACCCTAAGAGAACACAGATGTCAGCCCAGGCTACTATATCCAGCAAAACTCTCAGTCCTCATAGATGGAGAAAACAAGATATTCAATGACAAAAACAAATTTCAACAATACCTACACACAAATCCAGCATTACAGAAGACACTAGAAGGAAAATACAACCCAAGAAAACTAGCTACTTTTAAGAAAACACAGGAAATAATAACCTCACTACAGTAAAACAAAAAGCAACCAAGCACACAAACTCATGACCACAGCCAACATAAAAATCAAAGGATCTAACAGCCACTGATCATTAATCTCTCTCAATATCAATGGACTCACCTCTCCAATAAAAGACACAGACTGACAGAATGGATGTATAAACAAGACCCAGCAATCTGTTGTATACAAGAAATACACCTAAGGCACAAAGATAGACATTACCTGAGGGTACAGGGTTGGAAGACTGCTTTCCAAGCAAATGGACACAAGCAGCAAGCAGGAGTAGCCATTCTAATATCTGATAAAATAGACTTTTAACCAACATTAATCAAAAGAGATGGGGAAGGACACTTCATACTCATCAAGGGAAAATTCCACCAGGAAGACATCACAATCCTGAACATCTATGCCCCAAATACAAGGGCACCTACATTTGTTAAAAAAACAAAAACAAAAAAAAACACATTGGTATAACTTAAACCACACATAGATCCCCACACACTAATAGTGGGAGACTTCAACACCCCACTCTCAACAAAGGACAGGTCAACTAAACAGAAATTAAACAAAGAAACAATATCTCTAACAGAGGTCATGAATCAAATGGACCTAACAGACATTTACAGAACCTTACACCCAAACATAAAAGAATTTACCTTTCTTCTCAGCACCTTATGGAACCTTCTCCAAAATAGACCATATAGTTGGTCACAAAGTAAGCCTCAACAGATACAAGAAGATTGAAATAATCCCTTGTATCCCGTCTGATCACCATAGAATAAAGCTGTACCTCAACAACAACAGAAATAGCAAAAAGCCTACACATACATGGAAACTGAACAACTTGCTACTAAATGACAGCTGGGTCAGGAAGGAAATAAAGAAAGAAATTAAAGTCTTCCTAGAATTCAATGAAAAAATGAAGGCACAACATACCCAAACTTGTGGGACACAATGAAAGGAGTGCTGAGAGGAAAGCTCATGGCACTAAGTGCCTTCAAGAAGAAATTTGAGATGGCTCATTCAAGCAACTTAATGGCTCACCTAAAAACCCTAGAAAAAAAAAAAAAAGAAGCAGACACACCAAAAAGGAGTAGACGGCTGGAAATAATCAAACTCAGGGCTGAAATCAATCAATTAGAAACAAATAAGACAAATCAAAGAATCAATGATACCAAGAGCTGCTTCTTTGAGAAAATCAACAAGATAGACAAATCCTTAGCCAAGCTAACTAAAAGGCAGAGAGACACCATCCAAATCAACAAAATCAGAAATGAAAAGGGGGACAGAACTACAGACATGGAGGAAAAACAAACAATCATCAGGACTTACTTCAAAAGTCTATATGCCACAAAATTTGAAAATCCAAATGAAGTGGACAATTTTCTTGATCGATTTGACTTACCAAAGCTGAATCAAGACCAGGTAAATCAATTAAATAGTCCTATATCCCCCAAGGAAATAGAAGCAGTCATCGAAAGTCTCCCATCCAAAAAAAGCCCAGGACCAGATAGTTTCAGTGCAAAATTCTACCAGACCTTCAAAGAAGAGTTAACTCCAATTCTCTTCAAACTATTCCACAAAATAGAAACAGAAGGATCATTACCAAACTCATTCTATGAAGCCACAGTCACCTTGGTACCTAAACCTCACAAAGACCCAACAAAGAAAGAGAATTTCAGGCCAATCTTCCTTATGCACACTGATGTAAAAATACTCAACAAAATACTTGCAACCCGAATACAAGAACACATTCAAAAATATTATCCACTATGACCAAGTAGGCTTCATCCCAGGTATGCAAGGGTGGTTCAACATACGGAAATCCATCAATGTAATCCACCACATAATCAAACTGAAGGAGAAAAACCACATGATCATCTCCTTAGATGACAAAAAGCATTTGACAAAGTCCAACACCCATTCATGTTTAAAGTCTTGGAGAGATCAGGGATACAAGGCACATATCTAAACATAGTAAAGGCAATATACAGCAAGCCTATAGCCAACATCAAACTGAACAGAGAGAAACTTAAATCAATCCCACTGTAATCAGGGACAAGACAAGGCTGCTCACTCTCTCCATATCTCTTCAACATAGTGCTGGAAGTCCTTGCTAGAGCAATAAGACAGTTGAAGGAAATCAAGGGGATACAAATTAGACAGGAAGAAGTCAAAGTATCACTATTTGCAGATGATATGATAGTATACCTGAGTGACCCCAAAAACTCTACCAGGGAACTCATACAGCTCACAAACACCTTCAGCAAAGTGGCTGGATACAAAATTAACTCAAAAAAAAAAAAAAAAAAAAAGAATCAGTAGCCCTCCTGTATACAAAAGACAAAAGGGCTGAGAAAGAAATTAGGGAAACAACACCCTTCACAATAGCCACAAATAACATACAGTCCCTTGGTGTGAACCTAACCAAGCAAGTCAAAGACTTGTATGAAAAAAATTTCCAGTCTCTGAAGAAAGAATTAGAAGAAGATATCAGAAGATGGAAAGATCTCCCATGCTCATGGCTTGGCAGGATTAACTTAGTAAAAAATGGCCATCTTACCAAAAGCAATCTACAGATTCAATGCAATTCCCATCAAGTTACCAACAGAATTCTTTACATATCTGGAAAGAAAAATTCTCAACTTCATATGGAATAACAAGAAACCCAGAAGTTCTAAAACAACCCTCTACATTAAGAGATCTTCTGGAGGTATCTCCATCCCTGATCTTAAGCTGTCCTATAGATCAACAGTAATAAAAACTGCATGGTACTGGCATAGAAACAGAATGGTGGATCAATGGAACCGAACAGAAGACCCAGAAATAAACCCACACATTTATGAACACCTGATCTTTGACAAAGATGCCAAAACCAGTCAATGGAAAAAAGATAGTATCTTCAAAAAATGGTGCTGGTCTAACTGGATGTCTACATGTAGAAAAATGCAAATAGATCCATACTTATCACCCTGCACAAAACTAAAGTCCAAGTGGATCAAAGACCTCAACATAAAACCAGACACATTAAATCGGTTAGAAGAAAAAGTGGGGAAAACCGTAGAACTCATTGATATAGGAGACAACTTCCTGAATAGAACAGCAACAGCACAGGCTCTAAGAGCAACAATCAATAAATGGGGCCTCATGAAACTGAAAAGCTTCTTTAAAGCAAAAGACACTGTCATCAAAACAAAATGACTGCCTACAGATTGGGAAAGAATCTTCACCAACCCTTTATCTGACAGAGGGCTCATATCCAGTATATATAAAGACTAAAGAAGCTGAAAAGCAGCAAACCAAGTAATGCATGTATTCGCTGTTCATAAAGGGACCAATTCAGACATTTTCTGTTTGTCTGGGATGCTCTCAAACTGCCAGCCTAAATGCAGGCTGTCATATAATAAATGTATTTGCTTTGGAAAATACATTCTTTAGATTCTTTAAATTGGAGTTATAGGGCTAATAATAAGAATAAGATCTGTTCTTTTTGTATTTTCTAATTGTAACTGAACTTGTAACATTGGACATGTAATGGAAAATTAAACATATAATCTATATCATTTGGATAATCGTTAGTCTGTCTTTGTTCTGTGGAACTTACATTTAAAAAAAAGAAAGTGCCTGATTACTAGTAAGTCAGAGCTATGAGCTTCCCCAGCCCATCATGTCTGACCACTCCTTCCCCTCAACAACTCTTTATCTCTTCTATATCAGCAAGGACCCTCCACCAGGGAAACCCCCTCTGTGGAGAGCTGAGACTCAGACGCCATCTAGTGGCGCTGACATCCGCCCTCAGAACTGTAAAGAACCTCCATAGCGCATGTGCAGTTGCGAAAGGACGCAAAGCCACTGCCCAGGGGTGAAGAGTGAGCAGCCAATCAGGGTATGACACTTAGGTACGACCAGGGCTTATATAAACAGCGCCACTTCGGGGCTAAGTCTCTCCTCCGTCTCTCCCCGCCCAGGGGTTGCCCGCCCCGGCCACGGCCCCGGGCCCGCAGCATCCGTCAGCGGATGCGAGCACCGCCCGCGCCCGCGAGGTGGCCGGGCCCGTGCCGTGGCCGCGCCCGTGCCGTGGCCGCGCTGCCGCCCCAAGCGTCGTGGGGCCGGTCCCGAGGCTCTCTCCTCCTTTCATCGCTTGACTGTAATAAAGCCTGTTGCAGAAGGATCCTTGTGTCCGAGTGCGTTCTTGCTGGCGAGACAATCACGCAGCTTTCAACATCTGGTGCTGAAACCCGGGAACGAACCACCCGGAAAGCAGGGAGCCTGCCACCGCCGGTATCGAGGAGAGCCCCCGTTTGCGGAGAGGATTCAGAACTGCAGCATCGAGGTTAGTCCTGAGAGGCATGTTCGATCTTGATTTATCTCATTTTTCATTTCAGCTAGCAGAAGCCCTTATTGCCTTCCCTGTTGTGACCATTGCCCTTGTCCTCTTTCTTTTGGTTTCGTACAAGCTTGAGGGAGGCCTCGGAAGGGAAAAGATTAACAAAAGGCTAAGAGTAGACACTAAGGGGGTGTTAGAGGAGATACAAGACGACATGTCAGAAACAGAACATGACAAAAGATTAGGGGCCCCAATGGATAGAAATAGAGACGTCTGTAAGAAAAAAGGCCCTTCTGCGGATGTTAAAGCCATAGAAGCGAGAGGTAAGGGAAAGAACGCCCTGAGAGAGAGGTAAAAGGAGAAGGAAAAACCCCAAAGAAAAGCCTCTTTATCCAATAAAATTAAAATTCCCGCTAAATGCCTGGGCGCAGCCATCTTGGCTTTCATCAGGCTTCCACGTGGCTGGTAACTGGGTGCAGCCATCTTGGCTTTGGGAAAAATGGGCGGGACTTTGGGGTATATCAGGTTTCCATGTGGCCGGCGCCATCTTTAGTTCAGACAAGGAGGCCCCACCCCACGTGGCTGGCGCCATCTTTGATTCGGGCAAGGAGGCAGCAGTTAATTCTAAAGCTTGTTTAATCACTAAAAAGTTTTGGTTGTGGGGGATTATAGATGCTCCACAGTGTTTACTGTATCAGCACCATCTAATGGCTGTACTTGGTGTTGTCAGTCGCAGCCTGTGCTAATGCTAGCACATGGCCTGCCGCCATGATGGTTCAGCAATAAAAAGCAGGTAAAGCTGTAGTTTGGCTGCCATGTTTGTTTAGGGTTTCCAGCTGAGTTCAGTTGCACGTGGCCAGCCACCATACTGGTCCGGAGATAAAGAGGGTGGAGCTATGAGTTTGCCACCATTTTGTTCAGGTACTGTTCAATTTTAATGCTGTATCCTTTGTTGCAAAAAACCCTGCAACAATGGGGAATGCATATTGCCACTAAAAAGGTCCAAATTTCAGAAGTAGGTTCCTTTCTAGGGACTGTTATTTATCCGGAACAAATCTTTAGTGGTTTAATTGATAATCATTACCCTCAACACCCTATTTTGCAATTTGCTTTAACTCAAGAGGTAGTCTTCCCGCATGTAACGTCCCAGGAACCACTTCGGGATGGACTGGTGGTTTATACAGATGAGTCAGAAACAGGAGTGGGAGCTTATGTGGTTAATAATAAAGTTGTTTCTAAGCAATATCATGAGACCTCTCCTCAAATTGTGGAATGTTTAGTAGTGCTAAAAGTTTTTAAAAAAAAAATTTCCAGGTCCTTTAAATATTGTTTCTGATTCTAGTTATGTGGTAAATGCAACCAAAATCTTAGAGGCTGCTGAATTGATTAAAGCATCTAGCAAGCTTGCAAAAATTTTTCAAAGGATTCACTTTGCCTTAATTACCAGAAGATCCCCTGTTTTTATTACACATATTAGGGCTCATTCCGGTCTACCGGGGCCCATGTCCCATGGAAATGACCTGGCAGATCGAGCCACAAAGATGATTGCATTTGCCCTCCTTTCAAATTTAAAATTGGCTAAGGAGTTTCATAAAAAATTTCATGTTACAGCTGAGACATTGCGTCATCGATTTGACATAACTAGAAAAGAAGCTAGAGATATTGTTACCCAATGTCAAAATTGTTGTCAGTTCTTACCTATGCCTCATGTTGGGATTAATCCTAGAGGAATCCGTCTGCTACAAGTGTGGCAGATGGATGTTACCCACATTTTATCTTTTGGTAAACTTCAATATTTGCATGTTTCCATTGATACTTGCTCTGGAGTTATGTTTGCTTCTCCCCTGACTGGAGAAAAGGCAGCCCATGTTATTCAACATTGCCTAGAGGCATGGAGTGCCTGGGGAAAGCCCAAAATTCTAAAAACTGACAATGGGCCAGCCTATACTTCTCAAAAATTTGGACAGTTTTGTCATCAAATGGGAGTGACCCACCTAATGGGTCTCCCATATAACCCTCAAGGACAGGGTATTATTGAACGTGCTCATCGCACTCTAAAATCCTACTTAATAAAACAAAAAGGGGGAGTCGAGGAGGCTCTGCCCTCAGTGCCACGAGTGACTGTTTCCTTGGCACTCTTTACTCTCAATTTTTTAAATTTGGACAGTCAGGGCCATTCGGCGGCTGATCGCCACTGCTTAGAGCCTGATAGGCCTAAGGAAATGGTCAAATGAAAGGATGTCTTGACTGGTCAATGGAAAGGCCCGGATCCTATCTTAATATGATCCAGGCGAGCTGTCTGTGTTTTCCCACAGGAAGAAAACAATCCATTCTGGGTACCGGAGCCCCTCACACGAAAGCTCGTGGCAGCTGAAGATGATCTTTCAACAAATACACCTGCAACTGCTTGAAGAATTAAGGGCGGCGGTGGTGACCACTAATTCTTCTCGAGTGGATTCATTGCTCATAGATGGCTTATTATCCTGGGTTTCTTCCCGCCTTTTCTTATTTTAAAGAATGGGTGGGGGTTGAAATGTTTGGTGCAGCATTATGTTGTGGCTTAGTGTTTTTACTCTGGTTGTTCTGCAAACTCAAAACCCAACAAAAACGTGACAAGGTGGTGATCGCACAAGCACTAGCAGCCCTAGAGCAAGGCTCGTCTCCCGAGGTTTGGCTTTCCATGTTAAAAGAATAATAAACAGCAAGGTTACCTCTGCTTTTGTAGTTGTAGTGCCACAAAATTGGATGAGACTGGATTAGCAGCCCTTGCACTCCCGGGGACATGTTGCACGGGGATGGGTGCGATTCCATGTTGTCTCCTCATGAGTATAAAAATCAAACTGTCTGGAAAGCCAGTGACGGAAGAGTGCAAATAAGTCTCCGCCCACCTAAGACAGGACAGCCTCGCTGTGAGGAGGTTGCTCCAATGATGGGTAAGGGCTGAGCATTGCCTTCCACCAGGCTCAGACGTTGGTTATGCTCTCAAATAAATTGGCACAACACCTCGTCGGTGGAAGGGGACTTGCTATATTTAAAACAAAAGGGGGAGATGTGGAGAGCTGAGACTCAGACGCCATCTAGTGGTGCTGACATCTGCCCTCAGAACTGTAAAGAGCCTCCAGAGCGCATGTGCAGGTTGCGAAAGGGCGCCAAGCCACTGCCCAGGGGTGAAGAGTGAGCAGCCAATCAGGGTATGACACGTCACTTAGGTGCGACCAGGGCTTATATAAACAGCGCCACTTCGGGGCTAAGTCTCTCCTCTGTCTCTCCCTGCCCTGGGGTTGCCCGCCCCGGCCCCGGCCCGCAGGACGCCGCAGCGTCCGTCGGCCGATGCGAGCACCGCCCGCGCCATGGCCGGGCCCGTGCCGTGGCCGTGCTGCCGCCCCGAGCGTCATGGGGCTGGTCCCGCGGCTCTCTCCTCCTTTCATCACTTGACTGTAATAAAGCCTGTTGCAGAAGGATCCTTGTGTCCACGTGCGTTCTTGCTGGTGAGATCACGTGGCTTTCAACACCCCTCCACACACAAGCTGCCAGACACTGAACTTCTTCAGTGAGCATTGTAAGTCTCTTTAGCTACCCTGTTCCCATTCGTAGGTGATGTTTTAGTTCATAGTAAATAGCTATGTAAACGTAAATCAACTCAGAGAGGGGGAAAGAGTGAGGGGTGGGGGTGGGGCAGGCAGGTAGGCAACAGATTTCTAACTCTTTGGAGTCAGGGATAAAGGTCACCATTCACTGTGTGACTGTTACGGGTTAAGCATTATCAGAGTTATTCACATTCACCAAAGCACGCCTCAGGGGTCTCCCTGCAAGAATTACTAGGCTCATGTACACTACTGACATTTGACAGCTTTAAACTCTTAAAAAGTTCCTGTATGGGATGGGCAGATGGCTCAGAGATTGCTCCTGCACTTGCTGCTATCAAATACCTAGGTTCATTCCCTAGTACCTAGGTAGTGCTTCACAATTGCCTGTAAGCCTGCAACTCCAGTGTCTAGTAATCCAACTCCATCTTCTGGCCTTTGTGGACCCAAGGCACTCATGTTGTACACATTAATACATGCATATATTTTAAACTTCCTGGACACATTGATGAGGAAATAAGTGACCATAAAGACTGAGCTTATATTGAAATTCACATTTCACTTTAAATATGGTATTAGTTTTATGTGACTATTTTAAAGGTCCTATTTGGTAAGGTAAGTTTTTAAGTTCAAATCTATCAATAATCATATTAACTTTAATTATTGCATATTAATGGAGCATTCATGTAAATTATGAGCAGATATTAGGATATACAAGACAGTTTCCAATAAATAGCACCTATACATTTCTTTAAAAAAACCAATAAATCAAGAGTAAAGGCAGGCCCAAGCTAACATTAATAATATTCACAGAGGAGAGATGACAGGAGTGCAGGGGACAGAAGGAAATAGCAGGAGGAATAAGTAACATTAAAGACCTTTTGAAAATCCATATGCAAAGCTACTACCATACAATTTTACTGTATTTTAGTTTTAGTTCATGCCTTAAAACCAAAGATTATCCCCTTCCCAGGAGAGTGGGATTTTTCTCTCTCTAGGAAAGACTCAATTCTTGTGACAAGGAAAACACACAAATGGTTACTTTTGGTGAGAGAATATATTTTGGAACTAAGAGCAGTGATCACCACAGTGGTGCATTACGGATATTATCCAATTTTTTTAAGGGAAGGTTTTGCTTTCGGTAAAGATATTTCATATTTCATGAAGTATTTTTCTAAAGCTCTCCAATATGGGAAGAGCCTGCCAGACCTTGAAAACAGAGGAGTTGTAATTATTGGAGAATGGTGACAACTCATGCCACCTGGAAAATGTTTAAAATTTCTTCCTAATGGGATGAGAATTACTCCCCTGCAATCATGCCTTCCAGGGTTCCCAATCAACTCACACTATTTTTAGATACTTTCAAACTGTCAAATGACACGGTTTTGCGTGAACTCTGCCTGAGAAAGCTGTTGTCCAAGGGCTCTTCGTTGTCAGAATTATCACCGTAGGGCTGCGTGTTCTGGTGTGCAAGAAAGGGCCAGAAATAACTAGAGTTGTGCTTTTTGCCACACAATTCTTACTTTATAAAATACATACCTGATTTTCAAAACAGACCTTGAACAGTAATGTGCTACATGAGACAGAGGATTACAAGAGACTGGGTGTGCGCCAAGTCAGAATGGTACATACAATGCCCCATGTATGAAGTCTCATGTAGTAATAGATCATCTATCAGTAGAGGCAAAAGAAATTAATTCAGTGTTCAGGAAAGTAGCCCAGCTTTGAGGGATTTATTAATACTTCCAGAACTCAAGGGGAAAGATTGCTAAAAATAATAGCAGAGCCAATTAAAAGAGTTTTTGAGCTGCATTTGAAATGCAATCATTAATATACATGAATTTGAAAGAGAGCAAGGAGGGCTTGGTGGTTAAAGTCAAGGGAGAAATGATGTCACTGTTATATTCTCAAAAACATGAAAGAAATACTTTAAGTACATGATGTAACAAATAAAGTCTTAATAATGTAACTTGCCCAAGAGAATGAAGGTGTCTTGAATTTTTTTTTAAAAGTTCTTTTTTTGTGTGTGTGGGGGGGACATCACATGTCTCTTTTTTGTGAACTCTTGGCACTGGTGGAGGCTGGGAGAAATACAGCAGTTTTAGGCAGAATTTCAGGTTTAAAAAAATTCTTACATTTACGTGTGTGTCTATATGTGTGTGTGTGTGTAAGAGTCTGTGCCCTAAACACCAAGTGTCTATTGAGGACAGAAGACAACTTTCTGATTTGGTTCTTGCTTTCCACCACGTAGGTTGTGGGGACAGAACTCAGATCACCGGGGCTGGCAACAAGCACCACAATCCATTTTGCCAGTTCTAGAATTTGCATTAAAAAAAAAAGGGGGAGTAAATTTCACAGTGTAGCTAGTTCTGGCTGACTTTAGGCAACAATCTGGATTAAAGGATTCAAAGGATGAAACAGCAGTGTCTCAAGGCGGATATTTGAAAGGCTGCCACCTCCTGCCATCCGCAGACCAGTCAAGTTGCCATAGAAGGCATCAGTTTTTACTGATGGTTCCGTTCTTGCTAAACTAATCATCACGTCATGTGATGCACACGGGGTGAACACAATGTTTACAGCAAAAACGGACTTCATGACCCTGCGCTACCCACCCAGGAGAATTGCAGTGCCGCTGAGTGTCAGCAATGTGCACGGAGGTCGGTATGAGAGTACATGGCTGTGAATTCGGCAGCACGTGGAGAGCCCAGCTGTCCTGCATCCAGCCCTGCTGGCTCCAGGATTACAGGCAGGGATGAGCTGCTACCGTGGGCTCTGGGAACCACACCCAGCTCTCTACTGCAGTAGCATTTGCTTATACACTCTATCCACACACCATTTATTTTTAAAGAAATAATTCAAAGAATTGTTAAGTAGGATTAAAGTCGGTTGTGTTATTTTGCTAGGGCCTCTGTAGGAGGGTATCCTGTCCTAGCTTGCTTATGTGATAGAGATGTATTGTCTCATATTGTGAAGTTGTTAGTTCTAGGTTGAAATTGTTTTTGAGGGGGGGAAGGATCACAAAGGTTCAAGAGGGTCATAAGCCTCACAGGACTCGGGTGGCCCCTCCCCAAGTTTATTTAAGTGGTTTAAAAACCAAACTGTAGGCAGAAAGGACACTCCTCATTGGCGTAGCTGCCTGCAAGATGCAGATCTTCGAGATCCACCATTGTGAGTCCCCCTTTGCTTTTGCTCAAGTGGGCTTTTCAGTGATGACGCTGCGAAAATGCCCCTGGATTCATTCACCAGGCTGGACCAGATCAAGTAATTCCTGCGATCTGTCATTGTTCTTTCTTTGTGGAATAAATGTAGAAATTGACTCTCCAGGAAAGTCACATAAATTGTGAATGCTAGTTCTAAGAAGCTGATGTTCCAGAGGAAGATGTTAGGACCGATGCTTCCTTTTGAGAATATGAGGGACCATCCAGCCCAGACATTCCTTTCAGCTTATAAAGGCTTAGTTCAATCTCTAGTGCACCTTGACTTCCAGATATACCACCCCGATCCCTCTCTGTGTCATCTCCACATGCCTTTTTCCTTTCAGTGTCCAAAGTTTCCCTTTTCAAGGTGGCATTCCTAGTCAATTAGGCTAGTTTACTGATTTCATCTTAGCGAGACTATTCACAGAGACCAAATTTCAAATAAGATGTTACTAACAGGTTGTTAGGGTGAGGAGCTTAATCTGTGGGTGGAAAAGGACACAATTCAACTTAAGTTCATAGTTAGTAAACAACAATTTCAGAGGTCTGGAGAAATGACCCAGTTGTTAAGAACACATATTGATATTGCAGAAGAGCTGGTTTGGTTACAACAATCACATTGTGACCCCAAACCGCCTGTCACTATAGTCCAGTGGCTCTGATATCCTCTTCTGGCCTCCGTGGACACCAATAGTGAACATACATGCAGCTAAAACACTTACACATGTAAAATAAATCTTTAAAAAATTTAAGCAGCAGGTTTTCACAGAGGCAGTCAGTGACTGTAGCCAGAGCTACCTCCTCTGGGAAGAAGCAAGCCAATGTGACTGAGTCAGTCAGACGAGAAACATGCAAGCAGCACACAGGAGCTGCTACAGTGGGAGACGCATCCGGAAGCAGCTGCTGTCATAGTTGCTTCTGTCATAGCTCGGAAAACTGAACGCGGAGCTTACTGCAAGTCAGGTTTCACGGCTGCCGCAGGACGCATCTGCCCTACTGCAAGGTGGCTGCTCCTAGGAACGGTCTGCGGGAAGGAAACAGGAAAATAGTGTTTCAACTAGCAGCGCCCTTTGCGGACAGAGTAGTGGAGAGCCGATACCCAAGCAGAGGACCTCTGCGCAGTCCAGTTTCCAGCAGTAAAACAGAAAACGATGTGTTGGAGCAGACACAGTCATTGGCATACTTCTTATTTTACCCAGTGAAAGAGGGAGAAAGTTGCCCGAGTTGCACCTTTTGGAAGATCCATGCGCACAGCTGTTAGAAACTTCTTTGATTTTTAAAATTATTATGTATAAGCATTTGCTTAGCTTCTTTACCTAGGTAATAACTGTGGTACTAAAAACTGTCTTTTGTGGCGGTAAGGTGCTTAGAGGAGTAGGCGGCACAGACTGAGAACACGTGACTCCTCCCATCTTGGCTATTACCTGTTACCACACTGCGGTCCTAGATGCTTTCCACCGCAGTGATAAAACACTAACCAAAACCAACTTGCGGAAGGAAAGGGTTTACGTGGCTTACAGTCCCACATCCCAGTCCATCATTAAGGGGAGCGAGAGCACAAATTCCGGGGAACCTGGAATGGATGCAGAGCCCGTGGCTTAGTGCTGGGGACTGGCTGGTTCTCCATAGCGTGCTCTGCTTTGTTATTCCATTCAGGACCGCCTGCCCAGGGGTGACACTGCCCACAGTGAGCTGGGACCTCCCACATCAGTCATCAATCAAGAAGACGTCCCACAGACCTGTTCACAGGCCAATCTGTTGGAGGCAGCTAAGGTTGCCTCTTCACAAGTAACTCCAGCTTGTGTCAAGTTGACAGAAAAATAAGCAAATAAAAACAAAAAAGAAAAAAGAAAAAAAAAAAAACCCAACAAACTAGCTTGCTTACTTGGATAATCAAGAATTTGACTACAATTCTAAATATTTACAATGTATTTCAAGGCCTCAAGCAACACAGAGACTCAATCCAACTTGAGAAAATGATCGTTTACTCAGTTCATTGGTAGAACACCTACTATTAAATGCAGACTTACTTGATTGTTTCATCCAGAGCAATTGCACAGTCCACCCTTCTAACACTCTGCAATTCACAGCTGCTGCTGCTGCTGCTGGAATTTAAGGAAGTCAGTTAGAGGAGCTTCCGCTTGGGAGCCACAGGACAGAACTGGCCAAACAATCAGGCTAAATCAAGATTGTCTGTTAATGCCACCGGTTGTCTTGGCTGCGTGAAATGCTGAATTAAGCAGCATGAAGTTCCACATGGGTTCATAAGCAAAGAAGTTCAAAGTCATTTAGCCATCTCTGTGGAAGGCATGGGTGGGAGTGGTAGCATTTTTGTCTGTCAGTTGTATCAACACAAGAAAACTGTGGCTTCTAGGATCAAATGGATGCAATTTCTTATTTTCTTTTCTCTAAGCTGGGGAGAGAAGTGAAAACCTGGCAGTGGTTATTTTAATTATTAGATGAGGGAGAAACAAACCTAAAACCTTCCGACCACTTCTATAGACTTTAGAGTTATGAGTTCTACAGCACATCATTAACACACATCTGTTTGGGCCATATTTCATAATGGAATGGATTTTGCCAGCTATGCAAATATTAACCACTTGTGAAATATATTTTATTATGAAATAGTTGAAACATTTATAGTTTATTTGAAGCATATTAGCATCATTTATAGGGATGTCATTTGTGGCACCAAATTTGAACAGAGCTACTTCTGATGAATGGGGATTAAGTTTGACCTCTCAGCACACCTAGCTACTTCAGTATCAGTGACAACACAGGATAACAGTGAATTGTTTGAATGCTCCATCTCCCATCGAGTCCAGGGAACAATTGCCTTTTAACTTTCTAAAGTAGAATGCAACAAAACAGCAGGGTTTTGTTTTGTTTTATTTTTGTTTTTGTTTTTCTGCTTGAGAATAAAAGGAGGGCTGGAGAGATGGCTCAGCCATTAAAGGCGAGGCGCACACCCATAGATAAAGGGGGTCTGGAGAGATGGCTCAGCCATTATAGGTGAGGCTCACACCCATAAATAAGGAGAAACAGAAGGAACAACTTCTGCTAGCGTTAGTGGGCTGAAATCGTGTTAGAAGAGGCAATTCTGTTCTTCTGTGAAGTTCAGCGTTCTCCATTAGTTAGATGAATTTCACGTAGTTCTACAAAGTATCTGTCTCATAGAAATTAATCTCTCTCTTCAAAGCCTCCAGAGTGTATAAAGATATTCTGTGTCGTCATTCTTGAAGTCTCTTTATGCTTCATTATTTGAAGAGGAGCACCACCTGGTGGCTAAATCATCAAACTATTTGATTTAGCAAACCGAAAAGAAATGCAGCTTCAACATCCAGACAAGTATCAGAACAGTCTGCTATGAGAGCTATTCTTCAGAAGTGGCCGGGTTTGCCGATTTTCTTGCTTTCAGTATGGGCAGTTTTAAAAATAGAGAAGTATGTAACCATAAAAAAATGTTAACACTGCCATGCTTTCCTGTTCACTTTAAGAGCTTTTAAACTTATTGAAAAGGTCACTGTTGTAATTTTAACATTGTGATCTTTAAAAACGTAATTTAAAGAACTTTTGAAATATTTTTTTCCTGTAAGACATTGAAATTCACTTACTAAAATTATTGCCTGTTTCATATAAAGTACTCATTTGTAAGGATATAATATTGCAGGCATTTAATTCATAAATCTTTGGTCATAAAACACCACCAGAATTCAAAGAACCATTTGGAGAAGGGCATGTATTTGTTACACTATCACTATGATCACTTATAATGGAATAGTGATTCTCAGCCTAATGCTATGACCCTTTAATGCAGTTCCTCATGTTGTGGTGACCCCCCCCAACCAAAAAAAAATACTTTTGTTGCTATTTCCTAACTGTAATTTTGCTACTGTTATGAATATAATGTAAATATCTGTGTTTTCCGATGGTCTCGGGTGACCCCTGTGAAAGAGCTGGGGTCACAATCCACAGATTCAAATCACTGATTTACAGCCATTATCAGCTTTGACAGAAGCATTTTATTCAAAATACGGTGTTGCTGCCCTCTTCTGGTGACAAGAGCACACTGCCCCGGATGTGAGGGCAGTCGAAGAAAAAGTTTTGTGATGTAAGAAAAGGGGACACGTTTCCACGTTTGTCTGCAGAGATACAGGCAGCCACTATGGATGAGCGTCCAGATGTTTAGCCCGTTTAATAATGCGGTCAGTAGAAAGAGGCCAAGTTATCCGAACCTCCCGTTTGACTTTATTTAAACACACACACACCTACACACACCGGATGGCCTTCATGCTATGGTATTAAGGTGTGCATCTGTCTCTTTGATGGTTGAACCTGCAGTGAGCCAACGTGGAGAGGGGAGCATAGGCGGGGCTTACGGTCCCAGTCTGGGGGTGCAAGCTGGGGGCGGGGGGAAGAGAAAGACATACGGAGGGAGAGAAAAGGTCATCGTGGAGGAGGCACCACAGCAACAGAGAGGGAGCAGAGGCGCCAGGGCCAGACTAGAGGAGGACAGCTAATAGACTGATATCTGCCCAGTCATGGCGCATGAAGCTTTTTATAAATGTAACAGTTCTCTGTGTCATATTTGGGAGCTAAGGCAGGAACAGAAAAAAAAATCAATTCCAACATTCAACAATCTCATAGAACATCTTTTGCAAAGGTACAAGTTAACACCTTTCAGCTAATATTGTCACAATTGTTTTTTTTTCTCATTCTTAATATCTTAAAGAATAAACTGCATCTAAAGAACTCTGAGAATCCTCTCCCTCCCCTTGACTTACATTTCATCTTGGGATGAGTTCTGGATCCTTTTCCAAGGTTCAGGACATGCATTTACCTTGCTGAAATGCTCTGGCCCTTGTCATTGTGGCACTGAATGGAAAACATGCTTTTAATGCATGTTCCAAATGCAGCAGCCAAGCGCTTCTGCTAAGGTTGGCTGGGACCCTGCAGCTAGGAATGAATGCTGCTTTTCAGATGTCTTGCTGCAAAGAGAGTTAATTCTCCAAAAGCAGCTCTGGCTCCCAGTTTACATCTCTCACCTTGGATCAGAAGTGCTATGGGGGATTAAAGGAAAACAAGACAGAGACAGAGGAGTGATTTAGCCTCTGTTTTACAATGCAGGCACCATAAGACAAGGGTTCTTGTTCCCACTCTGAAGTCTTCTTTGGCCGCCTCTGTCTACAACATACCATGATGCACTTCCATTTAATCTTTTAAATCAATTTATTTATTATTTATTATGATTTATTCACTTTGTATCCCAGCTGTAGCCCCCCCCCTTCTCCTCTGAGTCCCACCCTCCTTTCCTTTTCTTCTTCTATGCCCCTCCCCTAGACTGCTGATAGGAGAGGACCTCTTCCCCTTCTATCTGACCCTAGCCTATCAGGTCTCATCAGGACTGGCTCCATCTTCTGTGGCCTGGCAAGGCTGCATTTCCCCCAGAGGGAGGTAATCATGAGATTCCACATCACTTGTACTTTTATTTGGTCCGCACACTAATTTTTGGAAGCTCAAACTTCAATGTGAAATAATGTAATTCACTTCTGTTTCTTCCAGGTAAGGTTTTGTTTAGTAAATTCTTCTAGAAAAGTTCTTACTACACCAAAGAAATTTCACACATGGGCTAATTTTTTAATGTGTTTGAAACAAACAAACAAACAAACGAAAATACCATGTGCCCTTGGAGCTTTGCAGAAACAAGTGACGGCATAGCTGCTCTGCCTACATCAATGGTCCTCCAGCCTGCCTACAGCCAGGAGGGTGAGCCAACCCTGACTTTTCAAGCACATCATCAGACACACTTCGCCTGTGGCTGCCTGCATCAAGGTGACATTTTCTGGTTTGTCTAAACAATCTCCTCTTCTTCAGTGAATACCAAACCTTTGGAAAAATTCAGAGACCATAAGACACTACATAGGAGTTGTTTGGAGCCAAAGCTGAGCACAGAGAGGACAGCTGTATGTGTCACTCCCACTGCTCAAGGTCTTCCATTGCTGGGGTCTCACTGGAAATGCTATTCCGATTCCTTTTAGCAAAAACCTCATGTGGTACCGGGAAATGTGACAATGGGCACATACTACTTTAACGAAAAGGAGACTTGTGTGGGAGAAAACCGCTGTTAATGAAAAAGACATTTGTGCACTGCTGTTCCTTTTCACTATTTTTACATTCATCGTTTGTAGTCTCTCTTTTCCTCGTCCACTCTTAAAGTGCTCATTAGGATGCCAACCTTCTTATCTTCACGTGTATAATCTGTAAACTGAAGACGGTAGGCTCTTTGTGAAACTTGAAAAGTATTTATTTTTAATGTACTCAGAAGCCATGCCCAAGTATGCATCTACCAAGGGTTGATGTATGCCTTTAAGGGACAGGAATCACACAGAATCCTTCTACAGCCTGTCACGATTTCGGTTTCCTTTAATGGCATACTGTGTTGTTCCTTAGCAGAATTTAAAACATTAAGATTGGGATGCATGCATACTTTGTTTTCTGCACCCCAACATGCATTTGTTTTTCTTGTAGGGAGAATAGACATTGGGAAATTTTATTTGATGTTATCTGCTACAATTGCATTTGCTAGGAAAGTCTTGGGAAAGGTTGAAAAACCTGGGGTTCTTGGGGGTTAGCCTGGGATAAGTAGTACTGCTGGGTGGAGTGGTTTTGATGGTGGTGGACTGCTGGTGGTGCCCTTGTTTGCTGCTGGAGACTCTGTCCCTGATGATGGCTTCTCAGAGGATCTTCCTGGAGCTTGGATATCACTGATTCCTCCTACTCTGAGAGACTTCGCCACATGGGGTTGTATAGTTGTCTTCTCTGTGATTAGATTTTGGTCCATTTCTTATTGCTTTTGGAAGCTTGCAGAGAGCAATATACAACCCTGGCTGGGTTACAGAGAGTCAAGCAGGGAGACTCTTCTTTGTGGTCTTAAGTTTTCTAAATAAACAATGATGTCTCATTGTGGTTTTAATTTTCATTTCCCTAGTGACTAGGAAACATTGGGTAGCACTCATTCGACTGAATATAATTATGTTAAAAATATAAACATTGCATTTCATTCCTTTCTCCTAGTTATTCATGAAATACTTTGCACTCATGAAGAGATTTGTTTGAAATAAAGAAGATCATCCATTTGTCTTTTACCCTTTCTGATGATCACCCAAAGTGTGGGCACGAGAATGCACTCATGCCAGTACCTGACTGCCTGCTTGTTTAGTAGACAGATATCAAGTATCTAATTTGTTCACCTGACTTCCTGTTCATTTAAAGGATACTGTCAGTCACACTATGTGATTGCTTAGAACATCTAGAATCACACAGAAGAAGACCACTCGGCATGTTAAGAGACGGCTTTCAGATTATGATAACTGAGGTAAGAACACAAAAATACCCTGAACACCATTCCTTCCTTGTGCTGGGTCTGGGGGCTGATTAAAAAAAGAGAGATTGAGCTGAGCACCATCAGTCATCACTGGCCCTGGTTCCTGGATACATTGTAACCAGCCACCTGAAACTCCTGCAGCCAGGACTTCCTACCTTGATAGGACTTTGGAATATGACAGCAAACCCTTCCTTCCTTAAGTGGCTTTTGTTGGTTATTTTGTTACAACAATAAGAAAAGTAACTAATACACTCCAATCACATGAATTTTCTAGGCATCCTCTGATACTTCATAACTCAGGATTTGAACCCCCGCCTCAAATTTATATTTTTAGATTGGTAGAGATTACCCAGGCCTACTTTTCTATACATAAATACAACTCCTTTTTTTAGGAAGAGTCGTTCTGAAGGTATAGAGGATATGGGAAGGTAAAGGGCTGAAGCGTGAAGAGAGAACTCATTAGAAGCAAGCGGGCCGTCTTGCCACACTCCTATCATGAGGAATGCATTCTGATGTCGCCTCTGCTTCTCGGGTGCCTCACCCCTGCCTGACACCGTGGAATTCAGAAAGGCCCACGAGGGCTAGCTGCACAGCTTACACGGCAAGTTAGGCGAGCACTCTCTAACTCTGTGATTATTTCACGTGCAGTAGCTCAAAGGCTCAGAGATCAAAGGGTAAACTCCTTCCCTTGATACCAGCCCGGCTTCTGCTTCAGCCAAGCTAAGTTGCTTTTCAATTCCTTACTTCTCCTATTGTCACAGGACTGCAAATCCTCCCCAGGGGCCAGGTGCAGGGCAAGCTGACCTAAGCGCTACCTTGAGCTGCGCAGCAAAGCCGCATGCTGAGGTCACCTTTAACCCTGGCGTCCCCCACAATCATTGCTAGCTCTCCCAGAGAGCCCAGGAAACAGCTATAGTTAGATTTTTCATTTAAAATTTGGCACCGCCTGAAGCCATTCCCACCCCTTCCAGCACTCTTGCCATTATATTAAAAAGAACAAAATTCGCTGCTGCATACTGCCCAGAAAATCCAGCTGAAATCGGCCACTGCCAAATCTGCAGTTTCAATGCAAGACCAGAGCCTTTAAATAGCTCCTGCTCCTGAGGATTTTATGCTCTCTAGAAAAAAAAAAAATGTTAAAAAAAATTCTTTTAATTTTATAAAGTCTCAGTTTGAAGAATTGGCCATGGGCCATTAAAGAAAGAAAATGGTTGTTCTTGTCTCTCAATTTTCTGACTGTTCCATTTGCACAATTCTTAAAGGGGAAGTCTCAAGACTAGTGGGTTTTGGCATCTGTGATGAGAGCGGGAATTTTCCCTTTACTTAGGATTTTGCCTCAGTCCATCCAATCTATCTTTAGAGACCTTTTTTTCTCCACACCTAAAACGTTTATGTTCAGGCTCCAGGGGATAAAGAGCTGGTTTTTAAAGGCCAGTGGGAAGAGAGAGGTAAACGATTGAGCTTTTTTCCCCTAGGGTCTCCACATTGGGTCGTGACCTCCTCTTGGGATTTCATTTGGTTTCTGTTGCTTACTTTAGATGCTGCGAAGAGGAGGCAATAAGATACATAGTACAGCTTAATATTTATGCATTTTGTTTTTGTCTTATTCCTCCAGATCCTTAGCATCTTGACCACAAACCTTTCTAGAAGATTGGTCATAGGAAGTGCAGTGCTGCAAAAAAAGATTAATAGTTAAGGGAAATCTTACTCATTTAATTACAGTACTTTGTGTGTGTGTATGTGAAAAATAAGCTGAAAATTTTATAGCTGTTGGTATCTTCCTAAAGTGAATTCAGGGAACTCAGCTAGGATGCCTGATGCTCCAGTTTGGTCCTAACTTCCGCACTGTGGATTTCAATTCACTCTGTCCTTCAGGATGACACCAGACATCACAAAAATGGGTCTCGGCCATCCCATCTCAAATGCATGGGATCTTGACTGACCTAGAATGCTAAGCAGGCTCAGACATGGTTAGCACTTAGATAAGAGGACAGAGATGGTGCTTCCCTACCCCAAGAGACACACTTAGTTGGAAGAGCTACACTTAGGATTTTGGACTTGGACTTTTTCTTGTGTGAGGGATTCGAAGTGTGGCATTTTGCCATTGTGCTGGTGGTAGCTGCAAAGCCAGCTTGCAGCCAGCCAGCTAATCATGAAAGGGAACTGTCACTCTATAGTGACCTTTGTTTAAGAGGTTAGGTATGTGAAATGTATCTCTTAATTTAGTTTCTTAAGGCATGGACCATATACATGAGGGGCATCTATGGATTCTTCCACCTACTGAAGAGGTATGACATCTACAGGAGCCTGTGTTAAAGCAATCAGGAAAACTCTATTTGGTTTTAGTTTAATTTCAGGAGACCTATGGAAGACATTTAACCTTTTTTTCACAGACCATGCTCATTTCTGCCTGGGACCACCATCTGATCCTAAATCAACACTATTTCAGTTAACTATAATTTCTATATCTATCTTCTCTCTTTTCCCATCTTCCCCCTCTCCTGTTTGCTGTCTTTCTTTCCTAGCTTTCTCATGTGCTTTACCTGGTTTCTTTCTTAGAAGGCTGTTCATTGGCTCTTGAGAGTAGAGTATGCTTGAGAGCTTAGCAATACATAAGATACGAGACCACGAGGAGTGTCAAGAGGGCAGAAAGAATATAAGAACCAGAAGATAGGATGAAGGGATACAAAATGCCATCCTCTCAGCTGGGAATACCTATTAAAATCTGAATCTCACTGATGACTGGGCCTTCAGTCATTAGATCAGGGAGAGACCTACAATACCACACTAAATATTGGCTACTGCTGGATTTCAGGAAAGAGGCGGCCATTGCCTTCTTTGTGCTTCACAAATGAGCCCACTGGGCTCCGCCTAAAAGCTCAAAATCCACAGACACATAGACATCCTGGTTAACCTCAGTGGTTCACAAGAGAAAGCAAAAAGACCAAAGTATAAGAAAGGGATTTGTAAAAAGGAGCGTGGTTGGCAGGGTGGGAGGGAAACAGGAGAGGGTCGTGTGGAAAGAGCAACCTAAATGCATTACATAAGTATATGAAATTATCAGAGAAGAAAATTAGTAAAAGCTCTAAAACATAAGTAATCTTTCAAGTTATAATGGCTATGCCAATTGCTGTAAGTTCATTATTAATTATATAACTTAGTCAAACAAACCCCATACTTCATAAACATATAAAATATTATGGTCAATGAAATGTAAATTCAGTGTACTCTTAGAGGAAATTACTGTAAAGATATGATATAATTTGGAGGAGGGGTTCTAATCTCCCATTCTAGCTCACAAATAATGAGACAGAGACCTGTAGATTTATTCAACAGGCTTTAAGGCACGAGAAAGGAGCACACAGTGATCTATCCTAACCCTCTATGCTAGTGTGGCTACTTCCCAGCCACAGGCCCCGAATTGCCTGCCATATTGGTCCTGCCTGGGCTGCTTCTGCTCCATCAGGTCTGTGCTCATGCCATGTCCTTTCTCTACCTCTTCTTTCTTCTTTCTCATCCTTCCTTTTTCTCTAAGTCATGTTCCCTACTTCAGAGCCCTCAACTGAGAGTAGAAGTCCTGCCTGTTCTCTTCTCTCACCCAGCTATAGGCCCTCCAGCTTCTTCATTAGCCAATCAGAGGTAATTTGAAAGCAATGTTTATACAACATTGATTGGTGATCATGTCAGTGCTCATGTTCCAATGGCAGCCAAATCTCAGGGCAGAGAAGTCAGGATCTGAATACACAGCACACCAGATCAACCCCTAACAGATTTCACTTCTATATGTAAAACTAAAGAAACATTGTCTTTAAACTACACTGTCTGACCAAAAGAGAAGTTATTTAACCGGTCTTTTATTTTTTAATTCCTTTTTATTTTATTTTTATTAATTACAGTTTATTCACTTTGTAACCCACCTGTAGCCCCTCCACCATCCCCTTTCAATCCCACCCCTCCGCCCTCTTCTTCTCCTATGGCCCTCCCCAAGTCCAATTATATGGGAGGTCCTCCTCCCCTTCCATCTGACCCTAGTCTATCAGGTCTCATCAGGACTGGCTTCTTTGTCTTCTTCTGTGGACTGGTAAGGCTGCTCCCCCCTCAGGTGAAGGTGATCAAAGAGCAGGCCAATCAATTCATGTCAGAGACAGTCCCTGTTCCTATTATTATTGTCCTCTTGGACACTGAGCTGCCATGGGCTTTTAATTATCAACATTTAAGTTGCTTAAAATTTTTCTATTCTAAATCATGCTACAGTAAATATTTTTAGCATAAATGTCACTTTATGTATATACAAATACAATCATTAGAATATTTAAATGGTAACCTTCATCAGAAAATTCAGAAAAATATCAAAGTGTCACCCTGTTAATGAAAGGATGGTCTACACTTAATCTAACAGCCAACAGGAAAAGGAGAAGACGCTGACACTGTTTTGGTCTAGGCAGTAAGAGGCAAATGAAATTATTTGCAGGTTTGTACTTGACTGTACACCATCTAGATATTTCAGTTATTCTCAGACAAAAAGCACATTCCTAGAGAGTCTTAATTTTGTTCCTGACGGCAGCTTATAATGGACCAGCCTCTTGCCAAAAACAACCAGAAAACTGAGACAAGGTGCAAAGCAAATATTTTCAGATGCTGGACAAAACAAAATATTCATAAAATTCTTTTTGCTAACTGCCTGCTATTACACAATAAGTTGTGACCACTGTGTGTTAGAGCCTCATTTTTCACACGGCATTGGAGTGCATTATAGGTGTGTTGTTTGTGGCTGGGTACCCCACAATCACTTATTTCCTGCGTTTTGACAGGTTGTCTATTGCAAAATCAAGTGCCTTTGATGAGAGTAAAATGATGAAGTTCCATCATTCCTTTGAGGATAAGCTACACTTACATGTAGGTATAAGGATCAATATTTAATAGAAAAAAGAATGGCCCAGGAAGATATTGCCAGTGATGCAATAGTGACACTTTTATCCTGGGTTTAACCAACTGCTGTCTAACTCAGCTTAAGGCCTGCTCCTCAGAAGGGAATTCATACCTGATACAGTAAGCCTAGCAAACTACCTGTGTCTGGAGAGGTAATAGACCCTACAGAACACTCTATTGTGGTCATTTTCTTGAAATAACCAATTTAATGCTGTTCAATGAGCTAAGTTAAGTAGGAAAATAATTCAAGTATGAAACATGTTAGACTTTGTGTCAGCTACCATTTTCCATAGAAACAGAAAAGAACACTTCACCCCCTCCCCCCACACCATTTACATTTTAAGAACTGGTTCACACAATTGTTCAGGCACTCATCTGAAAGCTGTAAGGCAAGTCATCAGTCTAGAAACTTAGGCAGGAGTTGGTGTTGCAGTCTTGAGACAGATTTTTTTTTCTCCATCTGTAAATCTGTGAAAGATCTTTGAAGCTAGAAAATAAGTTATCTATTTTCAAAATACAGTGATGAGACATGATAGAAAAGGCACACATGCAGTATTTTATACAAGATTATTTCTATGTCTCCTCAAAAATAGGGTGTGTAGGTGCTGTAATCAGACAGTAGAGGTTGAATGAAAAAAATGTCACCTCTAGGTGATCATATATTTGAACACTTGGTCCCTACTTGGTGGGAAAGTTATGAAACTGTTAGGAGGCAGAGCTGTGGAGGAAGTTACTGCAGAGGTGATGCTTTGAAGGTTTATAGCTTAGTCCTACTTCCTGTTCTTTCACTCTATCTCCTTTGTGTTGAGGAAAACATTATCACTTAGCTCCCTGCTCCTTCCTACCACTGTGACATCCCTGCCTGTTGTTTTGCTTTCCTGGACATGATGTGAGCCAAAATCAACCCTTTCTTTCACAAACTACTTTTGGTCATGGTGTTTTATCATAGCAAAGGAAAAGTAACTAACACATAGGCTTTATATATTTTTTTTGTTCATATATTGAAGTAATTGCCAGATAGTGCCTCACTTCTCCATATCGAAGCCTGAATGAATGTTTTAGAAGTATCTATAACGAAGCACTAAAATGAGGTGACCACAGAGTCAGAGAGTGGAGTAATGTATCTGTAAGCTAAGGCATGTCAAAGACTTCCAGCAACAACCAGAAAGGAAGAAAACTCTTCCTTGAGGCCTTTGGAAGGAACATTGTCCTGATGACACCTTGATTTGGAACTTAGCCTATTGAACTATGAAGGAATAAATTTCTATTGTTATGCCACTGGGCCCAGCACCTCCCAAAAGCAGCCACAGAGAAACTAGTTAGGGACTAACACACTGTTGACTCTGGCTTGTTTCTTTTCTTTTCTTTTTTTTTCTTTTCTTTTCTTTCTACTACTCAGTATTATGTGGTCTTCAGAGGATGTTTTACTTTTGAATTTTGGAGAGGTGTTACAGTAATAACTGTATTTATGTTCTTTCTTTTTTATGCTTGGTAGTTGCCAGTGTAGACTAGTGTGCTCTCAACTTGTCCCTGATGTTTTCTGTCTTCTCTTCTGATATATTGCAGTATGTTCTCAGCTTGGCACATGTAACAACTATTTTTTAACTCCTAGTTCCACAAATAATAAATCTTGCTAACAGGTTCAATCAGGCCAAAGAAAAGAACGGTTTCCAGAGAGCAAAGTTTCAACAAGATAGACTCTACAAGGACATATCTGCATGACAACAAATACCTAAATTGATATATGCACCGAAAATTTATTGTGTGTCCACCATCTCCCAGATAAGATGCTAATCACTCACTCACAGATACCTTCCGAATCTTAATTAACACAGATGACAATGACTCAAATATATTCACATTAGTAACATCTCAATGGCCATCACATCCAGCCAACAGCCAATCCTCTTACTGGTAGGATGCCCTGTTGCTCTCTTCCATCCATCTTACTGTTCCATGTCTGAGTCCAAAGCATATTTCATAGCTCGTTTGCACCTTTCAAACCAAATCTCTCATTCTGAAATTGATCTTCATGACTTCAGAAAGTTTGTTTTGAATCTGTGCTACATTTATAGCAACTTTCAAAGGTTTGTGACATGCCTTTCACAGTCATTGTGAGAAGTTCAATGTGGTAGAAAACACAGCAAAGAGAAGTTATTATAATTGTGTCTAACGGAAGGGGAATCAACCACCTACTTCAGGAAGTATAGAATAAGTATGTAGTTGTTACTAGTTGAAAGTGTATCCTTTCTGCCACCTTTTGATGCTTTGAAAATTACAAATGCCACTTAGAGTCAGCTCAGGTGACTATAGATTTAAGTGACCTGGAAGAGGGGTCACATTAAAGCAAATGAAGGTAAAGTCTGCTTGATAGCACAAGAGATCATGTGACTTGTGGATCACAAGCTGTTTGCTCACTCAGTTTCCAAGTGCTTTCTTTCTTTGTTTTCTGTTTCTTCATCAAGGACATTTTTGTATTTGGCTTCTATTTTGACACACTATTATGATTAGACTTTATTGTCAACTTGGTATAAGGACTTTGGAAAAGAATTTGTTAGGGATTGTCTACATTGGATTGGTACATGAGAATGTCTACGCAGGACTGTCTTAAGTTAGCTGATTCCCAGCCCAGTGTTACTAGCATCATTTTTTAGACAGGGAGTCTTAAAGTGTAAAAAAGCAAGAGAAGGAGCTGAGCATAAGCAATCAGGCCAGCAACTGGGCATGGATTTATTCCTCTCTCTTAGCTCTTGACTGTGGATGTAATATCACTATTTGAAGTTCCTTCCTTCCTTTCATCATAATGATGGACTATAACCTGCAATTACAAGCAGAAATAAACCACTTTCTCCCTTAAGTTTCTTTTGGTTGGGATATTTTATCACAGCAACTGAAATGAAACAAATAGGAAAAGCAGAGGCAGAACCAGCATATAGTTTGCCCTTGTCATTGCTGTGACTACACATGTGTCAAGGAGACCTGGACAGGTTAAATATACCTTTACAGCCTTGGCTACAATTCAAGTCTTCATACCTTTGTTCCAACTTCATGCTCTAAAGGAGGACAAAGTGATAGGTTGGTTTAGATTTCATTTCTACAACTTAATAGCTTTGTAGTTTGTGTGTTTTGTTTTATGCAAAATTATCTTGGACCCATTTTCTTATGTATAAAATGAGACAAATAAGAATAAAATAAAGTGATCAGGTAGTTACCATGTAGAAGGCTACAAAAGAATATTTTGTTTAAATCGTAACATTTATTTATTTTTGTCTTGTGTGTGTGTGTGTGTGTGTGTGTTTGTGCGTGCGCACGCGCTCACGTGTGCCCACATGCGAGTGCATGTGTGACAGATGCGCTGACTCTGTGGTCCTAAGCTGCCCTGGAATGCACTATATATTCCAAACCAAGCTGACACATGGTTCTTTTTTGCCTCATCTTTTTAGCAATGGATTACAGGCGTGAGCCACTTTGTCCAACCAGAATAGTTCTTACTATCTTTAGTTTTCGGTTCTCATCATGATTATTTATTTCCAAAGTGAGTGCATTTAAGTACAACTTAAGAATAAAATTCCGGGATCACTGACTACTATATAGGGCGCAAGGCATGGAAAAACCTGGGTAGGCGTGTGTGCATGCTTGCTGCACCCGAGAGGCCTAACATTCACTTGTCCAGAACACTGGCCCCGGAACATTACTGATGGATGGCTCTCTTCCAGTCAGTCACTCCTTTCTTCAATTATGTTTGCTTTTTTCCGTTTCTACATTCAACATTTTTCTTTTCTCTAAATATGCATACACACACACACACATATACAAGGACATTATTGATTTTTCCCATTTGAAATGGACAGTATGAGGCATTATAAGACTAATGTCCTTGAAGAAAATATATGCATATAAACACACATGGATGAATTTGAATTTTGCTTTGGCTGTGTATTAGCTTTATGACCTTGAGCATGCTACTTATCTCTCTGAACTTCAGTTTCCTCACTTAAAAATGGCTATAATTTTATCTGTATGAACTGGTTTCTGAAAGGAAGGAATATATTATGCAGAAGTCTTTCCCTGAAACAATTTGTTGTGGAACTGAGACAAAATATTATCCATTACTGAAATTTCTGCTGTTACTTTTCAGATATGATCTTACCTGGGAAGTCTTCATGTGGAATTCACTTGATAATGTTCTTCTAGAATAATCAATGAATGAGAAATCCCAGTAAGATTTTGAAAATAATAAAAGGAGAGCACTTTCCATATTAAGTATTCACTAATGATTCAGTATAAATATATATTAACTAAAGAGATTAATAAAAGTAAATTTTGATATAGACGTGGGAATTTTTTATGTAGCAAATGAAGAATTATAAAGTAATGAGAAAAGAACATATTAATAAATGATATTAGAAAATGTAGCTAAATATTAATAAAACCCCAGCTAGATCTTTAAATTCATGGCTAAAAATATAAAACTCAGATTAAATATTGAGGAGGTTAAGCAACATGCTGAAGATCCTACAGTTAATGAGAATTCTAGCTGGAAATTAAATTGCTATAATATGTAGCATAGAACTGTGTAAGAAAAATGTTATTAATTCCATAATGGCTATTAAATATACATACAGAATGCACACATAGGAAGATTGTGTGTGTGTGTGTGTGTGTGTGTGTGTGTGTGTGTGTGTAACTACCAGCCAGAGAAAAATGCTATGGTAATGGATAATACTAATTCTCCGTAGTGAACGAAATGTTTTGCCTTCATATAATTTTCTGCATTTTTTATAGTGGATTTTTTTTACAATCAGAAAAATGAACACTTATAAGAATGTATTTGGTCCTTTAAAATAGAAGAATCCTGATATTAGAAATAAATTGGGACTTTGTACCGATGTTCATTTAGGTGTCATCCACCCAAAGAGCATCAGACCCGCCCGATACCTTTTTCTCAGAGGCGGGACCTGGGGCATCAACCCGCATGCAATCAGACTTGCTCTTCTCTGGGTCGAAAGCGGCTGACCCTGAGTGCAGTGCTTAGCCTCCCATCCTGAGCATAACATTTTAGCTTTTTATGGTAGCCAACCATGCTTGGGGAGACTGTCCTGCTTCAATGGCTGTAAAGGCCTGAATGATCATGGCTGCATTACGCTGTTATGAGACTCTAATCTTGCATATACACCACAGGCAAACCAAGGAGACCAACACTAGAAGGCCTGCTAACGCTCCCATGCCCGCCCATTCCTTCAGATGATTCATGGCTGCAGCAATCCATGGTGATAATCCTGTGACTAGTCCTGTGTCCACTCTGGTAGAATTTACTGTGATAATGGCCACTCTCAGCTGCTCCATCGTAGTATCGAATTCTCCAGTCCAATTACCTAAAATATAGCTAGACGATTGTTTAGATAGATTTGTAGCACAGGAAAAATTCTCATGTTGTATGCTAGTGACACAAAGTCCAGCATACTTTCATTGACAGCCCGGTTGAGCCATTTGCCATAGGGTATCAATTTGCTCCTGCATGAGGTCAATCCTCTGAGTGAACACCATCAAGCCTCCTTTTAGTTGAGCATTAATTCCTTTTTGTACATCTAAGGCATGAGCTACATTGGCTAAAAGATTATTCAGGGTCTGAGCAGTCTACTCTTGCCTGATGAGTCTAAAACAAAAAGGGGGAGCCGTAGAGAGCTGCGTAATGCCGCGCCTTAAAGATGGAGCTGGTTTCCGCCTTCCATCTTCCCGATGGTGAGTGCTCTCTGTCACAAACAACTCCACATTTGGCTAAGGCTGAGGATCTGGCTTGCTTCCATGTATGTGGACCTATATGCATTGCCCACGTGGCACGCTGGGGTTGGCTACCCAGAGGCTATTTAAGCTGTGGGCTGGCTTTACCCAGGGTCAGGTGATTGTTCAAGGTTCCTGAATAAACTGCATTGAAAAAAAAAAAAGAAGTAATTGTTGTGATAAAGACATTTCTTCTGGAAAATAAAATAAAAATGGATTATACAAAAAAAAATAGAAGAATCCAAAAATTGCTTGATCTCTATACAGGTATCTCTGTGTTTTCTTGAAAGTGATGATCTCAGAGCAAGATGAAATTTAACCACTGACGCATGGTAGATGCTATAAAACAGTGGAGACTCTCCTATGCTTGCTTAGGTTCCAGTCTGTTTCAGGTTTGCTTCTCCCCTTCACTTGGATTTTTTTCCCCTTTGTTGAAGTGGCTTAGGCACAAAGGCACCTACAGTCTTACTATTTTTCTACTTACATTCTCCTGAAAAATACTATTATTCTGAAGACACTGATGACTTAACATCAAGAACCCTGTTCCCAGACCTGGAGAGGTAAGACTGGTGTGGTTCCAAGACCATTTGAACAGCGCTACAAAGATCACAACAGCTTCTAGGAAGCTTCTAGCTTCTGCCTTAACACTCACCTGTCATAGGTCAGTGGGTCAAGATTAAACCTCGAGAATTGATTAAATTAAATACGGACAATTAACCATGAAAAACTTCAGGCTGGGTTCAAAATCTTAAAGGGAGAGTGAGTGACAGTGTTTGTGTAAGTGTATATGTGCATGTGTGTGTTTTATGTACTGACTAGTTTCACAGGACAGATGTCAGCAATAAAACAACAGAAACAAAGAAATTAGGCTTCACGAAAGATTCCTCCTTGCCTAACCTTGGCAAAGCCATTGCTCTAAAAACAAACAAACAAACAAAGAAAAACCTTAGACTCTACCAAGTTCCACTATGAGGTACTAATTTCTCAACTTTAGTCTATAAGAACTTGGACCCATATCTGTGACAAATAGACTATGCTGTTTTGCCTTTAAATGACAGTTGATAGTTAGACATATTTTCTAGCAGTCAATAAAAACTCAGGAAACATGAAAGGAGTTAGATAATTTGACCTATATATTAAAAATATATAGGATAAGAAAGTAAAGAAGGGGGCCTAGGTCCTTTCACGCATCATCCTTGGTTGGTGCATCAGTCTGTGCTGGCCCACATGGGCCCAGATTTGTTGGCTCTGTTGGTCTTTGCAGGGAGCTTTTGTCTGCTCTAGGTCCTTCTACTCGCCCCGCCCCCCACTATTTCCTACAATGCCCTGAGCTCTGCTCAAAGTTTGGCTGTGAGTCTTAGCATTTGCTTTGGTTCCCCTGCTGGGTGGAGTCTTTCAGAGGACATCTGTGGTAGACTCCTGTCCTGTTCCCTGTCTTTAACCACTTCCAGCATTTATACTATTTGCCCTTCTGAATGAGAATGAAGCATCCTCCCTAGGGTCTTCCTTGTTTATCTTTTTTAGGTCTGTTGAGTATAGTATGATTATCCTGTGTTATTGGTTAATATCCACTCATAAGTGAGTATATTCCATGTGTGTCTTTCATGAAGAGGACCTAGAACCCCTACTCAGATGTACCCAATTGGCAGATTAGTCTTCATGTGGGGTCCCTAGTAAGGAAAGTAGGCACTGGCTTGGATATGGATTCTGTTGCCTGGTCTTTGAACACTTCCCCCTCTTCAGGTGTGGGAGGGCATTACCAGGCCACTGAGGAAGAATATGCAGGTAATTTTTTTTTATTTAGCAATTTTTTTTTATTTTTTAAAATATTAATCATAAGTTATTTACTTTGTATCCCAGCCATAGCCCCCCCTCATTCCCTCCCAATCTCCAAGAAGCCTACAGTTCATAGCTCCTCCTAGAAGTAACCAGTGTAAATTATGTTAGCACCAAGCTCTGTTACAGTGTTTTAATTCCTGCATCTCCTCCCTGCCCCTTTCCAAGTCCACTGATAGGGGAGGTCTCCTCCCCTTCCATCTGACCCTAGCTTATCAGGTTGCTTCAGGACTGGCTGCAATGTCCTCTTCTGTGGCCTAACAAGGCTGCTCCTCCCTTGGGGGGTGGGAGGAAGGGATCGAAGAGCTCGTCATTGAGTTCATGTCAGAAATAGTCCCTGTTCCCCTTACTAGAGAACCCACTTGGATACTGAGCTACTATGGGCTATATCCGAGCAGCGGTTCTAGGTTATATCCATACGCGGTCCTTGGTTGGAGAAACAGTCCCATGAAAGACCCCTGTACCCTGATATATTTGGTTCTTGTGGAGCTCCTGTCCTCTCCAGGTCTTACCAGCTCCCCCTTCTTTCATATGATTTCCTGCACTCTGCCAAAGGTCTGGTTATGAGTCTTCATATCTGCTATCTGCTTCGATACACTGCTAGGTAGAGTCTTTCAGAGGCCCTCTGTGGTAGGCTCCTGTCCTGTTATTTGTTTTCTCTTACATCCAATGTCCATCCCATTTGTCTAAGTGAGGATTGATCTCCTTACCCTGGGTCCTCTTTCTTGTTTATCTTCTTTAGGTGTATAGATTTCAGTATGTTTATCCTATTTTATAGGTCTATATAAGTGAGTATATACCATGTGTGTCTTTCTGCTTTTGGGATACCTTACTCAGGATGATCATTTCTAGGTCCCACCACTTGCCTTCAAATTTCATGATTTCCTCACTTTTAATTGCTGAGTAGTATTCCATTGTGTAAAAGTAACACAATTTCTGTATCCATTCCTCAACTGAGGGATACCTGGGTTGTTTCCAGATTCTGGCTATTACGAATAAAGCTGCTACAAACATGGTTGAGCAAATGTCCTTGTTGTGTACTTGAGCCTCTTTTGGATACATGCCTAGGAGTGGTATAGCTGGATCTTGAGGAAGCACTATTCCTAATTGTCTGAGAAAGCACCAGATTGATTTCCAAAGTGATTGTACAAGTTTGCATTCCCACCAGCAATGGAGGAGGGTTCCCCTTTCTCCACAACCTCTCCAGCATGTGCTGTCACTTGAATTTTTGATCTCAGCCATTCTGATGGGTGTAAGATGAAATCTCAGGGTCGTTTTGATTTGCATTTCCCTGATGGCTAAGGACGTTGAGAATTTCTTTGAGTGTTTTTCATGCAGGTAGTTATAATGAGACTTGATAAGCTGGGCTCAGGTGGAAGCAGAAGAAGGTCTTCCCTTTCTGAGAAGTAGAGAAGGAGATTAGTGGGGAAGAGGAACGGATGGTGATACTGGGAGAAAATAAGGCAGGGGGCTACAATTGCCATGTAAAGTGAATGAGTTAAAAAGGAAATTCGTATCAGTTATTGAGGCATAATGCTGATGTCAACACAATAAGATAACTCTTCCTCAAAGTGAGTATGAAACAATTTATTCCGTGACCCTGGCACAGAACAGATACAGGTTACCTCAAATTCTGTTTCAACTTGGTAACAGTTTCATGCAGGTTTTTAGTACATTTATTTTTTATTTACTGCAATTTTTTTTTCACTTTGTATTCTAGCTGTAGTCCCCTCCCTCATCCCCTCCCAAACCCATCCTCCCTCTTTCATCTCCTCCTATGCCCCTCTCCAAGTCCACTGATAGGGGAGATCCTCCAACCCTTCCATCTGACCCTAGCCTATCAGTTCTCATCAGGACTGGCTGCATTGTCTTCCTCTGTGTCTGGTAAGGCTGCTCCCCCCCCCCCACACACACAAAGGGGGAGGTGATCGAAGAACCAGCCACTGAGTTCATGTCAGAGACAGTCCCTGTACCCTTTACTAGGGAACCCACTTGGACACTAAGCTGCCATGGCCTACCTCTTTGGAGGGGTTCTAGGTTATCTCCATAAATGGTCCTTGGTTGGAGTATTAGTCTCAGAAAATACCTCTGGGCCCAGATTTTTTGGTTCTGTTGCTCTCCTTGTGGAGCTGCTCTCCCCTCTAGGTCTTTCTATCTCCCCCTTCTTTCATAAGATTTCCTGCCCTCTGTGCAAAGTTTGGCTATAAGTCTCAGCATCTGCTTTGATATCCTGCTGGGTAGAGTCTTTCAGAGGCCCTCTGTGGTAGGCTCTTGTCCTGTTCCCTATTTTCTCTCCCTTCCCATGTCTATCCCATTTGCCTTTCTGAGTGAGGATTGGGGATCTTATGCAGGGTCCTCCTTGCTTAGCTTCTTTAGGTGTATAGATTTTAGTATGTTTATCCTATATATGTCTAATATCCACTTATAAGTCAGTATATGCCTTGTGTGTCTTTCTGTTTCTGGGATACCTCACTCGGGATGATATTCATGCAGTTTTTCAATCAACAGGATAAAGAGAGTCATAAATCAGGGTACTTTCAAACATACATTGTTGGGTACATTAGATGGAGGAGTTGTTACTGCCAAGTATGGACACCTCTGCTACCAACCACATATTCAGTCTTGTGGCCATTTGTTTGGTGGATGTTAGTGGTTTTTATGTACATTCTAAATAATTACTTAAGGTTCATAAGTATGTTACATTGCCTGAAGAGGTAGTTAATAAATAACTTTTAAAAATATTCAGTTTCTTTACTTTACATCCCAACAGTTCTTCCTCTTTCTTTTCTTCCCAGTCCCCCCTTCTCCTCCTTTCCCCCTTTCTCTCTCCCTCTCTCCTGTATCAACTTTCCCCAACACATCAAGTAACATTAGGACACAGCATATCCTCATCCCCTGAGGCCAGGCAAGGCAGCCCTGCCAGCGAGATGTAATAAAAAAGCAGCCAATAGAGTCCATTTTAGAAACATCCACCCCCCTCCACTTGCCAGGCACCCCATATGAAGACCAAGCCAACCCATCCACCACATATGTGCAGGGGTCTTAGGTCCAGATCATGCATTCTCCTCAGTTGATGTCTCAGTCTCTGAAAGCTCCCACGGGTCTGGGTGAGTTGTCTCTGTTGTTCTTCTTGTGAGGTTCCTGTCCCCTCCAGGTCCTTCCATCTTTCCCACAACACTTCCACAGGACCCTGGAGCTCTGACCCATGCTTGGTTGCACTCTCTCTAGCTTCCATTTCTAATTGGAAAGCACAGGGTTTTCCCCTGCTCTCTACTCTTGGATTTGGGCCGGCAGGGGGAAATGAGAGTGTAGGAGATCCATCAGCTCAGTGGTGTCCAGTGTCTGGCAGCCGGGCAGGGAGGTCTGTACTTGGGGCAGCTGTCTCTGCTGTCTCAGTCACACAGCAACGAGACTCCTGCTTGGCTCAGCTGCCTCTACTGTCTTAGTAACTGAGCACGGAGGCTCCTGCTTGGGCTAGCTGCAGCTGCCAACCTGTGAGGCCTGGACTGCCGCTGCTTCTGTTGTCTCAGTAACCGAGCATGGAGACTCATGCTTGGGGCAACCATTGCCACCTCTGGCTAGCAGAGAGGCCCATGCTTGGGGCAAGGGGAAACGCAGGGGTGTTGAATAATTGCCACTCTCAGTCCCTGGAGATGGCCATGGGTGACCTGGATGCAAACTGTCCCAGCTAATGTGTTGTCCCTTCTCGCTCAGGAAGCCTCAATGTCAATGTTCTGGTTTCAGCTGCCTCTCCACTCACCAATTTCAGAGTTTGGAATCTTGTGCCCCTCATATACAGTGCTCGCTGGTAGCCACCATCTTGGACTCCCCTCTATCATTATTTCTGAGGTGTGTTTCTTGTGTGCAACAGAATGATAGGTCATGTTTACTCATCCATTCTGTTAACCTGTGTCTTTTTACTGGGGAGTTGAGGCCACTGATGTTGAGAGATATTTATGACCAGTTGTTGTTAGTTCCTGTTATTTTGATGTTGTTGATGTTAGATTATGTGTGCATGTTTCCTTTCTTTTAGTTTTGCAGCTGTGGGGTTGTTTCCTGTGTTTTCCTGTGTGTAGTGAACCTCCTTGGGTTGGAGTTTTCCTTCTAGTATCTTTAGGGATGGGTTTATCTCTAGGTACTGCTTAAACTTGGTTTTGTCATTGCATATCTTGTTTTCTCCATCTATGGTGATTGAGAATTTTGGTGGGCGTAGTGGTCTGGGTTGACAACTGTGCTCTTTTAGTGTCTACATAACATCTGTCTAGGCCCTTCTGGCTTTCATAGTCTCTATTGAGAAGTCACATGTAATTCTTATAGGTTTGTCTTTATATGTGACTTGGCCTTTTTCCCATGCAGCTTCTAATATTATTTCTTTGTTCTGTACATTTAGTGTTTTGATTATTATGTGATGGGAAGGATTTCTTTCCTGATCCAATTCATTTGGTGTTCTGTAGACTTTTTTTATGTTTATAGGCATTTATTTTCTTCAGGTTTGGAAATTTTTCTTCTATGGTTTTGCTGAAATTATTTTCTGGACTTTGGAGTTTGGAGTTTCTTCTAGTCCTATTATTCATAGGTTGATTCTTTTCATAATGTCCCAGATTCCATGGTTGCTTTGTTTCAGAAACAAAACGTGTTAGATTTGACATTTTCTTTGACTGATGTATCAATTTCTTCAGTCTTTATCTTCTACCCCTGAGATTTTCTCATCCACCTTGTGTATTCTGTTATTGATGCTTGTGTCTACAATTCCTGTTCTCTCCCTTATGTTTTCCATCTCTAGGATTGCCTTGGACTGTGTTTTCTTTATTGCTTTTATTTCCATTTTTAGGTCCTTGACAGTTTTATTAATTTCCTTCTCCCATTAGGTTGTATTTTTTTTTTTGTGTTTCTTTAAGGGATTTACTGAGTGCCTTCACCTATTTGGTTGTATTTTCCTGCAGTTCTTTAAGGTATTTATTTTCTTCTTTTAAGGCCTCTATCATTTTTATAACCCAAGATTTAAGATCATTTTCTTGTGTTTCCAGTATGATAGCATCCTCAGGGCTTGCTGTGGTAGGATAGCTGGGTTTGGTGGTGTCATATGGCCCTGGATTTTTTGTTGGTGTTTTTGCACTGACCTCTAGCTGTTTTGTTGACTCTGTTACTTTCAGGCCTGGTGGTCTCTCATGGTAATATATCTCTGGAGTTGTAGGTAGAACTCCAGGTCCCACATGGCCACAGTCCTCTGGTTTTCCTGATGATCCCTGATCAGTATTTGTCTCAGAGTCGAAGATCTGGGTGGGTCCTGGAAAATGGCATAGGCAGGGTATCTGTGGTGTGGGATGTCCAGAGGAAGTGCAGCACCAAGGGCCCTGGGAAGATTTGGTCACTGTTGCTGGTAGGTGTGGCAGGCCAGTAGATGTATGTATGTGTGTGTGTGTAGGGGGGGGGTGATTCTGCAAGAAATAATTTTTAAGGGCTTAAAATTTTCCAAGATAAATTGTAAGGAGGCTCTGAACCTGCAACATTCTAACCTCTCCACGGTCACTAAAATCATCATCAGTCAATTAGATTTCCAAGAAGGGCCGACGTAATGTGGTTTTCATTCCCTATCCATGAGAGGCAACAAAGCTGTAAGGACAAGAAAGTGTCTCCTTGACTAAGCGCACCCATTCTGGCCAGGGACTACAAGAAGGAGGGCACACGCTCATCTGGGATGGCTGTTTTTCCCACCCCATATTGCTGACTGTTCTATGACACATAGAGTCACAATTTGTGAAGAGTGATGTGAGCACAAGACAGTCCACAGGGGAACTTAACGCTGCTCATCGCTTCTCAGCTACTCTCTGGACCCTTTGTCTGACCTCAATATTTGTGCCTCTACAAAGAGCAAGGAATTCAGGTCACTGCTAACCAGTCTTGAATAATTTACACAGCAGACACAGCTTAGAGTTCAGTAAACAGTTTTTCCTGCTTTTATGTTAAACGTTAATTACAACATTCCAGGCTTTGCTTGTTAATTGAATTGGTAGTCAGAGAATTTAACATTTACTTTAAATTGACCACATGCTGCGCTGGCGGGTGAGAATCTGCTCTCCTGGGGCAGTTAGTGGTTCTGAACCAGCACTATTTTTTTCTTTTTTTCCTTAGCAGCAATGCACAGGGATCCTCATAAAAACCAACAATGCCCTGGAGCAGCTTGAGAACTGAGCAGTTAGCCATGGCCTCTTCAAAGCTGCAGCCTCAAGCTTTGTTGGAAGTCCATCCATGTCATCTTTGGACCAACAGAAAATGCACACTAGGGAGTGTTTTGCAACAGGAAGAGGAAAGGGGCGGCTTCATAAGCACACTATATAGCTACTACAAAACTAGTTATTTTTCTAAAATAAGCAGATACTTATATTCTTATTAAAAAATTCTTGAGAATGCCAGTTTTCTGCCTGGTGTACTTGGGACATAATGAATTATGGCATATACCATAGTTTAATTTTTAAAATGTATTATATTTTGTTTATTTTTTAAAAATGGCCCCAGTTTCTAATATTTTCTTGTGCACATGTCCCATTAGTGTGAGCACAGTCTTACATCTTTAATAGGATTTTCAGAATCTTACACAAAAGGCTCCTAAGAACCTGATGAGATACAAAATATTCTTCTCCTAATTCATCAGATGGAACAGAGACACAGAAAGGTAACTGGTAGATCTAATTTTATAATCCAGGCTAATTTCTTTGTTCAGGCTCTCAATGTCTATGCGAGAACTTGTCAAAGGACACTCTAAATGGGCAAAAATGAATCTTGGAAAAGGGATGGTATGTTTTAGAAGCTAAATGGACCAGTGTGGCTGGATTAGGACAGGAGCAGGAGTGTGGAAGTGTATGGGCAGATGCAGCTGGAAGGAAGCTGGAGTCAAATAATGCAGACTTTAATGATTATGATAAGGGCTTTGGGTGCTGTTCTTAGAAGAGCAGGGGGCCATAAACAGGCTTTGAAAGGTCATTCATAATCATGTGGAACAGGAACCAACTATTCCTTTATGTAAACGTATTTTGATACAAACCCAGCCGTATACATTTGCTTATGTACCTTCTATGGATGCTTTTGTGCCATCATTACAGAAGTGGATAGTTGGAATTAGGGACAGTTTACCTAGAAAGCCTAAAGTATATGTTATCTGGTCCTTTGTGGAAAGACACTTAATGAGGCTGTGTTAAGGAATGACTTGCCTGAGACCATTTAAGAAAGCTTTTCATTTATCCAATGAAAGGTGACACACACACACATACACACACACACACACACACACACACACACACACACACACACTGAGAGAGAGAGAGAGAGAGAAAGAACTATAGAAGCAGAGGAATTGGTTAAATATATATCTTCAAGCACTTTTAATACTTGAGTGTAAGTGGTTCTGGAGAATATGCTAGCAATATTAATTTTTGACTGCCACAAATGGAACTCTGATTATAAGTCTAAGGGGAGCCACAGCTGGATAGGAAGACTATGACATCTGTTTTTCTAACCATTTACCCCAGCATAAGAATTCTCAGAGCTGATAATGAAAACCATTTCTGTAGTTGGGAATTGGAATTGGAAATCAAGGATTGAGAGAAAGGCATGGTTAAGAGTAACTTCCAAAGTTTCAGGCTTAAGGAATGAGACACCTATGAACAATATTTAACGTAAAGGAGAGGGCCCAGAAAGGAACGTATTTCAAGAACAACATAAGCCAATAATTTGAAATGCTGGGAGACATTTGAAGTGTCTGTAACTGAGCTAAGGTTAGAATCAGAGATGCCAGCACCCGTAGGAGGAAGTATAGAGAAGGAGCACAGAGTAGTTTCAAACCATTCCTTGAGGAGTAGATGTGTCGGATGTGGCTGGTGGAAGTCGGTAACAGCTAGAAACATGGGAAAAAGGAAAGACACAAGTCAAAGCAGCAGTGGGTAGGAGTTTCCAGAGGGTTTCATGCTTTCTAAAGCAGCCATCACTTTGCAGTTAGATGGACATTTTAAAAACAATGTGCAGTCAGGTTGCTACTGTACTTAAAGTGAGATTTCAGCCCGTACTCTTTGTGACTTGAGTCTGAGCCATGTGATGAACTGAGGGAGAAAATCCTTTGGAGAATTTCATGGGCTAGATCACAGAAGGCAGACAGTTTGGTTAGTGAAACAGAGTTGCTATTTATTCGTGTGCAAGTCAGTGACCTTTTGTAGACTACACCCATACGGGCTGGCCCTGGCATAGGACTTGGACTTTGTTGCCATCGCTTGCTAGGCTATTCCATCACACAAATTCAGTGTGTATTGCCCTCCCTGCACACAGAGTTACTAGCTCTCCAATAGCTTCAAAACCAGCGGTAATGCTATGTGCTATGTTACTGTGCAGTTTGCTTGCCTATGTACTGGTGTATGTCTAACAGCAGAGCAGAACTGGTTTGTCAACAGGATCCTTCCTACCGATTTTCTGTATTCCTACCAGACATTACAGTACCCATATACATCAAAAGTTACTAATGTACAAGTTCAATTGATTATAAGACATGGTTATTTTACTTTTTGTTTATATTTCACAAATTTGTTGAATAAATGCTTTATACTAAAACATGTTCCAGATCCCAGGGATAAAGGAAGAAAGCAAGAAAAAAAGCTCCCACTGGGAACCTATCTTTCTCAGTCTAGTCTATATGAGTCAATTAGTTCTTTGAAACCTAACTCAGTTAAACTCAATTCACTGCAAACCAAGTTAACTCAACTGATGCTCAATCCAACTGAACTTCACCCAGTACAATGACATTAAAGACAGTGTAATCCAAATCAGCTAACTCGGATAAAGGACTGAGTCATCTTTTAAAGGAAGCATGGATGCCTCTTAATATATACACAGACTAATTTGGAAAATGGACAGCCTCACTGAAATATTGATTTGGACATTATAGAGCACACTAACTTTTCTTTTTATCCTTTTGTTTTTTTTAATTTTTATTTTTTTCTTCACAATTTATTCAGTATATATCCAGATTAAAGGCCCCTCCCTCAACTCCCCCAGTCCCATCCTCCCCTCCCTCTTCCCTCATCCTCTTCCCCTAGACCACTGAAAGAGGGGGTTCTTCATTAATGCCATCTGCCCATAGCTTGTTAAGTCTCATCAGGACTGTTTGGATCCTCTTCTTCCATGACCTGGCGAGGCTGCATCATCAGGGGAGAGTGAGCAGAGAGTAGTCAACTGAGTTCATGATAGAGGCAGCCCCTGATCCCCTTACTCATAGATCCACATGGAGACTGAACTGCTAATTGGCCACATCTGAGCAGTGGGGCTAGGTCCTCTCCATGCATGGTCCTCCATTGGTTCATCATTCTTTGCAGGACACCCTGGGCTCAGATCTTTTAGTTTTGTTGGTTTCCTTGTGGGGTTTCTGTCCCCTCCATGTCTCTCTAATCCCATCCCTCTCTTCCTTCATAAGACTCCCTGCGCTCTGCCCAAAGTTTGGCCCTGAGTCTCAGAATCTACTTTGATCCCCTGTTGGGCGAATCCTTTCAGAGGACCCTCTATAGTGTGTTCCCATCCTGTTTCCTCTCTTCCATTGCTTCTGGTGTCTATCCTGTTTGCCATTCTGAATGAGATTTAAACATCCTCCCTAGGCTCCACATTAGTGTATAGCTTCTTGAGGTCTGTAGATGGCTGTCCTATATTATACTGCTATTATCTGCTTATTAATGAGTATATATTATGACTGTCTTATTTCTGGGTTACCTCACTCAGGATGATCTCTTCTAGTACCACCCATTTGCCTACAAATTTCATGATTTCCTTGTTTTTAATAGCTGAGTAGTGTTCCATTGTGTAGATGTACCACAATTTCTGTATCCATTCCTCCGTATATGGACATCTAGGTTGTTTCCAGATTCTGGCTACTACAAGTAAAGCTGCTATCAACATAGTTGAGCAAATGTCCTTATTGAATGGTGGGGCATCTTTTGGGTATGTGCCTAGGAGTGTTATAGCTGTGTCTTGAGATAGTGTTATTCCAGTTTTCTGAGAAAAGACCAGATTGATTTCCAAAGTTATAGATCTTAGCTATTCTGATATGTATAAGATAGAATCTCAGAGTTGTTTTGATTTGCATTTCCCTGATGACTAAGGGTGTTGAACATTTCTTTAAGTGTTTCTCTGCCATTCTGTATTCTTCTGTTGAGAATTCTCTGCTTAGCTCTGTACCCAGTTTTTTAATTGGATTATTTGGTTTGTTGTTGTCTAATTTTCTGAGTTATTTATATATTCTGGATATTAGTCCTATATTGGATGTAAGGTTAGTGAAAATCTTTTCCCCAGTGTGTAGGCTGTTGTTTTGTTCTGCTACAGTGTTCTTAGCTTTATAGAAGCTTTTCAGTTTCATGAGATTCCATTTATTAGTTGTAGGTCTTAGAGCCTGAGGTGTTAGTGTTCTGTTCAGAAAATTGTCTCCTGGAGCAAACCAACTTTTGTGTATATTCTAAACCATTTACGTCTAAGTAAAAATAAATGCTGATTTCACTATTGACATGTAAATGTCCCATTTAAAGAGAAGCCTTAAAATTATATAAATCTTTTTCAATATATACAAAAAATTTCAATTTGTTCCCATTAAAAAATGAAAAATTAAAAATAAAAAACAATCTTTATGAATGTGTATGTGTGTTGGGGGTAAGGAGCAAATACAAGATACCCAGTATATATAATTTGCTTTTGAGTCTTAAGACTTAAAAAATTATTTTTTATGTCTTAGATCAAGTGAGTATGAGTGATGTTGTTAGTCTTAAAAAGCTGCTCTTGGATAACTCATGGTCTTGTCAGTTTTTTTTTTTTGCTTCGAGAGCACTAGAATGCAGAAGTTCTCCCTCCAAACACATCCTTCTTATTAGAGCACAGTGTTGGGGTATCAATGATGTTGTTTGGATCTTTACTTAACAACGTGCTTCCAAGTTTGTAAAAAAACACGGGAAACTAATTGTAAACCTCAGTTCCTTCTCTTTCTGCCCAATACCTTGTAATTGTCCTGCTGAGTTATACCACATGAACAGCTATAACTTGCTCCTCTTATAATCTAAACTATGAAGTGAGACAGTGCAGCAATACACATACATTAATCACTTTCCTAGCTTGGTGCCAGAGGACGATTTTATTCTGCTCTGTTTTCCCTTTCCTCATTAGCATCTGAAGCAAGCAGGATTATTTGAAGTCATATTTTGATTTTTTTGTTTATATAAAATAAGCAGACAGCTTAAACTTTTATATCTTTTTAAATCATTAATTAATCTACTTTACATCCCAGTAGAAAGTTCCTCTCTCTCCTCATCTCTCAGTCCTTCTTTCTCCTCTCCCTCTGCTCCTCCCAGTCATTCTTTCCCACCTCTTCTCCTCTTCTCACAGTCCCTCTTTCTTCCCTCTCCTTACATCCCCCTCCTCCTCTTCCTTTCTTCACAGAGAAGGGGAGACTTCCCATGGTTATTAACCCACCTTGGCACATCAAGTAGGGCTGGGTAGATCTTCTTTTGTTGAGGCTAGACAAGGCATCTCAATTAGGGGAAAAGGATCCAAGTAAAGGCAACAGAGTCATAACTGTCCTATGGATTCTCTCTGATTAGTGGTTCAATCTTTGTGAGCCCCTATGGGTCCAAGTTAGTTGATTCTGTAGGTGTAATTGTGTTGTCCTTGATCTCTCTGACTCCTTCAATTCTTCCTCCCCCTCTCCATAAGAATCCCCTGATGTTTGGCTGTGAGTTTGTGTATCTGTTTTCATCAGCTGCTGTGTGAAGCCACTCAGGTGACTGTTATGCTAACCTCCTGTCTGCAAGAATAGCAGAACGTTATTATTAGTGGTGGACTCTCATGGCAGCCTACTCAAGTTGGACCAATCATTGATCAGCTGGGTCAAACGTTTAATGGGTAAGTTGGCGTCCCCCTCCCTTTGCTGGAAGTCACACCTGGCTACAAGTGGTGACCACTTCAGGCTCCATACTCCTCCCCCCACTAGGAGTCTCAGCTAGGGTCACCTCCAGGGACTTCCAAGACCTCCTCCATCCCACAGATGCACCCCCCACACACTGATTTCAGTTCTCTCTCCTTCAGGATTTTTTTCTACATCCTTCTAGACTAGATTGGAGATTCTTACAGTGTGTTCCATTTGCTTTATGAACTGACCTATCATTCTGTGATATAAACTGACTGTTTAAACTATTTATCTTTGTTCGGTCTAAAGGTTACTAATGGACAGAACAGGGCCTCATGTCTGCCTCATTCTTTTTCTATGTTTCCAGAATGAGCCTAAGTTCCTTCAGCAGGAGACTTCTGAGGGAAATGACTCAGAATGATTATTTATTGGGTTTTCATAGATTTAAAAGTTTGGAAGCATTCAGAATCATATTTTATACTCATCTATATTTGATGCTAAGTATATTTCTGATTATTTTTGGGGGTGTTGGGAGTGGGCAGTCTATATGTTGAGTTAGTGGTAGGCATCGTGAGTCGATGAAACCTTTCTTAGCAGTTCTGGCTAATCAACTGGCATCTCATCTTGGCAGCTGTTTGTGGGGCTCAGCAGCATGCGAGAGCACTTAAGTGAAATCCAACACCATCTAAGCACAGATACTATGAAGGATGGAACAGATTTTTCTGTCATTGTGATAAAATATCAGATATGGGGCTTCAGAGGAGGCTCAGCAGTTAAGAATAGTGCTCCTTGTTCATAAGACCAGAGTTCTAATCTCAGAACCCACATGGGTTAACAACCATTTGTAAATCCAGCTCCAGCAGACTCAATACCCTTTTCGGGCTTTCTTAGCTGCCCACATGCATGTGGGTGTCCACATGTGCATGTGTGCCCTCCACAGATAAGTAATAAAACTAAAATAGTGTTTAAAATCCTGAAGATACCTGATAAAACAGGGTCAGATGAAATGGGAGGAGGTCCTCCCCTATCAGTGGACTTGGAAAGGGGCAGGGAGAAAATGAGGGAGGGAGGGTTGGATTGGGAGGGAATAAGAGAGCTGGATACAGCTGGGATACAAAGTTAATAAAATGTAACTAATAATAAAAAGAAAAAAGAAAAAGGAAACAAACAAAAAAATAGCCTGACAAAGACAATTTATGGGAAAAGGGATCTATTCTGGCTCCTAATTCCAGAGTGCAGTCTATCCTTTTGGGAAAGTAGTGAAGCAGGAGCTGGTCACTTGGGCTCATTCTAGTACGTGTAGTTAGAAAGCACAGCCAGATAAAGGCTTTTGCTCGCTAGCTCTTTCTTCTTTATGCACTTTAGGGACCAAGTTCAAGAAGTCTTGTTGCCTACTCTTATGATGGGTCTTTCTATCAGTTAGAAAATTGACATAATAATCCCTCTTAGACATTCACGAAAGGTAAAAAAATTCTCATAGATATGAAGTGGGCAAAGCTAACCTTTACAGTGATCAAAGTTAGCATATGCATTTTATTAGCAAACACTGAAAATGTGCGTTTTACAGTAGGTTGCTTTACATACAATCAGAGTAAGATTTTATTTTATTTTTTTTGAGCAAATGTCCTTATTATTTTTTTTATTACTTTATTTTTTTTATCAGTTACATTTTATTAACTCTGTATCCCAGCCGTGTCCCGATCCCTCATTCCCTCCCAGTCCCTCCCTCCCTCCCTCATCTCCACCGTGCCCCTTTCCAAGTCCACTGATGGGGGGACCTCATTCAACCAAGGACCATGTATGGATATAACCTAGAACCTCCACTCAGATGTAGCCTGTGGTAGCTCAGTAACCAATTGGTTTCCCAAAGTGAGGGGAACAAGGACTATTTCTAACAGGAACTCAATGACTGGCTCTTTGGTCTCCCCACCCCTGAAGGGAGGAGCAGTCCTGTTAGGCCACAGAGGAGGGCTTTGCAGCCAGAGTAAGATTTTTGATGGTAACATCCTGGATGGTTTACATAGGCAGAGAAGTCAAGTGACTTTTAGTTTTACTTTTTAAAAGTTTTTATTTTATTACAGTTACAAATGTAAGAACCTGTTTTCTCTTTTTTTAATTTTTAATTGTTTTCTTCACAATTTATTCATTATATATCCCGATTGAAGTCCCCTCCCTCAAATCCCCCTTTTAAGAAACTGTTATTTTCCTACAAGACGGGAGCCTATCATAGAGAGCCTCTGAAAGATTCTACCCAGCAGTCTATCAAAGCAGATGCTGACTCATAACCAAAACTTGGGCAGAGTGGAGGGAATCATATGAAAGAAGGTGGAGTTAGTATGCCCTGGAGAAGACAGGAGCTCCACAAGGACCAAATATATCTGGGCACAGCGGTCTTTTCTGAGACTGACGTGCATTGAACATCTCCAACCAAGGACCGTGCATGGATATAACCTAGAACCCCTGCTTGTACATAGCCCATGGCAGCTCAGTATCCAAGTGGGTACCCTAGTAAGGGGAAGTGGGACTGTCTCTGACATGAACTCAGTGTCTGGCTCTTTGACCTCCCCATCCCCCGTGGGAGGAACAGACTAACTAGGCCACAGAGGAGGACATTGCAGCCAGTCCTGATGAGACCTGATAAGCTAGGGTCAGATGGAAGGGGAGGAGGACCTTCCCTATCAGTGGACTTAGAGAGGAGCAGGGAGGAAATGAGGAAAGGAGGGTGGGATTGGGAGGGAATGAGGGAGCGGGATACAGCTGGGATACAAAGTAAATAAACTATAATTAATATAAAAAATAAAAAGAAAAAAGAAAAAGAAGCTGTTATTTGAATTGCATTCCATATAATTCTATTTAAGACTCTAGAAAATTTTGTCAACTCCGTAATTGTCTTTGGACAATATTTGGTTTTATTTATATTTCATAAACTTATATTTGTGAGTGATTGGGTCAGCTGAACTCATAAATAAATGCTTCCTAGTTGTTTGGGAATCTTTACATATGTGCTGAAAATGTAATGCTTGCAAAGTACAAATTAAAATGAAATACTTGGCAAAATTGCTATCTAATATGCTATGTGTTCATGGTACATGGTATATGAAATCATAAGTGCATATAGACTATGTGAGTGTATAGACAGTATGTAATGAAAAGATATAAATTCTTTAAAATGGATTTATCACACATTTACATACTTGTAAGTACTGACAGAGTTATAGAATATCTACAAACAACAAATTTTATATCTTTACAATGTCTCCTCGTGTAAGTTTGAGATTGCTTTATAAAAATATTTGAAACTGCTCCCTTCCTTAACTGCATCCAAATTGCCAGCATCCATTCTTGAGATCCTGGATCTCTTTCATCTTCCTCTTGACTTCTCCAGACTCCAGAGACAGGTGTAGTACAGCCTCCAGGAACAAAAAGGCAAGGCAGCTGAAAACCTTATATCCAGAGGCCGCTGTAAGAATATAATCAACCAAAACCAGGACAGCATGGCTTTACCAGAATCCCCCAAAATCAATGGATATTCTTATGCAGGTGAAACACTGGAAAATGAACTTAAATATGTGATTATGCAGTCATTAGAGGTACATAAAGAGAAAACAAGCAAACTAATAGAGACCATTGTGGACAGACAAGAATCCACGATAAAATAGGTGAAAGAAATGAGTAAAATCATTTAGGCCATGAAAACAGAATTAGAATCAATAAAGAAAACACAAACAAAGAAAACCCTGGAGCTAATGCACTTAGAGACGAGATCAGGAACCATAGAGGTAAGCATCACTAACAGAATTCAAGAGACAGAGAAGAGAATCTCAGTTGCTGAATATACAGTTTTAGAAATCTATACATCTCTCAAAGAAAACATAAATACGGAAAAGTTCCTGACACAAAGCATCCAAGAAATCAAGGACACCATCAAAAGATAAAACATAAGAATAACAGGAATACCAAGATGAAAAACTCAAGTGACAACACATGCTGGAGAGGTTGTGGAGAAAGGGGAACCCTCCTCCACTGCTGGTGGGAATGTAAACTGGTACAACCACTTTGGAAATCTATCTGGCGCTTTCTCAGACAATTAGGAATAGTGCTTCCTCAAGACCCAGCTATACCACTGCTAGGTATATACCCAAACTTTGCTCAAGTACACAAAAGGGATACTTGCTCAACCATGTTTATAGCAGCTTTATTTGTAATAGCCAGAACCTGGAAACAACCCAGATATCCATCAACGGAGGAATGGATACAGAAATTGTGGTATTTTTACACAATAGAATACTACTCAGCAATCAAAAAGGAGGAAATCATGAAATTTGCAGGCAAGTGGTGGGATCTAGAAAAGATCATTCTGAGTGAAATATCCCAGAAGGAGAAAGACAAACACGGTATATACTCACTTATATAGACCTAAAAGATATGATAAACACAATGAAATCTATACACTTAAAAAAGATAATCAAGAGAGCGGACATGGGGTAAGATGATCAATCCTCGTTTGAACGTGCATTGAACGTATGACAGGAGTCTACTGAGGGCATCTGAAAGACTCTAACTAGCAGTGTTTTCAAAGTAGATACAAAGACTCATGACCAAACCTTCATCAGAGTACAGGGAATCATATGAAAGAAGGGGAGTTAGTATGATGGGGAAAGGATAGGAGCTTCACAAGGACCAAATATATCTGGGCACAGGGTCTTTTCTGAGACTGACATTCAACCAAGGACTATGTATGGATATAACCTAGAACCTCTGCTCAGATGTAGCTTGTTGGTAGCTCAGTAACCAATTGGTTTCCCATATTGAGGGGAACAAGGACTATTTCTAACAGGAACTCAATGGCTGGCTCTTTGACCTCCTCACCCCCCAAGGGAGGAACAGTCCTGTTAGGCCACAGAGGAGGGCTTTGCAGCCAGTCCTGAAGATACCCGATAAAACAGGATCAGATGAATGGGGAGGAGGTAACCCCTATCAGTGGACTTGGAAAGGGGCACGGTGGAGATGAGGGAGGGAGGTGGGATTGGGAGGGAATGAGGGAGTGGGATACAGCTGGGATGCAGAGTTAACAAAATGTAACTGATAAGAAAAAAATAAAATTAAAAAAAAAAGAATAACAGGAATAGATGAAAAAGAAGATTCCAGGCTCCAAGGTCCAAAAAATATTTTCAAGAAAATCATAGAAGAAAAATTTCCCAATTCTAAGGAAGAGATATCTTTCAATATACAAGAGGCTTACAGAACACCAAATAGACTATACCAGAAAAGAGATTCCTCCTACCACATAATAATCAAAACACTAAGTTTATAGAAAAAAAAAACAAAAAAATATTAAAAATAGCAAGGAAAAATGTCCAAGTAATATATAAAGGCAGACCTATCAGAATCATTGCAGACATCAAAACACAGACTATGAAATCCAGAAGGGCCTGGGCAGATGTTATGCAAACACTAAGAAACCACAGATGATAACCTAAACTACTACACCCTGCAAAACTTTCAATAAACATAGTGAAGAAAATAAAACATTCCATGACATAACTAAATTTAAACAATATACATGCAGCAACCCATCCCTACAAAAGATACTAGAAGGAAAACACCAACTCAATGAGATCAATTACACCCAAAAAAAAACACAGGTTAAAGATACCTTCACAACAAAAAAGCAAAGAAAACAAGCACACAAACACACAATCACCAATCACCACAAACTCTGCAATAGTGGGAGGGGCATGGGAGGAGAAGAGGGAGCGAGGGTCGGATTAGAAGGGGACTAGAAAGGGAGATACAGCTGGGATACAAAGTCAATAAACTGTAATAAATAAAAATTAAAAAACAAATTAAAAAAACAACTAACAATCATTGGACACAAATATCTATCAACATCAATGAACTCAACTCTTCAATAAAAAGACACAGACTAACAGAATCGTTCTGGAAAAAGGATCCAACATTCTGCTACATTCAAGAAACACATCACAGCAACAAAGAGAGACACTACCTCAGAGTAAAGGGCTGTAAAAAGGTTTTCCAAGCAAATGGACCAAGAAACAAGCTGGAATAGCCATCTTAATATCTAATAAAATAGCCTTTCACCCAAAAGTAATCAAAAGAAATGGTGAGTGGCACTTCATTCTCATCAAAGGAAAAATGCACCACTAGGACATCACAATCCTGAACATGTATGCCCTAAATACAAGGGCTCTTTCATTTGTAAAAGAAACACTATAAAAGCTTAATTCATACATCCATCCTAACATATTAATCGTGGGAGACTTCAACACCTCACTCTTTCTAATGGAAAGATCATTGAGACAGAAGCTAAATAAAGAAATAATGAAGCTAACAGAGGTCATGAATATTATGTCATAAATAGACATAATAGATGTCTACAGAACTTTTTACCCAAACAGAAAAAAGAATACTTCCTTCTCAGCACCTCAAAGAACCTTTCCCAAAATTGACCATATAGTCAGGCACAAAGCAAGCCTCAACAGATACAAGAATATTTAAATAATCCCTTGTATCATATCAGACTACCATGGTCTAAAACTATATTTTAACAATAACAATAACTCATCCTGAGTGAGCTGTCTCAGAGGCAGAAAGACACACGGTATATACTCACTCATATAAGCATATAACATAGGATAAACCTACTAAAACCCTGAACATCTAAAGAAACTAATCAAGAAAGTGGACCCTGACTAAAAAGCTCAATCCCCATCCCAAAAGGCAAAGAGGATAGAGATCAGAAGAAGAAGAAAACAGGAAACAACCTAGGAACCTGCCACATAGGGCCTCTGAAAGGCTCTGCCCTACAGATTACCAAAGCAGACACTGAGACTTAAGGCCAACTGATGGACAAAGTGCATGGAATCTCAAGTAAGAAGTGGGAAATAGTAAGATCTGGAGAGGACAGGAACCCCACAAGAAGAGCAACTGAACCAGAAAATTTGAACACAGGGGTCTCCCCAGGGACTCATATTACAACCAAGGAACATGCATGGAGATAACCTAGAACCCCTGCACAGATGTAGTCCATGACAGCGTAGTATCCAAGTGGGTTCCATAGTAATGGGAAGAGGGACTGCCTCTGGCATAATCTGATAGGCCTGTTCTTTGATCACCTCCCCCTGAGGGGAGAGCAGCCCTACCAGGTCACAGAAGATGACAATGCAGCCATTCCAGATGGGATCTGATAGACTAAGATCAGAAGGAAGGAGAAGAGGACCTCCCCTATCAGTGGACTTGGGAGGGGCAAGCGAGAAGAAGGGGGAGGGAGGGTGGGGCTGGGAGGGGGTAGGGGGGCTTATGGGGGGATACAAAGTGAATAAACTGTAATTAATAAAAAAAAAACATAGTAAAGGCAATACACAGCAAGCCTATAGCCAACTTCAAACTAAACAGAGAGAAATTTAGATCAATCCCACTGCTATGAGGGACAAGACAAGGCTGTCTGCTCTGTCCATATCTCTTCAACCTTGTACTTGAAGTCCTAGCTAGAGCAATAAGACAACTAAAGGAGATCAAGGGGATACAAACTGGAAAGGAAAAAGTCAAAATGTCACTTTGCACATGATGATAGAATACATGAGTGACCCCAGAATTTCTGCCAGAGATCTTCTAGAGCTGATAAATACCTTCAGCAGAATGGCTGGATATAAAGTTAACTAAAAAAAAGCAAAAAAAAAAAAAAAAAAAAAATCAGAAGCCCTCCTGTATATAAAAGACAAACAGGCTGAGATAGAAATTAGAGAAACAACTCTATTCACAATAGCCACAAATAACAAAGTACCTTGGTGTGACTATAACCAAGCAAATGAAAGCATTTATGAAAACAACTTCAAGTCTCTGAAGAAAGAAATTGAAGAAGATATCAGAAGATGGAAAGATTTTCCATACTCATGGATATGTAGCATTAACATAGTGAAAATGGCCATTCTACCAAAAACAAGCTACATATTCAATGCTGTTTCCATTAAAATACCAGCAAAATTCTTTACAGACCTTGAAAGAACAATTTTCAAGTTCATATGGAAAAATAAAAAACCTAGGATAGCTGAAACAAACCTGTACAATAAAAGACCTTCTGGAGGTATCTCTGTCACTGATCTCAAGCTGTACTATAGAGCAACCATAATAAAAACAGCCTGGTACTGGTGTAGAAACAGACTAGTGGGTCAATGGAATTGAATCAAAGACCCAGAAATAAATTCAAATACCTACAGATACTTGATTTTTGAAGAAGAAGCCAAAATCATACAATGGAAAAAAGATAGCATCTTCAACAAATGGTGCTGGTCTAACTGGATATCTACCTATAGAAAAATGCAAATAGATCCATATTTATCACCCTGTGTAAAAGAAAAGCCCAAGTGCACCAAAGACATCAACATAAAACTTGACATACTAAATCTGTTAGAAGGAAAAGTGGGGAAGAGCCTTGAACACGTTGGCACAGGAGATAACTTCCAAAACAGAAGAACAGAGCTCAGAATCTAAGATCAACACTCAATAAAACAGGATCTCCCGAAGCTTCTCTAAAGCTAAGGGCACTGTCAACAAAACAAAAATGAGAGCATACAGACTGGGAATAGATCTTCACCAACCCTACATCTGACAGAGGGCTAAAATCCAGAATATGTAAAGAACTCAAGAAATTAAACACCAACAAACCAAATAATCCAATTAAAAAAAGGTTTGTAACTTTGAAAATCAATCTGGCATTTTCTCAGACAATGAGGAATAGTGCTACCTCAAGATCCATCTATACAACTCCTAGGCATATATCCAAAATATGCTCAAATATACAACAGGAACATTTGCTCAACCATGTTCATAGCAGCTTTATTCATAATAGAAAGAGTAAGGAAACAACCCAGATGGCTTTCAATTGAGGAATGGATACAGAAAGTGTGGAACAGTTACTCAATGGAATATTACTCAGCAATTAAAAACAAGGAAATACCCTATCATTGGACTGGGAGAGGGTCATAGGAGAAGAGGTAAGGAGGGTGAGATTGGGAGGGGATGGGGGAGGAAGCTACACCTGGGATACAAAGTGAATAAACTGTAATTAATAAAAATGAAATTAAAAATTAAAAAACAAGGAAATCATGAAATTTGCAGGTAAATAGTGGGAACTAGAAAAGATCATCCCAAGTGAGCTAACCCAGAAACAGAAAGATATACATGGTACATACTCACTTTTAAGTGGATATTAGACATATATTATAGGATAAACATACTAAAATCTGTACACCTAAAGAAGCTAAGTAAGAAGGAGGACCCTGGGTAAGATGCTCAATCCTCATTCAGAAAGGCAAATGGGATAGACTTTGGAAGAAGGTGAAAAAAGGAATAACATAGGAGCTTACCACAGAAAGTTCTGAAAGACTCTACCATGCAGGGTATTAAAGTAGATGCTGAGACTCATAGCCAAACTTTGGGCAGAGGCAGGGAATCTTATGAAAGAATGGGGAGATAGAAAGACCTGGAGGGGACAGCAGCTCCACAAGGAGAGCAACAGAACTAAAATATCTGGGCACAAGAGTCTTTTGTGAAACTGATACTCAAAACAAGGACCATGCATGAAGATAACCTAGAACCCCTGCACAGATGTAGCCCATGGCAGCTCAGTGTCCAAGTGGGTATGCTAGTAAGGGGAACAGGAACTGTCTCTGACATGAACTCAGTGGCTGACTCTTTGATTGCTTCCCTACCAGGCCACAGAGGAAGACAATGCAGACAGTCCTAATGAGAGCAGATAGGCTAGGGTCAGATGGAAGGGGAGGAGGTCCTCTCCTATCAGTGGACTGGGGAAGGGGCGTGAGAGAAGAAGAGGGATAGAGGAATAGGGAGGGGACGAGGGAGGGGCTATAGCTGGCATACAAAGTGAATAAATTTTAATAAATAAAAAAATTAAAAAAGAGAAAAATGGGGTACAGAGCTAAACAGAGAATTCTCAACAGAGAAATATTGAACAGCAGAGAAACACTTAAAGAAATGCTCAACATCCCCAGTCCATTAGGGAAATGCAAATTAAAAGGACTCTGAGATTCCATCTCAAACCCATCAGAATGGCTAAGATAAAACACTCATGTGACAACACATGCTGGAGAGGTTGTTGGAAAAGGGGAACCTCCTCCACTGCTGGTGGGAGTGGAAACATCGACAACCACTTTAGAAATCAATCTGGCACTTTCTCAGAAAACTGGGAAAAGTGCTACATCAAGATTTAACTCTTCCACTCCTGGGCATATATTTGAAAGATTCTCAACCATACAACAAGGACATGTGCTCAACATTGTTCATAGCAGGTCTGTTTGTAATAGCCAGAACTTGAAAACAACCTACATGTCTCTCAACTGAAGAATGGATACAGAAATTGTGGTACATTTCCACAATGGAATACTACTCAGCTGTTAAAAACAAGGAAATCATGAAATGTGCAGGCAACTGATGGAAGTAGAAAAGATCATGAATGAGGTTACCCAAATGCAGAAAGTCATGCACAGTATATAGTTATGTATAAGTGGATATTAACCATGTAATTTAGGGTAAACATACTAAAATCTACAGACCTAAAGAAGCTAAACAATAAGGAAGATCCTGGGGAAGATGCTTAATTCTCATTCAGAAGAGAAAATTGTATAGACACTGGAAGGAATAGAAGAGAGGGACAGGACAGGGGCCTACCACTGAAGTCCTCTAAAGCACTCTACCCAGCAGAGGATCAAAGCAGATTCAGAGACTCACAGCAAAACTTTGGAAAGAGTGCAGGGCATCTTATGGAAGAAGGGGGTATAGAAGGACCTGTAGGGAGCAGGAGCCCACAAGGAGACCAACAAAGCCAAAAAAGCTGAGCCCAGGGGGTACTGCAGAGACTGATGCATCAACCAAAGACCTTGCACAGAAAGGACCTAGAGCTCCTGATGTAGCCCTTACACAGCTCTGTCTCCATGTGGGTCCTCTAGTAAGGGGAGAAAAGACAGACTGTGACATGAACTTGGTTGGCTACTCCTTGAGCACTTCTCTCTGGTGGGGTGACTTAGCCAGTCCACAGAGGAAGAGGATCCAGGCCGTCCTGATGGGACCTGACAGGCTAGGGTCATACAGCAATGGAGAACTTCACATGTCTTGGTTTATGTAATTGAGGAAAAACCATTTTAAAATAAATCTTAATTCTATTTTTTTCCATTTCTAGAGATTGAGTCCTGAACCTGTTTTGTGGTATTCCCCTGCTTGACTATGGAGCTTTATGTCCTCCATGCCGTAAACCTAAGTTTTCTAAAGTTAAACTGATTGTTTTTATATTCCTTGCTGCACCCTATTCTGAAAGGACAAAACAACAACAAAATCGTTGCATTGCCTTCTTAGTTGAGTCAGAACCCTGATGTCATCTCATCGTCCTTTGACTGATTTTTCCTTTCATTGATTTAAAGGACATGTGACACTCTCTACTCAGACACTCATATGTGCGTATAAAAAGAGGGATTTAATTTTCATTATGTATCGCCTCCACCTCCTTGAGAAAATAAGATCAGGCGATCTCTGATCACCTGCAACTGTCAGTCCTCACATTTCTGATTTTGCTAGATTAACCTCTAACATGATGCCCAAGACAAAACAATCTCAATGTAAGATCTGAGAAAATTATGATTTAAAGTAGAAGCAGAGATATTGTCTCTGAGTAAGTTCTGAACCACGTGTGATTTTCAGTGGAATGAACATACAGTGTGTTAGAAGACACATGTTTTTTTTTTCTTTTTGGCAGAGTGAACATAGAGTAAGTTCTTAACAACCTATGATTTTCAAGGAGTGAACACACAGAAGACACATGTCATTTCCATGGGTCCAGTAAAGGCTGTTCTGCTACTGTTTTTCTAAAACCACACAGATTTCTGATATCTGGTGTTAGGGTCCTAGAGACTGCAGGGCTGAGACTTTGGATGCCCTTGGACTGAAAGCTGCTGAGATTTCCAGCACCCACACCTATCCAGGAGCTGTACTATTAGCAGCCACTGCCTTTTGTGGGTATTAAGGGTTACAAGGCACATGCATGTATGTAAGTCTATGCACATTAAGCTCTTACTTTGTGGAGGCAGTTTCTTGCCTACTCAGACCTCCATTCTCGCTGAAGAGAAGCTTGAGATTTGTCTTCAAGTACAGGAAGCTAAGATAGTAACTTTTCATTGAGAAAAGTTACTGGGGGCTGTACTGGAGCAAAGCAAAGGGTGAATTTCTAAAGGGCCAGAATATATTACATTCTAAAGAAGAAAAGCATCTTGCTTAATTCTGAGCTTTCCTAATGCCAGGGTGCCTCAGAGGGTAATGACATATTTTAAGAGTTTCTAAGAATCTTTAAAAATGAAGTTTGACATTTCTATCACTCTCAGATTATTCCCAAACCAAATAGTGTATAAAGACTTCAGACATACAATTCAAGCCAGCGGACAGACAAAGTCATTTCCAACTTCAATCCTAAAATGCCTTTGCAGACCCAGCTTTGGGGAGGGAGACACTAAAATTCATGACCAAAGATGAACTCTGCTAGACAACTGATGTCTCAGATCTAGATACCAACCTTTGGCCAAGTGAAGATGGAGGGCAGGGATTGACACTGATGCTGACATCCTTATTGGCAGATCACGGTGGACTGAGAAACACAAAGTACTTTTGAAAATTGCATTTTGGATTGTGTGTCTTTCTTTTTCATTAATTTATTCATTTAATCATTTTACAACCCCCTTCCTCCTTTCTTCCCAGTCCCACCCTCACACCCCCTTTCCCCATCCCTTTTTCCCCTTCTCCTCAGAGAACAGGAGGTCCCCATTTATACCAATCCACCCCAGCACCTCAAGTCACAGCAGCACCAAGTGCATTTTCTCCCACTGAGGCCAGACAAGGCAGCCGAGCTAGGGGAAAGAGGCAGGCAACCAAGTAAAAAATAGCCCCTGCTCCAATTGTTAAGGGTCCTACCTGAAGAACCAGCTGCACATCTGCTACGTATTTGGAGGGGGCCTAGGTCCAGCCCATACATGCTCTTTGGCTGGTGGTTCAGTCTCTGTGAGCCCTCATGGGCCCAGGTTAATTGGCTCTGTAGGTATTCTTTTGGTGTCTTTGACCCCACAGGGTCCTTCAGTCCTTCCTCCCACTCTTCCACAAGACTGCCCTAGCGCAATCCATTGTTTGAGTGTGGATCTCTACATCTCTTTTCATCAGCTGCTGGATGAAGCCTCTCAGAAGACAATTACGCTAGGCTCCTATCTGCAAGTATTCCAGAGCATCATTAATACTGTCAGCAGTTGGCTGTCTCCCATGGGATGGGTATCAAGTTGACCAGTCATTGATTGGCCATTAGCTCAACCTCTGCTCCATCTTTATCCCTACACTTTTTGTAGGCAGGGCAAGTTTTAGTTGAAGGTTTTATGGGTGGGTTGGTGTTCCCCTCCCTCCACTGGAAGTCCCACCTGCTGGAGGAGGTGGTGACTTCAGGCTCCATATACCTGCCATTCAGAGTCTCAGCTAGGGTTACCCCCATAGACTCGCAGCTCCCCCTACCAATTTTTGTTCTCTCTCCAAGTCCTCCCACCACCTCCTTCTCTCCACACCTGATATCTACCCTTGTTCTCCTCCTGACTCCAACCTACTTCCCTCTGTCCATCTACTTCAGATGGCTATTTTATTTTCCCTTTTGAGTGAGATTCAAGCATCCTCCCTTGGGCTCTCCTTGTTACTCAGCTTCTTTGTGTCTGTGGATCGTTGCATGGTTATTCTGTACTTTATGGCTAATATCCACTTATAAGTGAGTGAGTACATACAATGCATGTCTTTCTGGGACTGTGTTACCTCACTCAGTATACTATTTTCTAGTTCCATCCATTTTCATGCAAATTGCATAATATTTTTTTTTTAATACTACTCCATTGTGTAAAGTGTCACATTTTCTTTATCCATTCTTCAGTTGAGGAAAATCTAGGTTGTTTCCAGTCTCTGGTTATTATGAATGAAGCTGCTATGACCATAGTTGAGTACGTGTATGTGTGGTATGGTGGGGCATCTTCTGTGTTATGCCCAGGACTGCAATGATTTGGTCTTAAGGAAGATCTAGTCTCAACTTTCATTCACCTGTTTGTTTGTATTTTCTTCTATTTCTTTAGATCCTTTAGGGATTTATTTAGATCCTTTTAGAGGCCTCTATCATCTTTATATGGTTAGATATCAGGTCATCTTCTTGTTCTTTGGTTATGTCAGGATACCTAGGGCTTGCTGTAGTACGATAGATGGGCTCTAGTGGTGCCCTGGCTCTTGTTGAGTCTGTTCTTATGCTGGCCTTTAGCCATTTGGTTGTCCCTGATGTTCCTGACCTTCAGCAGGACTCCTGGAGGCAACCAGAGCCTTGGCCTTGACATTGGAGTTCAGAAAACAGAGTGCAGCTCACCTGTGCTGGCTCTGCCCTGGATGGACCCAGCCTGGCTTGTGTTTATGATAGATTCTGTGAGACAAGACAAAGTTAATTGTGAAGGCTAATGATCTTCCCTGGTTATGAGACAGATCAGAGAAAATCTCCTCTTTGGGGCACTTAGTGAAATGAAACTCTCTCAAACTTTTTAAAATAATATCTAGTTCTGTTAAAAAGCTATCAGCATTGTTACTTCTGTATTGCACTTTCATTAAGAATTTGCTGAATGTACTTTTTTATGCTTTCTGCTGAAGGCCAGCACTGTTAAAGCAGCCTACTGCTAGCCTCTTCCTTATTCCTGGAAGTTTTCAGTAAGCAACCAACTGTCAGGCCAAAACATCCTTCACAGGTAACTGGCTGGACTGCTGTCATGGCAGCTCAACCATTGGGGGCCATTTTTCATTTTAAAGAAGTTGTGGAGTCCTTCTGTGGCCATAGTAGAATACATGTTTTTGTCAGGGACCTCCACACAACCTGTGTGGTCCTCAAAAACATAGCTCTTGACAGGACAATCTCCTGTAAGCTCTACATGATCCTGCAGCCAGTTTTATCATTGTCAGAGAGGGAAGAGTTTTGTAGATGGGCCAGCATTAGGCAGATCACAATCCTTCATTTGTACTTTTTGTCAGTTGGTAATACAATTGCCCTTAGAACTAACCCCCTTGGCTATATATTCAGGCTTTTATTTTTACCTTCTGAGTCAGTCATGAGATGCCCTACTATGCAATCACCTGGTACAGCAACACTGGGCTTATTAAAAGACTTCTGGCTAGCTGGGCACAGTGGTACACACCTGCAATCCCAGCACTAGAGGAGGCAAAAGCAGATGGACTTCTGTGAGTTCGAGGCCATCCTGGTCGACAAAGTTAGTCCAGGTCAGCCAAGGTAGCCTTGGCTGTCTTGGAGAAACCCTGAAAAACAACAACAACAACAAACTTCTCTCTATTTTTTTCTTTTTCTTTTAAAATATTTATTATTAGTGGATCAAGATGAACTGGCAGCACAGAGTGACTTCAGAAGTGTCAGCAGAGTGGCCATAGCAGCAGTAAGGGTGTCAGCCACTGTGCCCTGGCCAAAGCAGCAGAAAGATGTTTGAATAGTTGCAGAGAAGAGCGGAGGGAGGAAACTGTGGAAGGAGGGACAACAGAGGGACACTATGATTAGGTAGATATGAAGAAACATCTACTCATATTAGATAGTATGCTCACAACAGACCAAGGTATGAATACCACTGAACTCCAGCATGGCGTGAATCAATGACTTTATGGGGGTTACTTATAGGAGTGTGGGTAAGGGGTTACCAGAGGAATAGAAATGAGCTAAAGACAGCTGCATCATCGAAAGGGCACCTCAGCATGAGTGACAGTTTATGAAAGCTGTAGACCCAGAGCAAACCTGCAAGCAGCTCGACAGACTGAGAGTGTTGTTTCCAGGCAGCACAGTTGTTTGGAATCTCTGTTGGGCATCCAGTTGGTCTCTGCTACCTTCAGGCATCGTGGCTGGTCAGAGAGCATCGCTCAGCAGTTCTCACTACTTCTGTACTCTTACGTAGGGAAGGGCCTGGTGAAGTTGCTCAGCATCAGGAACTTCCTGAAACTTTTGACTGATTTACTCCATGAGGGTTTCGCTGTGGGATGGAATGTTCTATCTCCCATTGGAGCATCTTTTGTCTTATGAGCCTCTCTTCTCAGATGTATTTTTTTTTTTTTATAATTTTTCCTTAGAAAAACTTTCAACACAACACAAAGACAGCAACGGGTGTTGGGACATGAAAGGCCTGGGAGCCAAAACTGAAAGAAACTAGATCTGGATTGAGCAAAGGGACCCAAGCCAGATAGTCAGTAAAGAATAGTTACATATTTTTCCTGCTTGGTGAAATTATTCCCAAATACTTTATTCTTTTTCATGTTTTGTCAAGGTAGCTGTTTTCTGGACTTTTTTCAAGCATCTTCTTATTGTTATAAATAATAGGCCTTTTAAGTGTTGATTATTCAATGTCTTGGTGCTTTACATATTTTTATAATTGTATTTTTATGTGTCTGTATTTGTGTATGCACAGTTATTGCTGAAGGACTCTTAGTAACTAATGGCTGCTGGAAAGTGAGTGTCAGCTTTCTTCAGGGATGTAGTCTCTGAGGGGCTACCCATGCCCTCCTGGAAGGGTCTAAATCCACACACATATCACATATATGTAGCACTAAGTGGACTTGGGATTTTATGGACTTGGGAAGAAATGATGATGGAGCTCATAGAGGAGGAAAATGGGGGTGGATTTGATCAAGTGCAATAAATACGTGTGTGAATTTTTAAATAATCAAAATAAATAAGCTGGATTATGTAGCACCACATTGTAGAGTACAACTGGAGTTATATGTAGCAGTTCAGAACAGTGTGTGATGTCAAAAGCCAAGGTCAAGCCTACTATCTACTAGTTTCATAATAATAATGCTAAGGTTTTCTTTCGAAGATAAACCACCTAACTTAAATTAGCGAAAGAACTTCAACTAAAATGTTTCATAACAGTGGTCCTCAAGAGCCAACAGACTACGCTACAGCAATCATGAGAAAGTTATTTAATATTTCTAAAGACTCAAATTTTCTTTGTCATAAAATGGCAGAATTTAAATATCTTTTATTAATGGATGTTATGAGGTTTTAAATAGAAATTCCATGTAACATTTGCTATCACTTATGAAGAGCTGAATGTTACTTCTGATCATCATAGTAATGAAAAATTATTAATGAATAAAAAGGGAGTTTTATTCAGCACACCATGGCAAGTATTTCATCCGTGGAATACATTTTTTCCCAAGATACACAGGATTCTCTGTATTGATTTTAGTTGAAGCTTCTCTGTTCTCTTCACTTTTTTTGTAGTCTAATTTGAAATGAAGCATAGTCTCCTTAAATTCAGAGTCAATAAATGAAAATTTAATCTTCCAAACTTCAGGAAGCCCACAGAGAGTCCATGGGCAGCACATGTCCGTGCCATAGTGCCCAAATTTGTACCCTAAGAACCAAACTTAACATAGTCTCTTATAGAAAAGTAGCAAACCCAAGCCTATTTTAAGCAATACATAAGGCTATCACGTATGAGCTTAATCTCAGTAGTAGTAGTAATATTAATAGCTGAGATTTAATGAAATCTTACCACATTCCAGACAATGTGCTTTACACAGAGAATCTTATAAAGCCCCTTTGCAAAGATATTGTAAATGTCACCAATACTATAGAATTAAAGATAAGAAGTGGGAGGCTTAGTGCTGTGTGTGTGTGTAACTGAAATACAGTAGAAGACATTTTAGAGTTGGGAGTAGAATTTTGAAACTATTTAGAATCAATCAAAATGAAATACATTAGTGACACTCAGATTGGACCTAAGTAAGCTCCATATCTTTTGCCCAAATCTAGAAAAAGTATAAATGACATACTTTCTACTATGAGGAGAAAATATCTCAAACCCAAGTTTTCTCAAGCTTGTAGAAATCTTCATTTTGCTTGTGAAAGGACTCGTTTCACAGTAATGGGTACATTAGCCTGTAGGTTCTCATCCTCCGCATCAGTAAACTCTGAATACTTATGCTTTTCTGTACAGAATTTACTACATCCAAAGTGAATACCTATTTTGATTTTCTAGGATACAAAAATATTTGTTAATTCTCATAATGAAAAATATGCAAAGTCTTTTTTTCTCACAAAGATATTATTTGATCCACTTTTTTCTTTCTTTTACCAGAATAGTGTGTCTCAGTATGGGAATGTTTTCTATCAAATATATTTATAAAAGGCTTGTTGTTCTGTAAAGCTCTAAAAAGAAAAGTACAGTGAAATGTGCTTTAACATATGCCTTCTGTTTTACTTTGACTGTTTAATAGTACCATTGATTTTAAATAATCAAATAGAATTAAATGAAATTTTTGAGTAGAATGTGATGATTTTTCTGTTTTTAAATAAATACTATTTAGAAGGTAAAGATAATTGATTATTCACAATTATTTCTTTTATTTCATATGTAAATTATCTCTTATAAATAAATTATTGGTGTGATGTGATTTTACAAAATATATCTCTCCTCTCCCTCCATCTTTCCCTCCCTCCACTTGTCTATCTTATACACACACATACACACAAACACACACACATAAACACATACAAGAATAATGTTTAAAAAATTACCTGTATAATCAATACATAGTGGATTTGGATAAAAGACTACCAGTACATTATTAAATACAAAAATACACTTTCATGCTACAAATTGATTCAGCACAATAGCATTTGTAACAACAGTTTCATGAGTCATGAAAGTCAGTTTGTTAACAGTAAATGATGCATAGACAAAGGGAAAATCCTGATAGGAGCAACAGTGATTTTCCCCCAACTAGTTTTTGAAAATATCTACCTATGGAAGTCAATAGCCTTCTTGTCCACTGCTATCAAAGATAACAAATCTTCAAATGGGGAATTACTGATATCAATGTTTAGAATTTTTATTGGTTCTTGATTTTTTTTAAAAAAAACTGTCTCAAGAAAGCAATGCACTTACTGATATTTTTGACATATTTGTGTCAGAAGTTTCCATGCCATCTTGAGCCAAAACAAAGTATGAATGAGTAGAAGTTCCCTGACCATAGTTTTCCATGCTTCTGTGACAAAGCTAAGTACTTCATGAGGGGCAGGAATATGTTCACTGCCTGTGCAGGACACAGGAAATGTGTCAGCTATTCTATTCAGTTATACTCCCTTTAAGCCCCTGTTCACAGGCAGTGCTTTCTTTCTAATTCTGCACCTGTACCTTAAAATCATGTGCGTGTATAACAATAATAATTAAGAGAGAATTAATTAAGACATGAATTAAGAGACAGTGGGGATGACAGGAGGAGTTACAGGGGGAAAGAGGTGGATAAATTTAATCAATCACCAACTAGGCTGCTTTCACCTTTAAATCTCTCTTTCTACTGCTACCTGGACCAAGAATGGGAAACAGCTCCAGAAGAACAGGTCAGGATGGTGAAGAAGAGTGTAAGTTATAGAAAAGACACAGCACTGGGGTTTATGATGTAACCTCTACATCTTCAAGATTTAAAATAAAATTTAAATTTTCATGATTTCCTCCTTTTTGATTGCTGAGTAGTATTCCATTGTATAAAAATACCACAATTTCTGTACCCATTCCACCGTTGATGGACATCAGGGTTGTTTCCAGGTTCTGGCTATTACAAATAGAGCTGCTATAAACATGGTTGAGCAAGTGTCCTTTTTGTGTACTTGAACAAACTTTGGGTATATACCTAGCAGTGGTATAGCTGGGTCTGGAGGAAGCACTATTCCTATTTGTCTTAGGAAGCGCCAGATAGCTTTCCAGAGTGGTTGTACCAGTTTACATTCCCACCAGCAGTGGAGGAGGGTTCCCCTTTCTCCACAACCTCTCCAGCATATGTTATCGCTTGAGTTTTTCATCTTGGCCATTCTGATGGGTGTAAGGTGATATCTCAGGGTCGTTTTGATTTGCATTTCCCTGATGGCTAATGAGGATGAGCATTTCTTTAAGTGTTTTTCTGCCATTCGATATTCCTCTGTCGAGAATTCTCTGTTTAGCTCTGTTCCCCATTTTTTAATTGGATTACTTGGATTGCTGGAGGAAATCATGAAATTTGCAGGCAAATGGTGGGATCTAGAAAAGATCATTCTGAGTGAAATATCCCAGAAGGAGAAAGACAAACACGGTATATACTCACTTATATAGACCTAAAAGATATGATAAACATAATGAAATCTATACACCTAAAAAAGATAATCAAGAGAGCGGACATGGGGTAAGATGATCAATCCTCGTTTGAATGTACATTGAACGTATGACAGGAGTCTACTGAGCGCATCTGAAAGACTCTAACTAGCAGTGTTTTCAAAGCAAAGACTCATGACTAAACCTTTGGCAGAGTACAGGGAATCATAAGAAAGAAGGGGAGTTAGTCTGATGGGGAAAAGATAGGAGCTCCACAAGGACCAAATATATCTGGGCACAGGGTCTTTTCTGAGACTGACATTCAACCAAGGACCATGTATGGATATAACCTAGAACCTCCACTCAGATGTAGCCTGTGGTAGCTCAGTAACCAATTGGTTTCCCAAAGTGAGGGGAACAGGGACTATTTCTAACAGGAACTCAATGACTGGCTCTTTGGTCTCCCCACCCCTGAAGGGAGGAGCAGTCCTGTTAGGTTAGGCCACAGAGGAGGGCTTTGCAGCCAGTCCTGAAGATACCTGATAAAACAGGATCAGATGAATGGGGAGGAGGTCCCCCCATCAGTGGACTTGGAAAGGGGCACGGTGGAGATGAGGGAGGAAGGGAGGGACTGGGAGGGAATGAGGGATCGGGACACGGCTGGGATACAGAGTTAATAAAATGTAACTGATAAAAAAAATAAAAAAATTAAAAAAAATTTTAAATTTTATTTCTGGTTCAAAATAATTAATGACCAAATAAGTCAATGCCACAGATTTTGTAAGCCCAGAAAAAGAACAATAAGTGGAAAATAAGATGGTCACTAGACTACTCTTTCAACCTGTAAATGCTCATGAGCTGTGTAAATTATGTTTTGGACAACATGTCAAAAACTGTACATAAAACAATAAAAAGATTTAGATACATAATTTAGTATGAGATGAAAATGTGAGGTTCTTGGCTTAAAATTTATTTAAAATTTCAACAAAGTGAGAGTAGAGCATTTAAATAAATGGCAATAAAGTAAATAAATAAACAAACAAACAAATATAGGGGCTCGTGTTACTGTGTGGTTTGCCTGGTCAAAATATATCCCTGGTTGACTTCTTTGTTCATGGATTTATTAAATAGGTCATAAGATGACACTGCAAATGGCTTACGAATGTAGGAGTGGGTACCTTGCTTTAGCGCATCAGGGAAGATTTCTCAGAAGAAGTGACACTTAGGCTGGGATGTAAATGGAATAGCAATGAAGTCAAAGAATCAAAAATGTTTCATCTTATTGAAGGGCATAATGCAGGAAAGAAGGGAGATGAGAGGATACACTAGAAGATTTTATTTTTATCTTAAAAATAAGATGAAGCCATTTAAAAGCTTAGGTAGAAATGTCTTAATCAGATTCCCATCTTTAAAAAGTAATTTAGATTACAGAGTAGAGAAAAATGGGCTGATGGGTTTAGAGGTGACATTGAATGGATATGAAGAGAGAAGTTGAGATGCTGTAGCATTTTCCACCATACAACTTATAAAAGGTGAGGGCTACTGAGAGATGGTGCACTCTATAGTATGTTTAAGACATGAGCTTAACAGGGCAAAGGGGGAAATCAAGAAAGAAAGTACTATGTATTCATATTTAAACTTACTGCGTTCCATAAACTTTTTACATTCCTGTTTAGTGCACCTTCATAACCCTATTGCCACTGAGCCTACCCCTTCCAAAGACACACTCTTAAAAAGATTGCTGTATCCTGTACACAGCATATTTATAGCTTATTGTAAGTCCTCAGTAAATGTATTTTCTTTTTAAAAAATATTATTATTATTATTTTACAATTTATGAAACAGTCTCTGGAATGAGCTCAGTTGATTGTTTCTTAATAACTTCTCCCTAGTAGGGTGACCGTGCCAGCCCACAGAGGAAGAGGACAGTCCTAATGGAGCCTGATAGGCTAGGGTCAGACAGCAGGGGAGGAGGACCTATCAGTGGACAGGGGAGAGAAATAGGAGAGAAAGAAGGAAGGGTGGGAATGGGAGGAGAATAGGGAGGAGGTTACAACTGGGATAAATGTATTTTCTTTTCTTTTTGTTTTGTTTTGTTGCTTAAGACAGAGTTTCTCTGTGTCGGCCTCTGGCTTTCCTAGAACTCTCTTTGTAGAGCTGGCTCACCTTGAACTCAGAGATTCACTTACTTCTGCCTCTTGAGTGAGTGATGGGATTAAAGGCATGAGCCACTATACCTGGAAGTAAATGTATTTTAATGACGTTTTTAACAGGTCAAGGTCCATTCCCTTCCACTTGCTATTTGCTACCAAATAACTTGAAAACAAAAATCATTTGTCCAGGAAAATATAAGGACCCTTTGCCTCATAAAAAGTTTAAAATTCAAAACTAAAAACCATGAGCAGCCAAGAAACAAAGGATCACTCACTTTAGCCAAGGAGAAAATGTTATGTCAAATTCTTATATTACAAAGTCGAATGTCAGTAATTTATCATAAAACTGTTTTGTATGGGGCTAGAGTAATGCCTCAGCCCATACAGTGCTTTCCATGAAAGCACAGGACCCGAGCTCCATCCCTGTAAAGGAAACTCCAGGCACAGTCATGCATGCCTGTGATCCCGAGCCAGGGTGGGGGAGACAGGTAGACACTGAAGATCACTGGCCAGGCAGGCTTGCCTATTGGATGAGTTCTGAGGCAATGTGAGGCATTATCCCAAACCTCAAAGTGGACAGCATCTCAAGGAATGATGCCCAATGTTTTCTTCTGAACTCCATATGAATGTGCCAACTGCACATACATACTTAGATACATACCTACATCCACATGTGCACACACACACACACACACACACACACACAAACACACAAAATTTAATTCATTTTAACAAAAGAACTACAGCCAACAAATACATGAAAAAATTCCTTCAGTATCTTTAAGTCTAGAGATAATTATAAACAAAAAGATTGTAGGGTTTATCTCACCCTTGTTATGTTGATTATAGTAACAAAAACTAAAGCAAAATATCGTAAATGCTGGTGAAAATGTGGAGGGTTATATACCTTCTCAAACAATGGTGGGGAATACAGACACTGGTAAATAGCAAGAAGGTTCCTTAAAGGTTAAACCTGTGACTAGAGATACCAATAGAATGAAGAAATAAAGTCAGAACACTTAACAGATATCTGCAAACTCATTTTTTTTAAGTAAAGGATTCAGAACTGTTCACCTATCAAATCAGGGTGTCTGCCAACAGATTAATAGATAAATAATATATGATTTATATAAACAGTGAAATAGTATTCATTCATGAAGGAAAAAGAACTATCACTTGCAGGAAAATGGATGGAATGGAGGCCATCAAGTAAGCTAAATAAATAAAAAAGAAAAAGATGGCATCGCATGTTTTCTCTCATTTAAGGAAATTAATAATAAGAACAACAAAACAAAAGAGCTGAAAACAGAAGGCTGACTGTGAACTGGTAATAGGTCTAAAGGGATTTTATAGTTTGGTTTCTGTTATTGTAACAAACACCAAGGAGAAAACAGCTTGGGAGTATTTGGTTTATACTTCTTCATCACTGTGTATCACGGAAGGAAGCTAGGGGAAGAGCTCAATTCAGGAATCTGGAGTCAGGAACTGAAGTGAGAGCATGGAGGGATGTTGTGTTCTGGCTCCTTCTTCCGTGGCTGGCTCAGCTGCCTTTCTTACATGGCCCAGTCTCACCAGCGATGGGCCTGCCTGAATGTGAGGTAACCTTCCACCTCAATAGGTGGTCAATGCCTCATAGACATCCCTGCAGGCCTGCCTGATGGAGACAGTCCCTTAACTGAGATTCCTTCCTTCCAGTATATTAGGTTTGTGTCAAGTTAACATTGGAACCATTGTAACATTGTAACATTGTGTCCATTGAAACCATGTATGGATATGACAGAGTCAACTCATAATTTCAAGGGTTGACACAGACTAAAACAAAGCTTTTTGTAATTTAACACTTTCTGACCTTAAAACAACTATCATACCTGGAAATGCTGCACTTCTGTGTTGACAGAGTGAAAACCGAAGAATTCTGGTCATTAAATAATGGACATCTTCCCCAACCCCTCAGAGCCTTGTCCTTATTCATTGCCTTTTTCCTTTCACAGATGTCTTATGCCTAAATCTGGTGTTTTAAAATGCAAAGCATCTTAATGAATCTAAGCAAAGCTGTTTCTTCCCTGTGCATAAATGCTTTAGGTGAGTGGGATAAAATTACAGTAACTGTGTCAGAAGCTGTAATTTATCAGGATGATCCCAGCACTCCATGGGTATATAAAATGTGAAGATGTTAGTAGACAACTTTTAAAAATGTTCTATCTAGGAAACTATCTGAGTGACTCAGGATGGATTTTGATGAATGTCTTCAGGAATAAGTCATTTATCTTCATAATGCTGTTGAAAACCATTTATTAAAGCGGCAAGAAACCTACAGCAGCTGTTACAAGACAGACTCGGAGAGGTTATTGTGAGGTTCTCTTTCTTGAATTCTTGGAAGTACATGATTCCTTTCAACAGGAATTTTCTGATATTCACTTGTGTTTCTTGCAAAACTGACCTGAAATTTCATTGTTGATTTAAAAGCCAGGTAATATCCTAGCAGGAGGCTTCTGTACTAGACTGTTTTTCAGGCCTGTGGATAATAGGTATTCAACAAACAACCCCCATGCCAGCTTTGAAGAACGTTGAAATTCATCCTGTTGCTTTTAGGGTAGCTTATCTCCCAACAGTTTTTAGTAGGTAGTGAAGCAGATCTGTCATTCTTGTCAGGGGTGTATCACTTTGCCTTGAGGATGACTGTTGGGAGTGCCTTCAAAATGGGCTTGAACTCAGCTACACCTGTCACTTCCAAGCTTAGTAGTTTGTCTTGCAAAAGGACCAGATGTCCCCAAACTAGGATCATTGTTCTCTTAATTTCTCAAAAAGCCTTAAAAAAAATCTGACATAAATCATAGACCTTGTCAGGATCACTAACTTACCAGGGTCATTCCCACTAAGTTACATTAAGTAAACTTCAATGTGATTAAAAAAATCTATTTAATCACTTTACAGCCCCTTTCTGCCAGTCCTCCCAGCCCCACCTTCATGACCCCTTCTTTATTCCCCCCTTCTCCTTCTTCTCAGAGAATGGGAGAGCCTGAAGGGGTACCAACAACTCTGGCATCTCAAGTCTCAGCAGGATTAAGTGCATCCTCTACCACTGAGGCCTGACAAGGGAGCCCATCTAGGGAAAGGGATTCACAGGAAGGCAACAGAGTCAGAGACAGCCCATATTCCCACTGTTAGAGGAGTCACATGTTGATCAAGCTCCATATGTGTTATATATGTGTAGGGGGTCTATGCCCAGACCATGATGCATGCTCTGGTTGGTGGTTCAGTCTCTGTGAGCCCCTATGGACACAGGCAAGTTTACTCTGTAGGTCTTCTTGTGGTGACTTTGACCCCTCTGTCTCTAACAATCCTTTCTCCTCTTCCTCCACAAGACTCCTGAACTTGGCCTATTGTTTGGCTGTTGGTCTCTGCATCTGTTTCCAACAGCTGCTGGATGAAGCCTTTCAGAAGACAGTTACGCTAGGCTCCTGTCTATAAACAAAGCAAAGTATCATTACTTGTGGAAGGGGTTGGCTCTCTCCCATGGGGTGGGTCTCGAGTTGAGCCAGTCATAGTTCTGCCATTCCCTCAACCTCTGCTCCATTTTTATCCCTTTACTTCTTGTAGGCAAGACAACTTTTTGGTTAAAGGTTTTATGGGTGGTTTGTTGTCCTCCTCCCTCTGATGAAAGTCCCACCAGGCTACAGGAGGTGGTGTATTGTGGCTCCTTAACCTCCACAGCCAGCAGTCTCAACTAGAGTCATTCTCATAGACACCTGAGAGCCTCCAGTGTGTCAGAGATGCCCCCATCCCTACTGATTTCCCTTCCCTCTCTGGCCTCTTGTCCCCACCCACACCTGCTCTCTCCCTACACTTGATCCACACACCCATTTCCTCCCCACACCCTCTCCTACCCTGTACCCTCCGTCCACCTACTTCAGATGTCTATTTTATTTCCTCTTCTGAGTGAGATTCAAACATCTTTCTTTGGATCTTCCTTGGCTTTCTTTGTTGTGTGGATAGCATGATTATTTTGTATTTATGACTAATATCCACTTAAAGGTAAGGACATACCACACATGTTTTTCTGGGGCTGGATAACTTCCCTCAATATGATCTTTTCTATTTCCATCCATTTGATTGTAAATTGCATGATATCTTTGTTTTCAATAGCTGAATAATATTACATTGTGTAAATGCACTACGTTTTCTTTATCCCTTCTTTAGTTGAGAGGCATCTAGGTTGTTTACAGCTTTTGGCTATTATGAATAAAGCTGCTATGAACATAGTTGAGCAAGTGTCTTTGTGGTATGGTGGAGCATTTTTTTTTTTTTTTTTGGAGCATTTTTTGGTATGGTGGAGCACAGGAGTGGTATAGCTAGTTCTTGAGGTAGATCTATTCCTAATATTCTGAAAAACCTCCAGATTGATTTCACAGTGGTTATACAAGTTTACACTCCCATCAGCAATGGAGAAGCGTTCCCCTTTCTCCAAATCCTTGACAGCATGTGCTGTTACTTGAGTTTTTAGTCTCAGCCATTCTGACTAGTGTAAGATGAAATCTCAGAGTCATTTTGATTTACATTTCGTTGTTAACTGAGGACTTTGAAGATTTCTTTTTTGTTTTGTTTTGCTATTTATTTATTTATTTATTTAATCTCTTTACAGGTTGACACCTGAAATTTCTTTAAGTGCTTCTTGGCCATGCCATTAGAGATTCCTCTGTTGAGAATTCTCTGTTTAGCGCTGTTTACCCCATTTTTTAATTGGGTTTTTTTTATTTGTTGACATTTAATTTCTTGAGTTCTTTATATATTTTGAATATTAGGCCCCTGTCGGATGCAGGTTGGTGAAGATCTTTTCCCATTCTGTCAGCTGCTATTTTTTCTATCGACAGTGTCCTTTGCCTTGCAGCAGCTTTTCAGTTTCATGAGGCCCCATTTAGTGATTGTTGATCTATGGCTGAGCTCTTGGTGTTCTGTTCAGGAAGTTGTCTCCTGTGCCAATGAGTTCAGGGCTCTGCCCCACTTTCTCTTCTATTAGATTTAGTGTGTTCAGTTTTCTGTTCAGATCTTTGATCCACTTGGACTTGAATTTTGTGCAGGGTGATAACTATGGCTTTGCATTTTTCTACAGTGGACATCCATTTAGACCAGCACCATTTGTTTTTTTTTTTTTTTTTCTTTTATTTTTTTTTATCAGTTACATTTTATTAACTCTGTATCCCAGCCGTGTCCCGATCCCTCATTCCCTCCCAGTCCCTCCCTCCCTCCCTCCCTCATCTCCACCGTGCCCCTTTCCAAGTCCACTGATGGGGGGGACCTCCTCCCCATTCATCTGATCCTGTTTTATCAGGTATCTTCAGGACTGGCTGCAAAGCCCTCCTCTGTGGCCTAACAGGACTGCTCCTCCCTTGTGGGGTGGGGAGGTCAAAGAGCCAGTCATTGAGTTCCTGTTAGAAATAGTCCCTGTTCCCCTCACTTTGGGAAACCAATTGGTTACTGAGCTACCACAGGCTACATCTGAGTGGAGGTTCTAGGTTATATCCATACATGGTCCTTGGTTGAATGTCAGTCTCAGAAAAGACCCTGTGCCCAGATATATGAGCGGACATGGGGTAAGATGATCAATCCTCGTTTAGAAAGACAGATGGGATGTGCATTGAACGTATGACAGGAGTCTACTGAGCGCATCTGAAAGACTTTAACTAGCAGTGTTTTCAAAGCAAAGACTCATGACCAAACCTTTGGCAGAGTATAGGGAATCATAAGAAAGAAGGGGAGTTAGTCTGATGGGGAAAGGATAGGAGCTCCACAAGGATCATTTGTTATAGATGCTATTGTTTCCTCATTGAATGGTTTTGGCTTCTATGTAATAAAAAAATCAGGGTTTTTGTAGGTACATGGGTTTATTTCTGGGTCTTCAATACAGTTTGATTCCATTGATCAACGTGTCTGTTTTTAAACCAATACTGTGTGGTTTTTATTACTATTGCTCTGTAGTATAACTTGAAATCAGGGATGGTAAGCTGAACACAGTGGCACACATCTTTAATCCCAGAACTCTAGGAAGCAGAGGCAGATGGGTTTATGTGAATTCCAGGCCAGCCTGGCCTACAGAGCTTACCCAGGTGGCATGCAACAGCCAAGGCTACACAGAGAAACTCTGTCTCAAAAAGCACAAAACAAACAAACAAATCATGGATGGTGGTATGTCTAGAAGTTCTTTTATTGTAGAAAACTGTTCTAGCTCTCCTGTTTTGTTTTTTTTTTTCTGTAAAGAATTGTGTTGAAATTTTAATGGTGATGGTACTGAATCTGTAGATTACTTTTGGTAAGATAGCCATAAGGAAGATTGGTCTGAAATTCTCTTTCTTTATTGAGTCTTTGCGTGGTTTAGATATCAGAGTGACTGTGGCCTCATAGAATGAGTTTGGCAATGTTCCTTCAGTTTATATTTTGTAGAATGGCTCTAGGAGTATTTGTATAAGTTCTTCTTTGAAAGACTGGTGGAATTCTGTACTGAAACCATCTGTCCCTGAGATTTGTGTGTGTTTGTGTGTGTGTGTTGGGGGGATATTTGATGACTACTTCTATATCTTTAAGGGCTATAGGTCTATTTAAATTGTCTACCTGATCTTGATTTAACATTGGTAAGTGGTATCTATCAAGAAAATCATCCATTTCATTTGGAATTTCCCATTTTGTGACAAACAGGCTTTTGAAGTAAGACCTAATAACTCTTTGTTTTTCCTTTGTATCTGTTGTTATGCCTCCCTTTTTATTTCTGATTCTGTAAATTTGGATATTCTCTCTGCCTTTTAGTTAGTTTGGTTAAGGGTTTGTCTATATTGTTGACTTTTCTCAAAGAACCAGCTCTTGGTTTTGTTGATTCTTTGTGTTGTCCTCTTTGTTTCCAGGTTATTGATTTCAGCCCTGAGTTTATTTCCTGCCATTGGCTTAATCTTCTTGGGTGCATTTACTTCTTTTTGTTCTAGATCTTTTAAGTGTGCTTTTAAAGTGCTAGTATGAGACCTTTCCAAGTTCTTTATGAAGACACTTAGTGTTATGAACTTTCCTGTCAGCACTTTTTTCATTGTGTCCCATAAGTTTGGGTATGTTGTGCATTCATTTTCATTGAATTCTAGAAAGTCTTTAATTTTTTTTTTCCTTATTTCATCCTGACCCCATGGTCATTAAGTAGAGAATTGTTCAGTTTCTGTGAGTTTATATTTTTTCTGTTGTTTTTGTTTTTGTTTTGAAGTCCACCTTTAATTCATGGTGATCTGATAAAATACAAAATAGTATTTCAATTTTCTTGTATCTGCTGAGGCTTGCTTTGTGACCAACTATGTGGTCAGTTTTGGCAGAGGTTATGTGAGGTGCTGAGAAAAAGGTTTATTCTTTTGTATTTGAATGGTATGTTCTGTAGATATTTGTTATATTCATTTGATTCATAACATGGGTTAGTTTCATTATTTTTCTGTTTAGTTTCTGTCTAGATAACCCGTCCTTTGTTAAGAGAGGGATGTTGATGTCTCCTACTATTAAGATGTGGTGTTCACTATGTGATTTAAGCTTTAGTAATGTTTGTTTCATGAATGTGGGTGCCCTTGCATTTAGAGCATAGATGTTCAAAATTGAGATGTCATCTTGGTGGGTTTCTCCTTTGAGGAGTATGAAGTGTCCTTCCCCAACTCTTTTAATAAATTTTGGTTAAAGGTCTGTTTTATTAGATATTAGAATGGTTATGTCAGCTTGCTTCTTGAGTCCATTTGCTTGGAAAACCCTTTTCCAGACCTTTACTCTGAGGTTATGTCTATTTTTTTTGCTGAGGTGTGTTTCTTGTATGTATCAGAATGATGGATCTTGCTTTCACTTTTGTTACCTGTGTCTTTTTATTGGGGAATTGAGTCCATTAATGTTGAGAAACACTTTTAATTCCTGTTATTTTGATGTTGGTGTAATGCTATGGAACAAATTAAATAATGACAATTAAGCATGCAACAGATCTTCTATATGAAAGTGGTTTATTAGGTGGATATAAAGAGAGGGAGAGAAGGGAGAGCAAGACATAATGGGGAGAAAGAGAGAGGGGGGAAAGAGAGAGAGGGTGTGCCCTGATAGAGAAAGGGGAGAAGGCCAAGAGGCCAAGAGAGAAGAGGCCAAGAGCAAGAGAGACCAAGAGAGAAAAGACCAAGAGAGACCACATGGCCGCTGGTCTCTTTAAGGGGCAAGATAACCACACCTTTCAGGTGTGGCCACCTGGCTAGAGACACATGATGACATCATAAGTTTCTAGGCAACCCAGAAGCTGGTTTGGTTCCAAAATCCTAATAGTTGGTGGTATTAATCTCTCTCTTTCTCTTTGTGTGTGTGTTTGCTTCCTTTGTTTTGTTTTTGCTGCTATGGAATTATTTACTTCCTGTGTTTTCTCTGATGTACTTAACCTCCTTGTTTTCTTTCTTTCTTTCTTTCTTTCTTTCTTTCTTTCTTTCTTTTTTCTTCTTTTCTTTTTTTCTGTCTTTTTTTGTACGACTGGATTTGTGGATGGATATTTTTTTTAATTTGGGTTTGTCTTGGACTTCTTGTTTTTTTCCATCTATGGTAATTGAAAGTTTTTGAATATAGTAGTGATTGTGAATAGTAGTTTTTTTAAAGTGATTGAGTATAGCAGTCTAGGTTGGCATTTTTGGTCTTTTTTTTTTTTCCATTTGTGGTCCTTTAGAGGCTTTTAAAGTCTCTGTTGAGAAGTTGGGTATAATTCTAATAGGTCTGCCTTTGTAGTTACTTGGTCCTTTTCCCTTGCAGCTTTTAATATTCTTTGTTTGTTCTGTAGATTTAGTGATTTGATTATGTGATGGGAGGATTTCTTTTCTGGCCCAATCTAATTGTTCATCTGTATTTTTCTTGTATGTTTATAGGTATCTAGAGAAATTTTAATTTAGAACTTGGCTGCTCTGGCCATAGATCACATCCATTCTAGTTCCCTATTATAGGGATGGAATACAAAGACGCCTTTAATCCATGATACATGGGTAAGTATATCTGAGTTCAAGGCCAGCCTGGTATAGACTAAGTTTCAGATGAAGAAAAGCTCATGTCCAGACATGGTGGTACATGCCTTTAATCCAATACAATGAAGGTAAAGTTATTTTGTAGAAGGAAGTACTCATGTTTGAAAGTGATGTGTAGTTGAGTGACAGAAACAGTGACAAATCAGAGAAAGTTTTGACAGAATAAGATATGCCCATATCTCAAGATGAGAGAGAGGAAATGGAAGCTGCTTAAGGGACAATGCAGAGAATGAGGAGGCAGTTTTACCAGAACAGCAATAGAGAGACCTATTGGAGAAAGAGAACTCAGGTAAAAACCAAATGAGCCAGAGAATGAGTAGGAGTGAGAAAACAAACAAACAAACAACAACAAAAACAAACCAATGCTTAAGTTAGCTTGAGGTCAAACAGAGAAAAGCAAGATTGTATAAGTCAGCTAGTGAACCATTACAGCTGAGTTGAGTTGAACCAGCCAGCCCAGAACTTAGAAAGAACAAGTAAGGGTGAGCTTCTTAAGCAGTAAATCTCAAAGGCTGAGACCATTCTAGTCCTAGTTTAGATTGTACGGAGGTTAGAATCTTGCTATTATTATACACCACAAAAAGCAAAAGGTAAATAAATTGTTAAATATGTATAACCTTATATAAATAATACAAGATGAATATAATATACATAAGAACACACACATATCAGTGCATCTATTACTATAGATACAATATCCAAAATTTCATATTTTGCTTGAGAATGAAGTCAAGACAGTGGGTGGAGAAATTATTCTTGTTTCTCTTTTTCCTCCTGGCATTGTGCAGATACCTAGAATGGTTCATCAAAAACGTTTCAAAAAAGTTAAATATTACTTTAACTGAGCTAATCTGCCAACTTAGCTTGAAAAGCCATTGCAGGGTGTTTGTTGCAGTGTTTAAAACTGATTCAGGCTGATGAGTACTTTACTGCATAGGAGTACCAAAAACTCAAACTTTTCTAGGGGGAACATTATCTTCTGCCTCCTGTGGGGAAAGAGAAATTTCAAGATGCTTAGTCAGTGGGAAAATTAAGGTTATTTGAGATATCTCTAAATCATTCTATTCCTTCATTCTCCCATCAAGAGCTACTTTGAGTGAGTGCGGGTTGGGAAGATGATTTAGCAACTAAAGAGCATTTGCTGCCCTGCATTGTGTTTCTGTCACCCAAGGTGGGCTACTCACGCAGCCTGTCACTCCATCTCCAAGGGAATCTGATGTCTTCTTCAGTCCTCTTTGGACATTGGCACATACACGGTATACACACCCCCAGACACATACATACACATAAATAACAACAAAATAAATATTTAAAATATGTAAATATATAAAATGTAAGTGAAAAAAATGTCAGTATAAAATAATTTGATATTATAAATGAAAATAGAAATAAAAGGGCTTTTTCCTGGCACATTGAATTTGAAATAAATATTTTAACTGTGTAAACAAATGCTGTCTATGGGAGAGCAAGATGTATTAATTAAGAGAAAGCGTCTATTTGTGAGTGTTTCTTCTCTGCGCTATACTCCACAGAGATCCCCAAGGGTAATACTAGTTCTTGTGCTGTTGCCATAGCTAGAAAAGCTGAGTTTTCAGATGAGAAATACAGCAAGTTTATCATAAGCTAGATCTTTGGCTTGGATGCCTATTGATACACAACAGGGCTTTCTAAACCGCAAACTCTGCAAGAGATCACTAATGTCCATCAGTGATTGTTTAGATGTGCGCTCTTGTGAGAAAGCTTAAATTCATTAACACACGATTCTGTTTTAGAAGGAGCTGGGAACCACAGACAATTGTAAATGTTCTTATCATCCCTGTCTTCCCAAAGTTCACATTTTCTTGTCTGTGACATTTGTTAATGAAATGAAAGTTTAGACTGGGTGTCTGCATGTCTGAAGACCATCTTTTATTACCGCCTTGAATTGATCCTGTGCATTTAATACCACCTTCACAAGTATTTCTGGCTGGAATGGCCCATGCCTCCTTTTAAGCTGGCTTTGACTGCTAGTTGCTTCTATTAATTTTGAAGAAAAAGTACATGAATAATTTGTTCACTCATCTTCATAGCTGTTCTCTAGCCCTCTAAAACGCATACTCTAAAAGTCACATTTGTTTAATTATTGAAATTTACTTTACAGTTGGTGGTAATAGAATTTGGGGAATTAAAAAATCAGTGAGTCATGATTGAGCGCTCACTCATCTGAAGATGCCTTTGGCCTCAATGGGCACCCACACTGTGTGTACATACTCGCCCACAGATCCCACACACATTCATAATTAAAACTAATAAATCTTAAAAAAGGATAAATACCTCAAGAAAATTGAGGCTTAGAATGACAGATATATATATATATATATATATATATATATATATATCTGTCTTTCATATAGCTATGAAGATATATATATATATATATATATATATATATCTGTCATTCTCTCAGAGAGAGAGAGAAAGAGAAAGAGAGAGAGAGAGAGTATTTAAGGACCTAAATGAGATTAGTATCATCTATGAAGATCTTATTTTCTCTTTTTACTTTTCTGTTCACAAAAGGTGGGTTTTGTTTGTTTGCTTCATTCTGTTGTTTGTTTGTTTTTTGCATGCACAAAGCACAATTTTGGTCAAAAAAACCAAGAAACTTAAATACTGCAAAGTTATTAAAGCTGTCATATATTTTCTTTAGTGAATTAAGAATTGTCTTTCTCAATTGGCAGGGTGTTGTATTTTTTGTTGTTGTTGTTTGTTTGGTTTTTTTTTTTAGGAAAAGACAGTATTTGATGTTTTCCCTTCTCACTAGAATTCTCTTTTCCCACTCCCCTCAATTCCTTTCATGTCAATTTTCTTAATGTCAACAGTTTCTCTTTTGTCTCTACCCTTTGTCAGTGTTTGAAGTCCACAAGTACCTTGTCCACTGAAGTGGTCACTGGCTCATTTCTATACCTTTGTCCTTGTCATCTTTTAGACAGTTAAAACAGTGTTTTTCAAACAGGAGGATGTGATCCATAAATGGGTTATGGAATCAATTTAGTGGGTCATGACTAGCATTTTATAAATGAAGTGGAATTGCCTGGACTAGAACAGAAAAGAAGAAAATAGAAAATACCAGGGTGCATCTGAGCATCAAGGGTAAAACTACATTGTGACTGTTTTTCTCAGTTGGGAGGTGGAGAGAGACTGTATGAAGAGTCTCAAAATCGTTTTGTTACTACAGTCATGGGGAAGCACATCTGGAAAGCACTGAGTGGACCCAGGGCTGGGATGCTGCTTCCCATCGATGCAGGGGTCCATAAGTAAATGACTTACATTGCCTAGCACAGCGCACATACACTCTTGAGGTGTTCTGATATTTTCATTTCATCTCATTTTATTTATTTAACTTTTATTAGTTACACTTTATTCACTTCATATCCCCCCAAAAACCTCCTCCCTCCTCCGTCCTCCCCTCCTAATCCCACCCTCCCTCCTCCTTCTTCATGCATGCCCCTCCCCAAGTACACTGATAGGGGAGGTACCCCTCTCCTTCCTTCTAATCTTAGTCTATCAGATCTCATGAGGAGTGGCTGTATTGTCATCTTCTGTGGCCTGGTAAGGCTGCTCCCCCCCATCAGGGGGAGGTGATCAAAGAGCAGACCAATCAGTTTATGTCAGGGGCAGTTCTTCTTCCCATTACTATGTAACCCACTTGAACACTAAACTGCCATGGGCTACAGCTGTGTAGGGGATCTAGATTATCTCCATGCATGGTACTTGGTTGGAGTATGAGTCTCTGGAAGGACCCCTGTGTTTAAAATTTCTGGTTTTGTTGCTCTCCTTGTGAACTTCCTGTCTTTACAGATCTTATTATTTCCCACTTCTTTCATAAGATTCCATGAACTCTGCTCAACAATTGGTCATAAATCTCAGCATCTGCTTTGATAGTCTGCAGGGGCCCTTTCAGAGGCCCTCTGTGGCAGGTTCCTAACTTGTTTCCTGTTTTCTTCTTCTGATGTCCATTCTCTTTGCCTTTCTGGATGGGGATTGAGCATTTTAGTCAGAGTCCTCCCTCTTGATTAGTTTCTTTAGATGTACAGATTTTAGTAGGTTTATCTTATATTACATGTCTATATGAGTGAGTATATACCATGTGTTACTTTCTGTTTCTGGGACAGCTCATTCCAGATGATCCTTTCCAGTTCCCACCATTTACCTGCAAATTTCATGATTTCCTTGTTTTTCATTGCTGAGTAATATTCCATTGTGTAGATGTACCACAATTTCTGTATCCATTTTTCAGTTGAGGGGCATCTGGGCTGTTTCCAGCTTCTGGCTATTACAAATGAAGCTACTACAAACATGGTTGAGCAAATATCCTTATTGTGTACTTGAGCCTCTTTGGGATATATGCCTAGGAGTGGTATGGCTGGATTTTTAGGAAGTGTTATTCCTAGTTGTCTGAGAAAGCACCAGATTGATTTCCAGAGTGGTTGTACAAGGTTACATTACCACCAGCAGTGGTGAAGGGTTCCCCTTTCTCCACAACCTCTCCAGCATGTGCTGTCACTTGAGTTTTTGATCTTGGCCATTCTGATGGGTGTAAGGTGAAATCTCAGGTTTGTTTTGATTTGCATTTCCCCAATGGCTAATGAGTTGAGCAATTCTTTAAGTGTTTCTCTGCCATTCAATATTCCTCTATCGAGAATTATGTGTTTAGTTCTGTTCCCCATTTTTTAATTGGATTACTTGGTTTGTTGCTTTTCAGCTTCTTTAGTTCTTTATATATACTAGATATTAGCCCTCTGTCAGATAAAGGGTTGGTGAAGATCCTTTCCCAATCTGTAGGCAGTCGTTTTGTTTTGATGACGGTGTCCTTTGCTTTACAGAAGCTTTTCAGTTTTATGAGGTCCAATTTATTGATTCTTGCTCTTAGAGCCTGTGCTGTTGCTGTTCTGTTCAGGAAGTTGTCTCCTGTACCAACGAGTTCTAGGGTCTTCCCCACTTTTTCTTCTAACTGATATAATGTGTCTGGTTTATGTTGAGGTCTTTGATCCACTTGGAATTTAATTTTGTGCAGGGTGATAAGTATGGATCTATTTGCACCTTTCTACATGTAGATATCAAGATACTATCTTTTTTCCATTGTATGGTTTTGGCATCTTTGTCAAAGATCAGGTGTCTATAAGTGTGTGGATTTATTTCTGGGTCTTCTGTTTGGTTTCATTGATCCCCCATTCTGTTTCTATGCCAGTACCATGTAGTTTTTATAACTGTTGCTCTATAGTACAGCTTAAGATCAGGGATGGAGATACCTCTAGAAGATCTTTTATTGTAGAGGATTGTTTTAGCAATACTGGGCTTCTTGTTATTCCAAATGAAGTTGAGAATTTTTCTTTCCAGGTTGTAAAGAATTGTGTTGGCAATTTGATGGGAATTGCATTGAATCTGTAGATTGCTTTTGGTAAGATGGCCACTTTTACTATGTTAATCCTGCCCAGCCATGAGCATGGGAGATCTTTCCATCTTCTGATATCTTCTTCTAATTCTTTCTTCAGAAACTTGAATTTTTTTTCATATAAGTCTTTGACTTGCATGGTTAGGGTTACTCCAAGGTACTTTATGTCATTTGTGGCTATTGTGAAGGGTGTTGTTCCCCTAATTTCTTTCTCAGCCCTTTTGTCTTTTGTATACAGGAGGGCTACTGATTTTTTGGAGTTAATTTTGTATCCGGCCACTTTGCTGAAAGTGTTTATCAGCTGTAGGAGTTCCCTGGTAGAATTTTAGGGGTCACTCAGGTATACTATCATATCATCTACAAATAGTGATAATTTGATTTCTTCCTTTCCAATTTGTATCCCCTTGATCTCCTTCAACTGTCTTATTGATCTAGCAAGGACTTCCAGAACTATGTGGACAGCCTTGTCTTGTCCCTGATTTCAGTGGGATTGTTTTAAGTTACTCTCGGTTTAGTTTGATGTTGGCTATATGCTTGCTGTATATTGCCTTTACTCTGTTTAGATATGTGCCTTGTATCCCTGATCTCTCCAATACTTTAAACATGAATGGATGTTGGATTTTGTCAAATGCTTTTTCAGCATGTAAGGAGATGAACATGTGGTCTTTTTATTTCAGTTTGTTAATATGGTGGACTACATTGATGGATTTCCATATATTGAACAGGGTGGTTGCAACCCTGGGATGAAACCTACTTGGTCATAGTGGATGATATCTTTGATGTATTTGGTTTGCAAGTATTTCCTTGAGTATGTTTGCATCAGTGTTCATAAGGGAGATTGGCCTAAAATTCTCTTTCTTTGTTGGGTCTTTGTGAGGTTTAGGTACCAAGGTGACTGTGGCTTCATAAAATGAGATTGGTAGTGTTCCTTCTGTTTCTATTTTGTGGAATAGTTTGAAGAGAATTGAAGTTAGCTCTCCTTTTAAGGTCTGGTAGAATCTTGTGCTGAAACCATCTGGTCTTGGGCTTTTTTTGGATGGGAGACTTTCGACGACTGCTTCTGTTTTCTTAGGGGATATAGGACTATTTAATTCATTTACCTGGTCTTGATTCCATGTCTGTAGTTATTTCCCCCTTTTCATTTCTGATTTTGTTGATTTGGATGGTGTCTCTCTGCCTTTTAGTTAGCTTGGCTAAGGGTTTGTCTATCTTGTTAATTTTCTCAAAGAACCAGCTCTTGGTTTCATTGATTCTTTGAATTGTTTTATTTGTTTCTAATTGATTGATTTAACCCCTGATTTTGATTATTTCTAGCCATCTACTCCTTTTTGGTGTGTCTGTTTCTTCTTTTTCTAGGGTTTTTAGTGAGCCATTAAGTTGCTTGAATGAGCTGTCTCAAATTTCTTCTTGAAGGCACTTAGTGCTATGAACTTTCCTTTCAGCACTGCTTTCATTGTGTCCCACAAGTTTGGGTATGTTGTGTCTTCATTTTCATTGAATTCGAGGAAGACTTTAATCTCTTTCTTTATTTCTTCCCTGACTGAGCTGTCATTTAGTAGCAAGTTGTTCAGTTTCCATGTATGTGTAGGCTTTTTGCTATTTCTGTTGTTCTTAAGGTTCAGCTTTATTCCATGGTGATGAGACAGGGTACAAGGGATTATTTCAATCTTCTTGTATATGTTGAGGCTTGCTTTGTGACCAACCATATGGTCTATTTTGGAGAAGGTTCCATGAGGTGCTGAGAAGAAGGTAAATTCTTTTGTGTTTGGGTGTAAGATTCTGTAAATGTCTGTTAGGTCCATTTGATTCATGACCTCTGTTAGAGACAATGTTTCTTTGTTTAATTTCTGTTTTGTTGACCTGTCTTTTGTTGAGAGTGGGGTGTTGAAGTCTCCCACTATTAATGTGTGGGGATCTATATGTGGTTTAAATTTTATCAATGTTTCTTTTACAAATGTGGGTGCCCTTGTATTTGGGGCATAGACGTTCAGGATTGTGATGTCTTCTTGGTGGAATTTTCCCTTGATGAGTATGAAGTGTTCTTCCCCATCTCTTTTGGTTAATTTTGGTTGAAAGTCTATTTTATCAGATATTAGAATGGCTATTCCTGCTTGCTGCTTGGGTCCATTTGCTTGAAAAGCTGTCTTCCAACCCTGTACCCTCAGTTAATGTCTATCTTTGTGACTTAGGTGTGTTTCTTGTCTGCAACACATTGCTGGGTCTTGTTTATGCATCCATTCTGTCAGTCTGTGTCTTTTTATTCTAGAATTGAGTCTATTGATGTTGAGAGAGATTAATGACCAGTAGCTCTTAGATCCTTTGATTTTGATTTTGGCTGTGGACATAAATTTTTGTGCTTGGTTGTTTTTTGTTTTACTGTAGTGAGGTTAATTATTTCCTGTGTTTTCTTGAATGTAGCTAGTTTTCTTGGGTTGTATTTTCCTTCTAGTGTCTTCTGTAATGGTGGATTTGTGTGTAGGTATTGTTGAAATTTGTTTTTGTCATTGAATATCTTGTTTTCTCCATCTATGAGGACTGAGAGTTTTGCTGGGTATAGTAGCCAGGGCTGACATCTGTGTTCTCTTAGGGTCTGCATGATATCTGTCCAGGGCCTTCTGGCTTTCATAGTCTCTGTTGAAAAGTCAGGTGTGATTCTAATGGGTTTGCCATTATATGTTACTTGGCCTTTTTCCCTTGCAGTTTTTAGTATTTTTTCTTTGTTCTGTATACTTACTGTTTTGATTATTATGTGGTGGGAGGATTTTCTTTTCTGGTCTAATTTATTGGTTGTTCTGTAAACCTCTTGTATTCTTATTGGCCTGTCCTTTAGCTTGGGGAAATTTTCTTCAATGATTTTGTTGAAAACATTTTCTGGGCCTTGAAGGAGAGAATCTTCTTTTTCTTCTATTCCTTTTATTCTTAGGTTTTCTCTTTTTATGTTGTCTTGAACTTCTTTGATGTTCTGTGTCAGGAAATTTTAGATTTAACATTTTCTTTGACAGATACATCGATTTCTTCCATTGTATCTTCCACACTTGAGATTCTCTCTTCCTTCTCTTGTAGTCTATTGGTTATGCTTACCTCTGTAGTTCCTGTTTTCTTCCCTAAGTTCTTTCTCTCCACAATTTTCTCCATTTGTGTTTTCTTTATTTTTTCCAATTCTATCTTCAGATCTTGAGCCATTTTGTTGATTTCCTTCACCTGTGTGACTGTATTTTCCTGTTTTTTCTTCAATTCCTTCAGCTGTTTGTTTGAACAATCCTCTGTTTCTTTTTTTTTCTTTCAGTGATTTAAATATTTCCTCTCTAAAGGCCACAAACTGTTTGGCTGCAATTTCCTGTGTTTCTTTACAGATGGCTATAATCTGTTTTTCTTTATCTTCTTCTATTTCTTTACAGATGGCCATAATCTGTTTGAGTTTATCTTCCTGTAGGTCTTTATGCATTTTATTTGTTTCCTCTGTTATCCTCTTCATGAGCATAGATGTTAGGTCATCTTCTTGAATTTCAATTTTTCTGGGGTGTCCAGGGCTTCTTGCCCCTGGATAACTGGGTTCTGGAGATGCCATATTACTCTGTCTTTGTTGGTTGAGCTTTTACGCTGGGCTCTACCCATTGGGCTATCTTAGGTGTTTGGTGTTAGTTTCTGGTCGTTCCTGGAATCCTGTGTTGGAGAGAATTCCTTTGGCAGGAAGATGGTTTTTCCTGAAGGAAGCCTTCTCTGCTTTTTGGGTATAGTCACTGTCTGGCTAGTGTTTTTCAGGAGTTGCCACAGTTCACCTCAGGCATAGAGATCTGAGTGGTAACTGTAGTCCTTGTTAGTCGAGAGTGCTCTCCTCTCACCCAGAGAAGTACTGTAGACAGCTACCCTGCTTCTGGGTTTCTTGCTGTAAATTTAGTGAGCTGCTGCTATAATCTGGGTGTCCAGTGGTTTGGTCAGTTTTGTTAGGGATAACTGGTTGCCACTTGGAACAGTATCTGGGGGTTTTGGGGATCCCAGACCTCTGTAGGTCTGAGGTTGAGGCTCTGTGTCCCAGGGGCCAAGAGGTAATCTGTGGAAGGTGGGTACCGCTCTCTTAGTAGCAGCAGGCTATATGGTGCACAGCAGGTCCCTGGGTTGGGCTGGTCTGCTGGACCATTTCCAGCGATATACTGGGTGGCCTAAGTCCACCCCTGTTTGTTTCCTTCCCTGTGGGGGATTTCTCCTGACAGGGACTCCAAGTCCTTGGGGTGCACAGTTCTGTCTGTGAGGAATAGTTGGCCCCTAGCAAGATTCTGGGCTGGCGGAGTGCGTGCCCATTGGTCTGTGGGACCTTTTCCAGGGATATGCTGGATGACCAAATTGGGTCCCCATTTGCTTTTCTTCCCTGTGGGGTTTTCTCCCAACAGGGACTCCCAGTCTCTGTTGCCCTGGGGTGCACAGCTCTGTCTGTGCCTGATAGCTGGTGCACAGCAGCTGTCTGTGCCTGCGGCTGGAGCCCAGTTCAGTGCTGGCGGCTCGCACCTGCCATTCTACAAGACCTTTTCCAGGGAAAGACTGGGTGACCCAAGGTCAGTCCTATTTCCTTCCTTTTCTGTGGGCTTTTCTTGTGACTGTGACTCCCAGTTTCTGGTGTTTTTGTGTCCACCGATCAGCCTGTGAAGGTGATCAGGACACGCAGGCATGTGGCTCTGGTCTGGTGACCTAGTGACCCAGGATCTCTTCCAGGTTCTGGCTGGGTGACCTGAGTGTGGACCCGACTGATTCCCATGCTGTGGGGATTTCCTCTCACCTGGGAAAAACGATCACTGTTGTATTAGGGCCCAGAGTTCATTCTCTTGGTCGCTGTATGAAAAATGTTGTCCTGCTCCTCAGATGCAGTGTTCTCCTGGAGCCGCCATCTTGTCCCTCCCCTCTTAAATATATTTTAAGACTGATTAGATTACTCTCCTTTCATGAGAAAAACATCATAGGAACACAAAGTCAAAATAAAAACTAGATTATTCCTCTCATGGAAGCTGAGGGATGTTACTCCGTGAAGAGTTATTTAGAAACTCTGAAAATTTCATTTAATATCATTAATCTATTTAATTCAGACATTATTATATCTTCCCATTTTACATGTTTTTTGGTCTCTGTCTTCCACGTTTTCCCTCTCACTTTTGCAACCACCTTCTTGTTCGGTGAACGTAATAGAACATGGAGATGTAAGTCATCTGATCTGACTTCCATGCAATATCTGGAAGATTTAACTCCTAGGGAGGCTATGATATCAAAAGGAGGGGCTAAAAGGATCCTTCTATACATTTGCCTTTTTTTTTTCATCTGAATTTATGAACATGTCTATTTAACATGACATCTGATAGATAACGAACAGCTTTCCATACATGGTCTGCAAATATGATGAGTAGTTGTTTATTTTTAGGATGCATCCTTCCAATCTGGTAGACATGCGGTCTCAAGGAACTGGAATGTTAACATTCCCTGGAGTTTGACAAAATGAAAACTGGTTGTACTGGCTTCATGGATTCTAGCAATGTCTAAAAACTACATTTTTATGCAAACATAAATTACAAATGGAATTATGATAACTGATTACCCCCCAAAATGCACACAAATCACTTGTAATCCTGCCCTGCAGTGCTGTAGAGTTGGCTCATTGCATATGCTCACAGTGCTTGTCAGGCTATTCAATCACAGCTACTTTCAATGGCAAAGTGTGCAGGGCTGTTGAGAAACCAGTATGTCTCTATTCCCCGAAATCTCCTATAAGGGCATGGTAGCGCCGGAGCACAGCACAGCTGGCTCACAATGGGAGTAATCCCGAGTGTGTATCTTCATTTTATTCATCTTCAATTTCTGTTTGACAGAATTTCATGCTGCTCGAAGATGTTACATTGACAGTTGAGAGATAATTCTTTTTTTTTTTTTTTTTAATCCAGGGAACAAGAGCCACTTGGGAAGTGACTGTAAATGTCCTCTGGGTGTCCCAGAGATATGCCTGATCCCCGTGCTGGAAGGAACACACCTCCAGGAAAAAAAGAACAACTTTGATCAGTAATTTTTTTTTTCCTTTTTGGAAAACATTAAGAGCATTAGATCTCGGTGATTCTCTCATGAGTCATGGAGTCTGTGATAATGAAGCCCTTCCTTTCGAGTGGAGGCAACGCTTTCCTCAGGGTCTTCAGCAAGAGCCTGAGAGGACAGGAGGAGAGCAGGCCTTTTTCTTGCAGTATGGCCACACAGACTGTGTCCAGAATAAAGCCCTGCTCCCAGGACAAGCGCTGCAACTTTCTTCTTTCTAGCGTTGTCTCCAGTGTTCCGCCTGGGAGAAGTTCTGGTCCACATGCTGCTAACTCAGCTGACGCTCTAGTCTTCAGAGGATCGGGGCCAATCCTCCCCACCTTCGAGTTCTGCTCAAGGGCAGAAACTTTCAGCAAGTCAGTGAATTCTCAGAGGTGGCCCTGTTGACATTCTGCCAGAATCTGTGTTGTTTTGTTTTTTTCTGATCATATAGAAACCACTTTTTTTCCTTCTTTCTTTCTTCTTTTTCTTTTTCTTTTCTCTTTTTCACCAAAAGGGAATGTATTCCTTCTCTGTGAGGTAGATCAGTGTTTCTTATGTTTGCTCTGGGTTAATTACTAGCCTATCTCCCCATCTCTTACAGAGTGTACATTTGTAAATAGATATTGGCACCCATATATAACAGATAGATGTGTATCAATATACATAATATGTAATGCCTATACAAGGCACATATTATATATGTATATGCTTAAACATGAACAAAAATAAATGTCCTTAAGGACTTGGGTTCATTTGTGTATTTATAGTTATAACTGTTTACACAAACATACACTTTTGCATATGTACTCGTGCATTTATGTGTGTGACATCTGTCACAACTACTATATTAAATCCAAAGTCTATATAGTGCTTTTAAATCAAATATTTATTATATGCTTATTTGCACCTATATTTGTCATATTTTTGTGTGTGCCTGTATGAAAATGACTAGAAATCTTTGAAGACTGGGACTCCACATCCATTCTGCATTCCCAGCATCTAACATTGCAGTGACAGGTAAATGCATTCAGTAAGTTCAATAAGCACCTTGTGAACTAAACCAATTTGATTTAAGTAGATTTTTTTTCTCTCTCTCTTTCTCCATTTCCACTGTCAGATGCCAGTTACATATACTTAGCTGTTAGAAAATGCTGTTTCACTATTAGTGAATGCTGTTGAAAAATGCTGTTTCACTAATAGTGATAACAGCCATCAATGGTCAGCAGTTCTCAGCTAGAGGTGGTACCTAGTGGGGTCCTTCCCAATTCATGCTGCTGTGTTCATTGGTTGATTGTGTGCCTGTCTTGTGCAGGCAGCCAAAGTTGCTGTGAGCTCAAAGTGCAATTTCAAATTAAGAAGACAGAGAGAGTTGCAAAAAAAAATTTAAAGAAAGAAAAGAAAAAAAGAAAGGAAGGAAGACAGACAAGAAGGAAGGAAGAAAGAGAAAAAGAAAGAAAGAAAGAAAGAAAGAAAGAAAGAAAGAAAGAAAGAGAAAGAGAGAGAGAGAAAGAAGAGAATATGGAGAGCCATCAGAAGGCCGGCATGGGATTCTGTATGCTGCTCTTGCACCCTACTTCCTCACTCTTTCTCCTGTTGAGATCGTGTTGCTACATTATCTCACCTACTGCCTAGCTCACAGAGAGCTAGAGAGGTTAGCTAATCCATGTAGAATACTTTGGGTTAAAAGTTTTTTTCAACAGCCCTAACACAAAGATTTTTCTGTGTGTGAACTTATTTTGGATCTAAAATGATCAGATTTTAGATTTTAATCTAAAGTTATTAGATTTCCTTAATGTTTATGTTTAATTAGCTAATCACTGTTAAAGGCTACTTAATTACTGGTTTCATTTACAGTTTAAGTTTGACAAAGTTTTATATTATTCCAATAAATATGGTATATATATTTTTCATACTTTTCAATTTCACATTAACCAACACTTCTAAAAATGCACAAATGTTTGGTCAGTCTGAAAAATTAAGAATATATAATGTAGTCGGGCATGATGGTGTACTCAGGGAGGTAGAGGCAGTTGAATCAAGGTGAAATCCAGGCCAGACTGGTCTACCTACAAAGTCAGTCTAAGACAGCCAAGGCTATACAAAGAAACCTTGTTTCAAAAGACAAAAACAAAACAACAACAAAAGAATATATGTGAGAAATCTTAACTTCTCTAAATATTTTGATTTTTTATATAGAACAGATTTTAATTAAAATCAAGACTTATTGAGTTAAATACACAATTTAAATGACAATCAAACATTCGACATATAATGTTTAACTCTGTGCATCCTCAATAATACTGGGCAGTCACTTTTTAAGGAGAGTTTGGAGGTGTCCTCTCAGCTTATGAAGGCGTGTGACGCAGGGTGCAGCTCTAATTGCCAGGCCCAGCCTCACACTCACGCTCTGTTAAGGCCTTCTGAAGAGGTGGCCTTATATAGCTTTGTTGTTAAACTGGCTCAAATTGCATACTAATTTTCAAATTGCTCATTAATTCCAACTTAGGTGGTTGTACTACTTGCCTGGATATTTGCCTATTTACAGTTGCACTTTCTTTAGAATTTCCATCATACTCTTTCATCTGTCAGTGCTGTGCTTACATTTCAACCACCTACTAATTGGTTTATGTGAGTCATGAGACAGCTTGGGTTCACATAACTGGAAAGACTGACTCTTTAGCATTGACACAGGCAGCCACTAAGGAAGAGTAACCATGTTGAGTAGATTGCAACTCCTGTTGACATGTTAGTTATTTACTTGTGTTTGACATTGGTCTCACGTTTATTTAGGCTCCTCTCGCTAACAGCTCTCCAGCTAGTGTGTAGACCCAGATCAATGGAGGAGCTTTCTGAGACAGAGATGGCTGGACTGTATATCTCAAAGCTCCTATTTCAAAATCTTTGTAGAGGAGGTTGATAATAGACCAAAAAATATACTAAATGTGCCCTCCCTCGATGCTGATGTCACTGGCTCAGTGACTCTCCTTTAAACAGTCATGCCTTAGTTTATTTCCAGAACAATGAATATTTTTCTTACCAAATGCCTTACATACCAGCTATATTAAAAACCATAAATCAGTTCACTAAAGAGGGAATATTTTCCTGCTTTCGTAATTGTGACAAATTACAAAAATATAAACAATATCCAGTATTTATTTTATATGTTTTTGTAAATGTTAATATGTATATATAGAGTTCTTAAAATTCTTCTAGAATTCATGGGAATTCTCAGCTATATTTGAGAATTCCTCAGCTATATTTAAGACCTTGAAAAATATAACTGTAGCAAGTAACTTGACAAAGATCCCAAGGCATCTATGTTTTAGCAAATGAGAGCTTGATGGAGATTGAGGCGGGACGTGTGAGGAGAGCTGCTCTCATATAAGAGCAGTGACCAAGAGAAATAATTGCTCTAGTGATGTCATTTGGGGATTAAAATCAGTATCATCTAAAAGCAGAATTATTTTTTTAACTTTTATTAATTACACTTTATTCACTTTGTATTCCCCCATAAACCCCTCCCTTCTCCCCCACCCCCCGATCCCACCCTCCCTTCCCCTTCTTCACACATGCCCCTCCCCAAGTCCACTGATAAGGGAGGTCCCCCTCTCCTTCCTTCTGATCCTAGTCTATCAGATCTCATCAGGAGTGGCTGCATTGTCTTCTTCTGTGGCCTGGTAAGGCTGCTCCCCCTTCAGGGGGAGGTGATCAAAGAGCAGGACAATCAGTTCATGTCAGAGGCAGTCCCTCTTCCCATTACTATTTTTAAAGGCATTTAAAGTGAACATATATTTAATTTTATTTTGGTTAATTTTAAAAAGTCTTAGTGTAGTGTGAGGCTCACAGAGATATTAGAACCTGCCAGTAAGTGACAGCTAATGCTGCCTGTCCTAAAGAGACCATAGTTAAGACCGTGGCAGTGAATTCATTCTCTCACGGGCTTGCCAAATCTGTATCTGACTGTTTCTCGGTTACGGTGAGTGTTGTAGAGACTGGCTAGAAGTTCTTCGTCAAACCTGCTTCCTTGTAGTTTGGGGTATAAACCGTTCTACTTCCTCTCCTCCCTTTCAGTTGTAAGTGACTAAGAAAAGAATTCTAATCAAAAGAAGGCATTCACAGGAAACATAAGTTTCTTGCAGGTCCGGTGCACAAAAATGTACCTTCAAATGTTTTTCTCTTTCCCTAGCTGTCAGCAGGATGGTCGCTTTCTATAAAACAGGGGTTAATAATGTGACGACTACTATTAACCTAAAATCCTGAATAATTACTTGGTCCTTCTGTCCATGGGAACTAGCGGTTAATTCTCTTTGTCATAAATAACTGGAGTTTTGTGGTTTACCTGTTACAACTAACATCAGTACGCTACTACAGTGACATTTTAAAAAATGATCTTCTTTGAACATGAAAGGCTAGAAAATTGTTCTGGTAGACTAAGTCAAGGCCAAGATATTATGAAACACTACCCTTTAGAGAGCCTAGAGTATTTACAACATGAAAGTGATGACTGGAGAGTCTTCTCCTGACACTTGCTAGTAATTTCATTTACATAAATTTCTCCCTTAATTAGAAATAAGCAGCACTCTTTCCCTTATTCCTTATTTGATTTAAAGTATATGACATGATATCAGCATATTATATGATCAGCAAGCATATAAAATAATCAAGAATTGAATCAGCAAGGAGCCAAATCATTTAACATCCTGTTAACCATATTAAAGAATATGGACTTAATACTGATGGTAAGGGAGAGTCTCTGGAAGATTTACAAAGAAAGTGATTTTTATCATCAGAAAGATCACTGTAGTAAAAATAAGTTTTTCTAACCTGAAACAGGCTTATGACTCAAATGGATTGTGTCACTTTGGAGAGCTATCTTGTAATAATTAAAATTTATCTTCTAATAATCTAGGTATGAGATGGTTATGCTATAATCTTGATCTAGACCAGATTTTAGTGATCCCATGAATGGAGATAAGAAAATGAATTTATGCCTAGAAGGGGAACTGTCAGGATGAGAGATTATCTAAAATGGGAGGCCACAGAAGGAGTCTGGGAAAAGCCCGATTACTCCTACTGCAAGGTCAAGGTGACCCAATGGGTGGTACTGACACCGTACAGTTAAGAACAGGAACAGAATGGATAAGAAAACGAATTATGTTCTTCACAGCAGTTGGGTTTGGCACACAATGATTGCTTCATCTCGTATCTTCTAGAAATAATCACATTCCTACTTTCCCATCAGCTCACTCCCCTTTTCCTGTCCTTTGTCATCTGCTTTATTTTACCTGAAGGAATTTTATTTTATTTTATTTTATTTTAAAACATTCTCTGAGTTTATTTGAATATACGTATCCTATTTTACATAAACTATAAACAAGTGTGCAAAAACAAAATGCTTTGCTTCCTTTTCCAAACAAAAGCCTATGCTGCTAGAAGAAATTACAATAAAAAGTCGGTGTTTTCCATATGATGAAGTAGAATGCACACATAGATAATACATGTACAGTTCTCCCAAAGATTTTTCAGTCCCTCATATTAAACATCTGGTTCTTCAGTAAGTTCTAGCTTTAACATTTAGACAAGGTCCAGACCTTCATGAAGGTCACAACCTTCATTCTCATCTTCTGCACAAAATAATGCAGATTTCTGCTCCAGCATCTTAACTGTTTTCCCTGTTTCACTCTGCAGTAAAGCCAATGTTATAAAATAACCCTGCAGTCCTACTACTCTGAGGACTAGAACTCTTCTTGGACTGTCTAAGAGAGTCGTGATAAGATCTAATTGTTTGTAGCTGCAGTGAGACCCAGCATAACCTGGCTTCTGTCTACCATCTCATTGGCGGCTGTTGGAGCTACCACCAGGGCATTAGCCATGAGTCATACTAGGCAGACTGCTCAGACCCTGAATAATCATTTAGCCAATGTAGCTCATGCCTTAGTTGTACATAAAGGAATTAATGCTCAACTAAAAGGAAGCTTGATGGTGGTCAATCAGAGGATTGACCTCTTGCAGGAGCAAATTGATACCCTATGGCAAATCGCTCAACCTGGCTGTCAATGAAAGTATGCTGGACTTTGTGTCACTAGCATACAACATGAGAATTTTTCCTGTGCTGCAAATCTGTCTAAACAATTGTCGAGCTATATTTTAGGTAATTGGACTGGAGAATTCGATACTACGATGGAGCAGCTGAGAGTGGCCATTGTCACAGTAAATTCTACCAGAGTGGACGCAGGACTGAAGGAATTTTATTAATGCACCGTTCTTATTTTCTGGGGTAAATTGTCTCAGGATTCCTCAGACTGGCTACGGCACTTTCCCAGGTGATTCTGTTATTCCGTGACACCATATATCGTGTATTGTAGGAATGTAACACACCCACTGTGCAGTTTCCATTCTGCACTTTACCAAAGACCAACTAGAGACAGAGTTTGTCTCCTGACACTTACTTTCTCATGCCTGTCATAACAGTATCAGAGTAAGAACTCTCAACTACAATGAGATCTTGAGGGGAGGCAAGATTGAATGAAGAAAACAGAATAATTTTGTAGAGGAACAAATTGAAAGCAACTAACAGCATTTTCTCTTCTACTCTTTGCTTCTGCTTGAAATTTGTGACATGCAGTGAGCACAGATGGCCACAAGACGATATCTGCACACACTCCCCCACTCCCATTCTCTTTTCCCACTTCTCCGTCACCCCCTACCAAGAGTGGTCATAAATCTCAGAACTGCTCCAGCATTCCCCTGAGCATTTGCCTCTGATCACAGTAGGAGCACACCGATCTTGTTAATAGACTCCACAAGTGTTTCCTCATCAAAATTAATAATTGAAAATGAGAAACTTGTGTATAAGTAACATGAAAATATATCATGGAAAATGATGTGTTCAAAAGTTCTGCTCTGTTCTCCATATTATTAAAGGATGAAAACAAATAGGAAGGCCCTGCCATTCCTACTTCTCAAATATAATAACTCTCTTTTGCAAATAGATGCAAACTTACCTTATATGTATCAAGGGTAAGACCGCCAAAACAAAATAGTAGAAATGAAGAGCTATACTAGGTGGCCTACAATAACTAGATTTTGAAGCCTCATTGCTGAAGACACCAAGACAGAGAAGTCTTACTAGAAGCGAGAAGGAATCGTCCTCCTACTAGCTGCCTTTCATAGTGACGGAAGCTGTTAGAGCAGTCAGGGAGAGAGGCCACCAGGGAGCTTACCGAGCTGTAGACAAATGGCCAGGTAAGAGATCCCTACTGGTCCGATAGTAGCCTGTTAGGGGTGACCTACTGTTTTTTAACTGAGTGGATCAGAGGACCATCCCACTGGATGGAGCTCATGTCTGCAATTACGGATCTCATTAAAGGCCTGTGGCTAAGTAGAGCACAGGCCCAAGAGCTAAACTTACTGCTTTTGTTTTGCTAAATGTTTATTTATGTTGTCAGACTGCCTCCTACATATTCATGTGCATCCCCACAGATGGGTACTGCCCTCTGTCTCAGTCAGAGAAGCTTCTTACAGTAAATGGTAGTTAATGCAGAGAACTGGGGCTGGCCAATATGCTGATAAAAAGTGACTATGGAGTGCTAAGCCTTCACGGGGACATCCATAGTATCCACTCCAAGGCTCAAGGAACACCAGAAAAAAAAAGTTGCAGAAAGGTGGAAGAGGCACGATGAGGGGGAGGGCTGTAAAATGCCTCTGGCCATGATGTGGCTATTGCACTCAGGCACTGACCTCAGCCAACACTGCTTGTGCATGGGCTGCAGAAGACTGGGCCTGCCAGCATTTATTCTTGAGTGAGGAAGCAGGTCATGGGGGGTTCTTCCCCTCCTTAGGAAATGTTGGCATTTAAAAGCTTCTGAAGGAGGAGTTACTGTTTCAGTGGTGTAGCTGAGAATAGATGAGCTTCCCAGTGAATACTCCGGTGAATAGCACCACACCTATGCCCACGAGGTCAGGCCTGTTTAAACTTGCTAGGCCACAGAACAAACTCAAAACAACAACAAAAAATAGAGTGCGGACTTGTAAGGAGGAGGGGGAGTATGTGAGTGGCATGAGACGTTGGGTTATGTGAGAGTAAACAAATGTATTAAATGCATGCATTAAATTGTCAAATAATACATTGAATTTAAAAAGAAATAGAAACAAATGAATAGATGTAGACTTGAATGGAACTTTCAAGACAATTGAGTTGATCGGAGTTGGAAAATGAAGCACTTTGAGCCAAGGAGCAAAGGTGGGGAATTGCACTGCAGGGTAAGGACACAGGCCACCTCACAGAGCGTGCCTCACGGAAAGTGCATGTGACAGCTGTGCTCTTAGCACCCTTACCCCTCAAAGCTGCTTCCTTGCAACTTTGGCATTGACTGGTCACTTCAAGAAATTCAGGCGCACCCCCTCTATTTATTGAGGAAGCACCACTTTTTAGTAGGATTCTTGGGTGATGAGTGTGGACAGAGGAACCTTGTATCCTGGTGAGTCCAACTGAGTCCTCTCTAGAGATGCTTCGCAGATGATTGTATATATCATGACATTTCTGAGGGTGGAATGTGTGTTGGGGCAAAGATAACTACATATTTCTGGATTATTATTTATTAAGAAATAATATTTTAAGTATACTTGTTTAATGTACTTTTTTGATTTGCACATTGTTTAGAAGTTTTGTTCAATTTTTTTGTATTGGTTTTAAAAGGCATGTGTTATTTCATACCAAGGAAAGAGAGAATAATGGAAGAAGCCATGTTTTTCTATTAGAGACTGCAGATGCTTGTGTAGATTATGGGCTCTCACTGGGGACTGTCATATATGGTTGCAGAAAGAGAACCCTGCAGATCTACGTTCAGTGTGTGTGGGGGTGTCCTGATGTTTTCTGTTCCAGAACATGAAGTCTCATGTGCCTATTCTTAGTGTTACAAAAAGACTACATTATATGTGTATTTTAAATAAAAATGAGATTGTACTTTATAGGATTATCTGCTTTCTCTTCTGGGTCACTAATGAATTTAATACATTTGCAACATCAGGGGCCAGGTGATGTCACATGTAAGAAATTAAATGTACAATGAAAAAGACTTGTTGGCAAGTTAAAAACCTCTGACACCCTTCTCTAATGTGAAGATAAAACTGTGTGAAATTAATACATTATTTGTATGCAAAATGGGGCAGCTGGGGCTGGTGAAAACAGTTTATTCTTTTTCCAATCCTGTTTACTCTATTAATATACTGAGCAAACTCTTTTAGCTAGATAGTGCCAAAGTAAACTTTTGCTTAGCTGGTGTCTGATTTTCATGATTCTCTGAATTAATAAGGTTCATTAAGTTCTAAGTAGATGCACTGCCTTGTGCATAGTTGGCACCACACTTCTGCCACACAACTGGGTCATCAGTGATCGGATGGGATGAGCTGCTTCAGGGGCCTGATTCTTGATAGGGTGCCACTGACATTTGTTCATAGCATTCATGTCTCAATCGCCCTTCACCTTCATGGGGATAACTTAGTATCTGTTGCATGGCCACACATTTGCAGCACCTGGTTGAGAATCTCTTTTCCTCTGTCTTCATCTAAGACTGTATATTGACTAGAGTATCTCAATGTCTCCCTGTAGAAGATCAAATGATGGTCCCAGTAACAGGACCTGACACTTACAGTCTGTAAATGAACAGAGAGGAGTGAGGAATGCCATGTCCACTTGTACACTTTGCCCTAGGGGGCAAGTTACAGGAGAGGCGTGCAACAGCTCAGGCAGGTGGGAGCATCTTCAGCTCAGTGATCCTTTGCTGGAGCCAGTCCTGTCCCAACTATGCGGATGGACTAGAACACGGATGGACTAGAAGTATTCCTCGGTGTCTTACCCTCACACCCATGTGTGGAAGGGGTCAGCCCTGCAGAGCGGCTTTGCTGGCTTGGACACTGGTGCTTCTCCTGCATGATTTCAGAGTTCTTGCCTGCATTTAGGGGTGCGGTTCGACTATTAGAGGAAACGCTTCTGCCTCTGGGATTAATGACTGTCACATGGCAAGATTGTAACAGTTATCTCTGTGGGCATTAAATGCAACCACCAGGATCCTACAAACAGGCAAAACAGGAGGCACTGGGCCCATGGAGACCGAGGTTGGATCAAGTCAGTCACAAGATAAGGAATGTTTGGCATCAAGGGAGCTGGAAGGCCCACAGAAGGAATCATTCCACGAGGACTGCAGAGGAGGCACAGATGTGCCACACTGTGAAGTCAGGCTTCTCACCTCCAAATCTGTGAAAGGATACATTTCTGTTTGAAATAAAAAAAAAAAAAAATGTGGCAATTTGTTACAAAAGAATCAGTGTGAGCCCTCCTCTATCCTTGGCATGTGAGTTTACAGGTGTCTGGGAGAGGACAGAAGAGCCATGATTTTAACGGTTTGAGTGGTTCTTTCCAAAACCTGATGAGAAGATAGCTGCGGTGAAGGGAGGCCATAATAAGGGAATACAGTACTGTCCAAGCTAAGTTCTCAGGATTAATCCAGGCCATTGCTGTTTTACTCAGGTTCTCCTCCAGCTACTTTCCAGAGACCCCCAGAAACAGATAGCTTGTAAGTTTTACAGTGGGAGGCACCAGTGAGAAACTAAAGGACAGGAGGAAGGCAGAAGGCTTTCTACTCTGAGTGGTGTGTTTGCTAACAGTAACTGTGCCATGGACAATTACAGAGCCCACGCAGCTGGCATGCTCCCAAAGGCAGGGGAAGGGCCCTTCAGTTTCAGCATCACAGCCTTCCTGGACTCTGGCTGTGGTGAGCCCGTGGGAGTGATTTGCCGGAGAATTCTGCACTATGAGCAGGAGTTGGATTCCTCAGCTTCCTGCAGAGCTATGGTGCCAAGGAAGCCACAGTAGTCAAGGCTTCAGCGGAAAGCGGGGCACCGTCTCAGTGAAATGCCACTTTTTCTTGTGTTTCTCCACAGAGTATGCAGGGCAAGTTTGTGGTGACTTCCTTAAGGTTCCAACCCCTGTGAGTCCCCCCATGCGTTCTACAGTTTTTGGTGACTATTTTCCTACACAAAACTCGTGTTTGAAGTAATTTATGCCAGGCTTTCAGATGTGGATGCAGTTTTATTTTTCCACAAGTGTCTTCAACATGTTTAAAAGGAATTTCTTTAAAATTATATGGCACATCGTTCTTTTCCATCAATGATTTAATTAAATCAGGTTAACCTTCAACTAACCACTCATGTAGTCTTTCATTTTTATTCACTTATATATGCATGCACAAACTCTTTTCTATTTTCATTATTCATTTCCCAACCCATTCACAGATACTTAGAATACATCTTTGAAGTTCAGGAGTGATGAAAGGGAACCTGATAGACAGAGGTTCAAATTAAAGTTATTCCGAATGCTTTCCAGGTCTTACTTATTTAATTTATGGTTTAATTCACTCTGTGAGATTCATTTCTTCTTAACATAATTTTATGATGATCTAGCTGGAGTAGTACACAGGAATTGCTGATACTAACCCATGAAATTAGAAGTTGGATTATTTGAACACCATTGGACTTAGCTGAATTTTAAAAATGAGTATCTGGTTTTAATGCGAAACATTCAGAATTGACCCTATCCAAACGAAGCCTATAAAGGTTTAGTATTAAAAGATTATGTTGAAGATGAATGATGGCATTTGGAGGTGGGGCTGTCATTTACATATTAAATCCAGAAATTAAAAATATTTATTACTTGTAAATTTGATTTATTATGTAGCAAAGTGACCCAAGATGAGGTTATTTCAACTCTCTGAAAACTGGAATCTAGGAATAATATCATCTAAAAAAAATAACTCTGAGGAATTTTGGCTTTTAATAATATAGTTTGATGCCGATGTGGAAGACTACCTGTAGTTAAAGGAAAGCCAACTTTTTGTTCATTTGACTACTATTTATTGACATTACAGAAACAAAAGCATTTTTCTGAATGGGTGCTTGATGTGAAATACTGTCTCAAATTTCAACCTCTCTATAAATTTATAGGAAAAAATACCTACTAAATGAGCAGATCTTGGTTATTTTATTTTTGCAGTTTTAGTTACAGAAATGTTTCTTTTTTATAGCTATAATGTGGCAGGCCTGTATTTTCTGATTTGCATTTGTTTGCCTGTTGAGTTTGTGATATGTCTCTAAGCATTTTTACTGAGCAAAAGGCGATCTGTCCTAAAGATAATGAATTTAACGTACCAAAGTATTGGATTGACTGTCAGTGCCTCTGATGATGAGCTGTACAAACTGAATAACGCCCTAATATTTATTGGCATCTTTGGGGAAATACGGTTGTAGGGGGAGTTCCTTAGAGTGGTCACTTTCATGGTCAGGAAGTAGTTTCTTGAGCTGAGCCCAGGTTAGGATGGGAGAAACGCTTCCCTATTCTGACCAATAACTGGGATTATTGGTCAGAACACACAGTGGAGAACCACGGATTAACTCAAGACACAAAGAACCAGGAGGTTGGGGGAGGTCACAGTCCTTGAGATCAGCTCCACATTATGAGTACATGGTGAGAGGTACTCTGTCCACTGCTTTCTCCTTCTGTCATGAATAGACACTAAGGAGATAATGTCAGGGTATGCTGTCTGATGCTTTGCTCATGTGGCAAAAGCCACTCTTGGCATATGGAGTAAGTGTTCCCAGGAAGTGGGCTGGTCATATTCAGAGGGCAGTGGTCTCTGGGGGCACCACACACCTCAGAAATCTCCAAAGATGGTCAGACAAATTCTGGCTAGAGGAGGCGATGTCGTTGAAAGGTTTTCCTTCCTACAGGCTGCCTTTCCTTTAAGCGGCAGACATCGGCATCAGACTCGGTACTGTCACTTGCCTCTGCATTTGCCTCTGCATTTGCAGTATGACGTGGATGCACACAGAGCTGAGAATAAGTCCCAGATTTTTGCCTTTTTTTCCTCGTTAGTTTTGGCTAGGTAAAAACCTCAAACCCCTAGGACTGCTGAAACACTACAAGAGGATTCAATGTCCTTAACAGTTCCTACAATGATTTACCTTTCTATTTTAATTACACTAAACATATATGCTGATTATTATTTTTTAAACCGAGGCCAGGCTGTAAGCACTAGTTGAATATTCTGAGTAAATGTGGTAAACAGACAGATGGTTTATAGTCATTTCTTTTACATTGTTCTGTGATCCATGTGTTGTGTTTTAAATCCATGACACAATGCTAAAATCTGTCAGATCACATGCTATTAAGGGGATGTCTGCAATTTCAGTGTGTTGCTGCCACTGCTGCTGTTGCTAGCCACACATGAGGTGTTCTAGGCTGATATGCCTTGAGAGTAGTTGAGAATGGCTGAATTAAATAGGGGGGATGAAAACCTGGCCATTGTTGACAGAAACCTGGCAACAGAAATTAACATGTAACTGATGATAAAGTGTTGCTATTTAGAGTGTGACAATTAGAGCTGTTTACATTTCCTTGGTGCTTAAGGGGGAAATAAAAGCCCAGGACATCAAATTTCTCCAACAATTTGGAATTTTATTCCATCCATGTACATGCATAGTAACAACATTTGTTGAGAAATTATTTCTATCAGAAGTAGAACATTATCTTCGTGATCACCAGGTGCAGTATTGCTACTCTTATATTTAAATAGATCTTATATATGAATTAAATTCATACTTGCAGCATTGAGTTTAGGGTTTCGATTTAGACTGTGCCTTTCAAAAGATAAAACTGGTTACTACGACTCCATTACTTACAATACTGCTTCCAGTAATTTTGTTCATTCTTTATAAAGTATTGCATTTAACAGCAAAGGTTTAAAAATTGAGACAGGGCTGCATCAGCGGGAAAAAAAAATACAAGTACTATACAAGAAAAAATTGCCATCTTCATTTAACATACATGTTTAAATCTGAGAAAATGGACAGAAATATACGGCTACATACGAATGCAAAGCCTAGTGACTAAGAGACTGTATTTGCTAAAATATAAAGTGCAAATGGAGCCTGATTATCCAAGAATTGAAATCTTAAGGCGTGTATATAGCATGTGTATTTCGAACATGTTTGCAGGTTATATTTTAGCATACACATATATCTGCAACAGCATATAGAAAAAAATCAGGATACACAAGTGCTTTTGAAGCTATTTCTAAAATGCTTTTCTGTATTGTCCGTGACTATTTTCTTTAAAAGCTACTATACAGTGCAAACCATATGTGCTACACAATAACTATACAATAACATTACAAATGACTTTAATATAAAGTTTTTAAATAAAAATAACATAACCACAGCTATGAATACTGCTGGTAAAATAAATTAATTTTTTTGAAAATGGCACCAATAATACACTTTACTAATGGTCTGTAATGAAATTACATCTTAAGTCTTCAACTCAGTCATAATGAATTATCTCCTGATTGCCAGATGTAATTCAAACAGCTTCTTCTTTGTTTTCTGGACTGTTTAGAAGAACATACTAAACACTGGTACCAAAGATGACTGCTTTCTTTTTTTTAACTCAGTTCATTTGACATGTTCTGCTGCATGTGATGAGCAATAAAACTTCTTGTGAGTTATAAAGTTTGAAAGGTTATTGAACTGGATGTCGCATAGCCGGCAGTATTTCCCACTGCTGGGGGCCTGGGTGGAGCCGTTCACACCTTTTGCTATGCTAGACAACTGTTCTTCCGCGGAGGGAGTTCCCGGGGAGACATTCTCATTTGCGGCTAACGGGTTCTCCGAGATCCACGAAGGCGACTTGTGGCCATCTTCGTGCTGGGCATTCTGGGAAATGTTCTCTTGCTGTGGGTTGGCTGTCGGTCTTTCATCTTGCTTCAGTCCACCATTCACTATGACCATGCCTCTGTTTTTGGGCAACAGTGGCAGAGACTCTTTCTTGGGCACGGCACACCCGTTCGAGGAGGCCTGGCCTTTAGGAGATTCGTTTTCTGCATTTGTGCTTTGTTCGACGTCGGTGTTGTGGATGACGAGGGAACCAGAGACATAATCGCTTGGTTTTATGCCGTAGTATGGAGAGAGTTGGTCGGCTCCTTTCGTCTTCTTTATTGCTCCGGGGTAAAGGCATTGGGGGAGAAACAAATGTTTGTTTTCTTCTTTTGTAGCAATGAGCTGAGCGGCTTCGCTGAAGACTTTCAGGCCTTGCAAAGTTGCTAAATGGGATGAAAACAAGTTTCCGTTGGGAGAGGGCTGCTTTGGATTGCCGTTCTTCTCACACTTGATCATGTTCCTTTCAAAGCTGACGTCTGGGCTGTTCCGCTCGCTTTCTGGATTGGGAAAGACTTTGCCGTCAAGCTGCCCCAGATCACTGCGCTGATGAGCAGTGACAGGGCAGAAATTCTGCTTGTGGGCCAGGTAGTTCTCCACCTTGTTGAAGCTGATCTTGCATACGGTGCACTCGTGGTAGTCTAGCAGCCTTTTAGGAGAGGCCGTGGTCCGCTCAGACTGCGATAAACACTTTTTGCTGAGATCGATGGGCGCGTCCATCTCCAGGCAGGAAACGCTGGGGTGGGTCGTGTCACACTTGGGGACTGGCGCACATTTGTTCATGGCCAACGATGTTTCCAAGTGCTTTGAGACGATTCCCGGGAAGATGTCGCACCGCGGGTGGTAGCATTCTCCCGGCCCTTCGGCGGGCTCTTGAGTGGAGCTGCAGGGATTGCTGAGGTTGGCGACATCAAGGAATCTCTGCGGGACCAGGGGCGGCCTCTGATCCTGCTCAGGCAGACACATCTCGTACATCTTTCTCCGCTTGCGTGTGCGCATGGTTCTCTGCATGGCTGGCACTTTGTTGGAAGCAGACCTCTTCAGCGGAGGGTCGTGGCGAGTTGCACAGTAATACTGTTTGTGGACCATGTACGTTTCGTGCCTGCTGAAGGTGATGTTACATGCTTCGCAGGTGGTCTTATTTGGGTCACTTTCGCCATCCACCAAGGGGCCGCTGGGATTTTTCACATCCACGGGCTTTCCGTTCATTTTGTCATCGGTGCTGTTGGAGGTGGACAGCTTTTTGGCTTGCGTGGAAAAGTCCTTCTCCTGGCCTTTCCCATTCGGCCCAATCAAATCTAAAACAGTGGAGGAGTTGATGCAGGGTGTTTGAAGAAGCGGGTTCTCTGCGTCTGAAGGATGAGAGGTGGGGTTGAGAAGGCTGATGGACGTCTGGCCGGTGCTGGGACTCACAGCTTCAGGGATCTTTTCGGAAACACTTGGGAACTCGGGGGATTTGGCCATCTGCTGCCATCGGCTGCTGCAGTAGTGCTTTTTATGGACGAGATAGTTATCCAAATTATTGAATGTTATGTTACACTCGAAGCAAGTGGCCCCTTTGGGCATCAAAGGGCTGTAAATTACAGGAGGGTAACTGCTGCTCCCGTGCCTCAGTCTGCGGTGCACCAGCTCCGACATCTTGGCTAAGATCTCGGAAGCCTGGGGGACCATCGTGATATCTTGCGGGAAGGCAAACTGAGAGAGGAAAGGTCCCACCGGGAAAGAGGGCCCGATGTTGGGTTGTACTGGAGATGAGGCAAGTCTTGGGCTGGAGGGCTCAGACTTAATTTTTGTGTAGGAGAAGCTTTGCTTGTTTGCTGCAGGCTGAATCTCCGCTCTCTGACCTGTGAGGAAGAGCTGCGTCTTTTTCTCACACTTGTCCAGTTCCGTGTCTGAGCTTGCATCTTTCGTCTGCATAGCCTTTTGGCTCTGGGAGAGGTCACTTCGGGCCAACAGGTCGGTGGCTGGCTGTAAGCCGTCTTCGGTTCCGCTGGGAGAGTGCTCCATGTCACTTTCTCTGGGAAGCTTGCCGCCGGGCACATGGAGGTCCTGGTGCTGCAGTAACTCCCGCTGGGTCTGGAAGCCGAAATGGCAGTGGTTGCATCTGAAGGCAGCTTGAGTGAGGTGGGAGAAGAGGTGCTGGTGGAAGCCGACCACAGAGTCAGCACTGTAGCTGCACACAGTGCACTTTAAACTTGCCCCCGGGGGCAGGAACTCCTCCATTTTCACTCCTGCCAAGACACACAAAACAGGGAAGCAGAGATGGGAACCTTCACCGGTGAGCTTGTGTCTTCACAACAGAAACAAACCCGTCAGATCCTTGTCCAGGATACTAACATTTAGTGACCATCTGAAATAATGTCCTAAGCCTCTTTCTGAGTGTTACGGTATAGATGGGGAGAACTATTAGCGATTCTATTTTATGGGTCAAAAAAACAAACTTAAATCTTAAGAGAATTAATTATGATAATCATACTGTGGAGGCATGGAGTTATGCCTAAGGCTTAGGCTTGTAATTTTTAAACATTTTGAGTATTATGCTCTATAATAGAAAGAAGTGAATATTAATTAGAATGGCTTCTAGCTACTGAATACCTACATGCAAGAAGAAACTATGGGGCTCTAGCAATCACTTCACTCATCTTTTATCACATATATCATTTACATATATGTATGTATATATAGGTATACATATATGTATATATATTTACACACATGTATATGTGTATATAGATAGATAGATAGATATGTATGTTGGTTTAACTGAATGTTTTATCTGTATGTAGAGCTGCTATTGGTCTGGTAATCACCAGCATGCTGATAAAGGTATTTCAGGCCAGCACTCATGTTGGTTGACTACCACCTGTTTATGATCAGTGCCACTGATTGTGGAGGTAAGTATCATGGAGACCAATTGCTGCTTGTGTTTGTGCATAATGGGAACAGATTTGGATTGTCTTCTCTATACTGTGAATTTGACGCCAGCCTGGTCTACATAATAAGTACTAGGACAGCCAGGGCTATGGAGAAAAGCCCTGCCTCAGATAAAATAAAATAAACTTAGAAAAATACCTAAAAATGTTTAAATTTAATGTAATTCTGTCCATTTTGAAAATAATAAGAAGGAGGCTGCCGTGAGATGAAGCTTACATTAGCTGAGGTCCATTTCAAATATAAGTGAGAATAACTTCAATCTTTTTTGTTTTTCTTAGGGAATTTAGAGTAGTTTCATGTCATAAAAGTCAATTAAGCTTTAACCGTGCATACTGTGGAAACTGAGGGATTTTTAATTGAAACTACCAGAATAGCAGCTTTAATTTTGTGCAGTTGCTCCCTTTTTAATGTACCTACTATTTCTTTCTTAACACATGGAGAGTTCCACGATCAGTTTCCAAAGATCCCTCGACACTTAAAGCAGTGAATATTCATGGCATTAATCAGAGGAAATAAGAGAAAATATTATTTTGATAAAGCAGAAAATGAATGTGATGATTTGGCCCACACTCTAAGCACTGTAGTACATGCTGAAGAAATCAGTCAAGTCCTTTGATTAAAATATGCTACCTGTAAATAATAGACTAGAACACTGCTTGGTGCAGCAAAGTTAACCTGACTATCTATCTATCTATCTATCTATCTATCTATCTATCTATCTAGTGAATATCCTATAGATAAGAGGTGTCGTGCCTCTGTGTATATTGCATGTACAGAAAGGGCCGAGTGTGCTCCCAGGCAGTGCAGAACCCTTTGGCGTGCTTACCACTGTGTGAGCTCAGGTGCATTTCAAGAGCTCGAGCACTGGAAAAGCTCCTGGCGCACTGTGGGAAGGGGCACAGACTGGAAATCTGATGAGTGCCGTCTTCGTTGTCCTCGGACGCTGGAGCGGCTTCCCTTTGCCTCCCACTGCAGTAATACATCAAATGGGCTTGCAGGTTCCGCTCGCTCCGGTACCAGATGCCGCAGGACTTACAAGGAAATATGTCCTCTGCAGAAAACCAGAGACATGTTAGCGGCTATGTTGGGGACAGAAACAAGGCAAAGGTCACATTTACTTTCATCTTTCTGAGTTGGCGCTCAGGTTCTGAGTTGGGTAATTAAGCATTGATGAGTATGATCTGGATCAGGAGGAGACTCTTAAAGAAATGATACACTCTGTAAGTTAACTTACAGCCCGTTTAGAGACTAATAGTGCAGGAGAGATGTCAGTATTAAAAATACAAAATAATTTCTTTTTTTTTACTTATTATTTAGTAAAACATGCATTTGTAATAGCAATGGGAATTGGTTTGTCTGATTGGTTAAAAGGTAAGATTGTGGTCGACAGATGAAGATGCCCTGGATGCCCATTACTGACGGCATTTGTTGATTAAATGAATTAATTACTGAGGGCCTGCAAGATACTAAACTCTGTGTTGGGTCTGGTGTAACACGGGAGGGTGGTTAGACAGTTCCTGTACACTCTCTGGCACAGGAAACTGAAAGTCATAGGGCAGAGACAGTGGGTATCCACTAGGCTTCCGGGATGGTGATGGAGGGAGGGCCACGCAGGTAGGTAAGGTTAGAGTGCCGATGATGTCAGAACTTAGAAATGATGTGAAGGATGAACTGAACGTATTTTTAGGCAGAGTAAAGCAATTTCCTGTCATCTTGCTCAGAGCAACAGCACAGAGGAAGCCACAGGACCCTGAGAGGCCCAGGCGGAGGCTGCGCAGCAAGCTGTGTGGCACTGTTGAGGCAAAGGGCAGGCTAGGCTAGAGAGGACCCTGCAGACTCTCCTGACAGGCTCTCACTTTGTCAGTGATTGAGGATATTCTAGTTGTGAAGGTCGTAAAGGTAGAAGAGTCATTGAGGGGCCGGACATACATTAAGTGAAATAAAAGAAGGCTTGAATTGAGTCATAGCTGTGATGTATGATTTCCAAGACTTCACTCACAGAAAATTTCTTCAAATGTAGTTTTTCCTCCCCATATAGTTATAGTTGGGGCCACCACAGCTGACTACCTTGTATAACCATGTAAAGCAGTGATTCTTTTTCAACCTAGCTAAGGCTATGGCCCTTTAAGACAGTTACTCAGGTTGTGGTGACTCCCAATCATAAAATTATTTTTGTTGCTACTTCATAACTATAATTTTGCTACTGTTATGAATCATAATGTTTTTATTTTTGGAAATAGAGGTTTGCCAAAGAGGTTGCAACCCACAGGTTGAGAATCGTTGGTGTAAAGGGTTACATTGAAATTGGAACGTAGTCTTAAATCTACTTCCTTACTATCTGGATGAAAAAGTGACAGAGAGGAGGGTTTACACAAGAGAAGCAGAAATGAGTAGATGAGACAGACAGTACTTTGCAGGTTGAGGCAGTATGAGGTGATCCAGCCTGGACCCATATTTTATAGTCATGGGGCTTTGAATGCTCCCCAGAGGGTTTTGGGGAGCCTAAGAGAACACTGGCCATATGGAATTTGGTATTTCTGAAGGAAACACAGAGAGACCTGCAAGGGAGTGTTAAGAGAGTTCTAAAACTCCTCAGAAAGAGTGAAACTTATCATTAACTGACAGTGAAGCAAAGGAGATAAAACAAAAATGAGGTCTTGTGGATGGGAGGCAGCTTCAAAATGATATACTGATGACTATTTATTATTTAACACATTCTTCCCAGGTTAAGTACATTTACACTATCCAAGAGCCTGCATATTTTATTAAAGTGTATAGTTCAACAGTCATGTCAACTGATTGATTTCAGGATGCAAATGGTGCTTATACTGGGTCATTTGAGATTAATCATTTTCTTTCTACCAAAAGCGATCAGGTGTATTCTCATGTGCAATTAGAATTAATGTTACACATTGGAGCATCATAACTGAATAAGGTTATTTGAAATCCCTTGTAATAAAATTACTTTGCCTCACATCACATCACAAGTGTGATGTCATGGTCCATGCAATAAGAATCAAGGAAAGAAAATAAAAAACATTCCATGAAATAAATCAAGTAAGGATTGCTTAGGTTGCAAGCCCTTGGCCTTTTGATTGTATGCACAGTGATTTCAGAATCACCTGTGGACTTCTTTAGTCATAAATATGGTTGAATATTTTTATAATAAGCTGAATATATTATTGCTGAATAGATATCTTCTGCATTAGTCTCAAAGATCTTCGATGTTATTTTAAGATTAGATGCATTTTTAATTACCATCATTAGTATAACTCTTACAGTGTGGCTGCTACTCATTTTTGTTTCACACAGAGAGCCAAATAAGAACATCTTTCTGGGGCCTTTGGCCCACTGACTCTCTACCATATGAAGTGCCGCTTTCCATGTTCCAGGTAGTCACGTTAGCGGGGTAGGTTTGCCACAGCCCACTTTGGAATTCTCTATGGAGTGTTAAAAGCTTATATACTCTTTATTTTCCCCTTTCTTCCTTTTAATTAACAAATATTTTGATTTGTTAAGGCTGCCAAGACTTCATCCAGATTATAAGGATAAAAGCAAAAGCTCTTTGTATTTGTACTGGTTAATCTTTTTACTTTTAAATAAAATAATAATAATGCTACTTCAAAGCTTCATACAAACATAAGACTGTATATACTATATCATTCGTATATATAATAAAATTTGATTTTTAAATTTATATTCTTTTTTAAAGTTTTTAAAAATTCCATGGCCTTTATCAAATACCAATTTTGATGCTGGAAAATCATCCTTGAAAGCCATTCGGTTGTCATTGATAAGTGAAGTTGAGTATTATTCAGTAAGTAGAGAATATAGTTGTTAGTATGGTGACATTTAGGAAGACAATCTGACTTAACTGGATGTTTTTTCTGCATTCGCATGTTAAGCAAACACACCACACACACACACACAGAGAGAGAGAGAGAGAGAGAGAGAGAGAGAGAGAACCACACACTGCCTGTCAGTAGGTATTTTTATTTCTCACATAAATACCCATCACCCCCACAAAGCTGGGCTATAGCACTCAGCACTTACTATTGACAATAGCTGTAGGCAAAATAGAAGCCATGGCAGCTTGCTGAGGAAGCAGCTGAATTGAGTCCAGCAGGCGGGCTGGGTACATCCCTTCTGTGAGAGTCATCTGACTGGCAGCTTGTAGCCTTGAGTCAAAATCCACCACAAAGGCAATTAGCTCTTCACCCTCTGAGATGGTCTTCGTAGTGGTACACCAAAGCTGACCCCCTATTGAGAAGAGAGAAACAAGAAGAGAGAGAGTTGACATGGGACGCCTGAGCCCACTGCATGCTAGACTGACAGCAGGACCGTCTTCCCGCCGTGCTGTTCAAATGGGTCTGGTCTGGAAAAGGAGTTTGATCAGCCCTCAGCCCTGTCCTCAGGCAGCCTCTGTGGACAAATGTCCTCCTGGTATCAAGCCATGTTGTCAGTAACTAGCAGCAGGAGAAAACTAGGGGAATATAGATAGAATGGAGTTTGTCAAGGTCTGCCTTACAGGCTCTCGCCTGAACCACTAACCCATTATGACACTGTGCCTGAAAACCTCCTTTGGAGGGACACAACTACTCACTGTGTAGCCTGGGCTGCTTTTGAAGTTAGTATTTTGTTAACTAATGAAAGAAGAACAGTTTCCCACCTCCCACATTGCACTTCCTCTCCCGCCGTCCCTCCGTCTTTGTCTCCACTTTACTAGTTATGTTTTACTGTGAGTATAGATGCCCCAAATTGCCAGATAAGCAAACAGAAGTTTGTAAAATCTTGGGCGTAAAGTGCTGTCACAGGGAATCTGACCCTTTCTAAGGATACTGCCGTTTATGTACTTTTTACTCTGACTGGACAATCTCATTATAAACTACCCTGCAACGTCCCTTCTTTATCTCCATTTACCCAGCTTGAACTTCCTGCAAAAAGGGATACACCAAAGATTCTTTTCAAAAAGGCTTATTTCAATAAAGATTTGTTTAAATGAGAGAAACCTTGTCTTCAAACACTGAGATACACCCTGGCCCTGCATTTCAAATGATCACGTGCAGTGCATTAAAAAGAAAAATTAACTATGCAAGAACATCTTCTAACGTATTGGAATGTGATAGAGAACACTCATTTATTTCACATGTTTAGACAGGCAAAGCACTTATATTTTGTTATCTCCACTCTCAGGCCTAGATACATATCCCACACAGTTACGTCTGCAAGAATGTGGTGTTCTTGATATTTTATAAAGCACCCCCCTTGTGTATGTACTGGAATGCTGTATATTGTACTCATTAACTAAGAAAAATTGTACCCATTTTGATAAGTCGTATTGCTCTGCTTATCTTTCAGCGTAACTGTCATTTCAAGTGCACTTCATTTTTTTCCAGCCTCAGAGATCATGGTTTTTAAACAACTTGTACAAATCTTGTGGAGATAAGAACAATATATGAGATGGCGGAGCCGAGTGGAAAACTGAGGATGACGCCTCAGAAACATCCCGGGCAATTAACCAAGGCTTAACGTAAGCAAACAACACACGCTAGGAGGGCTTGTGTCTGTGGAGAAGAGGAGAAAGATTATAGCCCTCACATGCATGACCAGTTTCACATTAAAACATGACGACAGAACCTCACGGGGGGACAGTGTCCACCCCAACCACACTCTGATGCTGATGTTTCTCAAAGCATACAGCTTTACTGTAGTTGAAATAAAAGGAGTTATTTTGTTGTTGAAAATTTTTTCCCCAAACCTCTGAAGCCAAAATTATGTCACCAGGGAATCAGGAGGAGTTAGAAGCCTGTATGGCAATATTTCCAACCAGGCCATTCTTGCTCTGGAAACCTCTGCATTTAAATGCTCTGCCTTCACTGATGTGCACACATCTTACTGGTTATGATGGAGACAAGATAATCACTTGTGTCTTATCTCTCCTATAGAACAGAGTTTATTAAGCTGGTGTGTGGAATCAGGGTGTGAAAGGAAAAGCCAGGAACGACAGTCACCCCAGGTTTATTTCAAAGCATGGTCATAGAGTCACTAGCTTTCAAGCAGGGACGTCACCTTCTCGGCTAATCCAGCTACGGTTATCTTTCACAAAAGTAAGACAGGCTTGGTTTCAGGTCCCAGAGAAGCATCTACCAATGGCTAATCATGGTCACTGCAGTGACCTACATAGCCAGATGACAGCTTACCTATGCAAAGTGTTTAGCAAAAACATCCAGTATATAAGCAAAGTAAAAATGGAAAATATTAGATGCAAAAAACCTGACAAATATGTGATTCTTACAATATTAGGCAGCTTGACAGTTGCTATGCACTTCTGTGTTTTCAGATGCACTTGCATTGTTTCATATTTTATCGTAACTACCACTAGTTCCCATTTTGTGCTTTACTCGGACATGCGGCATTTTAAAAGCTTGAAATAGACTCACTGTGTGCTATGGAGCTTTGACAAGAAAGTTGGTTGTCTTAGGATTACATTTTTAGCAAACAAACAAACTAACTAGCTAATCAATTACCTGTCCAGTGAGGTGATGTCTCTGCTGTGTGAGTGGCTAAGCTGCGCGCCTTTATGCACAGCTACACCATCAGAACACACGTATACCAACAGAAAAACAAAAACGTACATCACACGGTGCATAACTGACTCTTCTTGAGGGAGGCGCGTGGAAGTCAACCAAGGCAATACCAAGAGTCTGTGTAAGTAGCAAGAGGCAGGCTCATCATTAGTAGACAGGGAACGAGTGTGGGAGCAAGTACACAATTATGCAAGGACCTGACTTTGAAACAAGCCTTGAGCTGAGTGTCTGAGGGAAAAGGTATAGATCAGGGGAACTTGTGGCCTGTAGACAGCTACAATTTTAGGAATTTTGTGTGTTGTTTAATACCCTATTGCTAGTATGAGTTTGACTATGGTAAAGCCTATAGTATTTGTCATGAGATCAGCAAGGGATATAAGTTCAGGTTTCCTCATAAAAGCCTTAAAGCAAGGTGAAGTAGCTTTAAGTATCTGGCTTATGCTGGGGGGGAGATACACATTTATTTTAATGAATAAATACATTATTAAAAATATATTTTCCCTTTACATAATGTAGAGGAAATTGTACAGGCAGGATGTGCTGCATACAGCTATTTGATTATTGTACTAATTCTGTAGTCATAAATATGTGATATGAAGAAGGAAGGAGCCACATTGAAGAGACACAGGAGAGAAGGGCCTGAGTGATGCCTTTCAAAGACCGAAAAAGGAAGGTCTTGGGATGACACCAAGGCTAATGGCATTGGTGTTCAAATGCTAGGTGTGAGCCTACCTTGGCAAAAAAGCTGGAGTGGTAACACTTAGTATTGTATATACATACAATGATGACAACAAAAACAGAAAACTAGCATATATCAGAAACATTTCTTTTGGCCAGAGATGAAAAGCATTGTTTTTCTAAGCCTGTTAGTAGCTCCATGATGTGACAGCCCTCCCGACTCCTGACCCAGAGAAGATAAAAATGAAAGCTTAGACAGGTTATCTTCCCAGAGATGTGCATATGGTCAGCAGTCTTCCTAACTTCAAAGTCCAATTGTGGACCCTTAGAGAGAGAATGAGGGAGAGGCAGAAGAGGGAGAGAGAGGGAGAGGAGGAGAATGTTTATATGGGTGCACACAATTAACTATATTTTGAAAAGGCAAATATTGAGATCCTAGAAAAGCTTCTGAGTGAGTGTAGCTCACTTGTGACTTTGAAAACACATAAAAATTATAGAAAAAATAAAACAACCTGAGATCAGCACAATAGCTCATGCCAACACGTAGGAAGCAGAGACAGCCCTGTCTACACAGTGAGTTCCAGGCTGGCTAGAGCTACATTCTGTCTCAAAACAAACAAACAAACAAACAAACAAAAAGCCCAAAAGAACAAGAAACAAAAAAGCAAGAGAAGCCATTAGCACATCCTAAATGACTGTGGATACTTTGGCATTGGTGAGGTAATTCCGGGAAATGACAGATTGCAAAAAGGACTAGAGTGAAGCTTAGAGTACTTAGGGTATGAATAGAGGAGAGAGGTTAAGTCCCTGTCAACCACAATTTACTTGTTTAGTCTAGTTGGAACTAATATTCTAATTTCTCACTGCTCTGCCAAATCAAAGAGCACAGAAATCTCACTAGAAAACGTGGTGAAAACAGTAAGCAAGGATAGCTATGTTTCCTGAAAGTAGATAACTCATTTCCACAAGGAAAACCGTCCAAGAAGACCGTGGCTACCTCTACCTGTGGACTGTGTCTTGACCTTTCAGAAACTGAATTAGTTGCTAGCAATCACTTATGGCTTGAGGAGGCAGGAGGACCAGTTTCCCACTCTGTTGTTTTAGACTTAGAGCATGCTGCCAATTTGGGTTGGCATCTGGATGCAGTGCAGTTATTGCATTGGATGCAAAAGAATGTTAAGTCCTTCGAGTATTTAAACTGATGGTCAATGTAAACACAAAGTGTTACATTTGGTTTCAAAACAGGAGCGGAACTATTATTTAAAACAACATAAAATAATAAATAAAATAATACATTGGTTACAATGTAGGAACACTTGTACAGCTTAAAGGAATATAGAATATAAAAAGGTTCTTAAAAATTGAAAATGTAATTACCTGTGATTTATAATGTCACTTAAAGATATGCCCATAAGAACTGAACGTATGATTTTGAAGAGACATTTGTATACACAGCCTATAGCACAATAACATTGTCACAACAATTCAAACATGAATTCAACATAAGTATCCATCAACAGATGAACCGATAAGGAAAATATGTCATAATGGACCATGGAGTATGGGAGTATTCTTGCCTTAGAAGTACGTAAAATTTATTCTACAGTGTGATGAACTTTGAGGACAATGTGCTAACTGAAAAAAAGCCAATCCACAAAGACTAATACTGCATGATTTCACTGGTAAAAGGTACACAGGATGTTCAAAGGACAGAGAAAGAAGAGGGAGGGCTGGTGCCAAGAGACAGGAGAGCAGGGAATGAAAGTGTTTAGAAGGAATGGAGGTTCAGTTTTGTAGGATGAACATTTCTAGAGATGGGTGTACAGCCATGTGAGCACCACCTAAAAGTGGTCAATAGAGCACATTTTGTAGTATGTATATTTTACCATAGTTTAAAACACTATTCAGAATTATAGTCTCAGTTCTTTACTAAAACAGGTCTTGTAAGATCAGAGAGCAATTGTACTACTAGCATGAGTTAAAGTTATTCATGAGACCTTTATAAGACTTTTTTCATGAAAGAATAGAAAAATATATAGGAAAATAAAGCTTTCTCTTTTTCTTGCTTTCAAATATATAAATCTGTTCTGTTTCTTTAGTGAAACACCCAAGGCAGCCTATTTATAAAGAAAAGGAAATATATTCTACCTATGGTGTTGGAGGCAGAAAGACTGAACCTGAGGTACCAGCTGATGGGAAGGGCCATGTTATAAATATTAAAGTCCACCTAAGGATATGAGTTGATGTTTCCAAACAGGAAGGCAGAGAGAAACTGGGGCCTCATAATTGTTTGAAGATCCACTCAAATTGACCTGTCCCTGGGCCTCCCTCTTGAAGATCTCAGACATTCAATTCCACCATCGGAGGGCTAAAGATCCCTGCTCACATCTTGTCACTGAGGTAGAGTCAACAATATTCCAACCACAGAATCACAGAAATGTTACTTTAAGGAACGCCTCCTGGAAAGCACTTAGAGTCCTCAGGCTGCACCAGAAAAAGAGGCTGTTTGAAAACCATTCCCTCTTCTCACTGGAAAACATCTGGAATTCTTCTGTTCATTGAAAATGCTAGTTATGGGCTAGAGAGATGGCTCAGTGGTTAAGAGCATTGTCTGCTCTTCCAGAGGTCCTGAGTTCAATTCCCAGCAACCACATGGTAGCTCACAACCATCTATACTGGGATCTGATGCCCTCTTCTGGCCCATGGGTGTACATGCAGCTAGAGCAGTCATGTATGTAAAATAAATCTTAAAAAAAAAAGATTGTAAAAGTTTACATTCCCATCAGCAATAGAGGAGGGTTTCCCTTTCTTCGCATCCTCTCCAGCAGGTGTTGCCTTGAGGGTTTGTTTTTATTTCAGGGTGATTTTCTTTTCTTTCATTTTTTTAATTCTTTATTAATTATACTTTATTCACTTTGTATCCCCCACTGTGGTTCTCTCCCTCCTCCCGTCCCAATTCCTCCCTTCCTCCACCCTCTGCATGCATGCCCCTCCCCAAGTCCACTGATAGGGGAGGTCTTCTTTTCCTTTCTTCTGGCCCTAGCCAATTAGGTCTCATCAGGAGTGGCTGCATTGTCTTCTTCTGCTTCCCCCTCAGGGGGAGGTAATTAAAGAGCAGGCCAATCAGTTCATGACAGAGACAATCTCTGTTCCTATTACAACGGAACCCACTTGGATATTGAACTGCCATGGGCTACATCTGTGCAGGGGTTCTGGTTATCTCCATGCATGGACTTTGGTTGGAGTATCAGTCTCAGGAAAGACCCCTGTGCCCAGATTTTTGGTTCTATTGCTCTCCTTGTGGATTTCCTGTCCTCTCCAGATCTTATTGTTTCCCCACTTCTTTCGTAAGATTCCCTGCACTCTGTCCAAAAGTTGCCCATAAGTCTCAGCATCTGCATTGCTAGTCTGCAGGGCAGAGCCTTTCAGAGGTCTTCTGTGTCAGGCTCCTGACTTGTTCCCTCTTTTCTCCTTCTTCTGATGTCCATCCTCTTTGCTTTTCTGGATAGGAATTGAGCATTTTAACAAGAGTCTTCCCTCTTCTGATGGGTGTGAGGTGGAATCTCAGAGTCATTTTAATTTACATTTTCCTGATGACTAAGGATGCTGAGCATTTCTTTTTTGTTTTTGTTTTTAAATTTTTATTATTAGTTACATTTTATTAACTCTGTATCCCAGTTGTATCCTGCTCCCTCATCCCCTCCTAATCCCACCCTCCCTTCCTCATCTCCTCCTTGCCCCTTTCCAAGTCCACTGACTGGGGAGGACCTCCTCCCCTTTCTTCTGACCCTGTTTTATCAGGTATCTTCATGACTGGCTGCAAAGTCCTCCTCTGTGACCTAGGATTAACATTGTGAAAATGGCCATCCTGCCAAAAGCATCTGCAGATTCAATGCGATTCCCATCAAAATACCAACTCAGTTCTTTACAGACCTTGAAAAAAAGATTCTCAGCTTCATATGGAGAAACAAAAAAAAAAAAAACCCAGAATCTCCAAAATGATCCTGTACAACAACAGATCATCTGGAGGTATCTCCATCCCCGATCTCAAGCTGTACTACAGAGCAACAGTAATAAAAACTGCATGGTATTGGCATAGAAACAGAAAGGGGGATCAATGGAACCGAATAGAAGACCCAGAAATAAACCTACACACCTATGAATACTTGATTTTTGACAAAGAAGCCAAAACCATTCAATGGAAAAAAGACAGCATCTTCAACAAATGGTGCTGGTCCAACTGGATGTTTATATGCAGAAAAATGAAAATAGATCACTTTTATCACCCTGCACAAAACTAAAGTCCAAGTGGATCAAAGACCTCAACATAAAACCAGATACTCTAAATCAGTTAGAAGAAAAAGTGGGGAAGAGCCTAGAACTCATTGGCACAGGAGACAACTTCCTGAACAGAACACCAACAGCACAGGCTCTAAGAGCAACAATCAATAAATGGGACCTCATGAAAATGAAAAGCTTCTGTAAAGCAAAAGACACTGTCATCAGAACAAAATGACAGCCTACAGACTGGGAAAGGATCTTCACCAACCCTATATCTGACATAGGGCTAATATCCAGAATATATAAAGAACTAAAGAAGTTAAAAAGCAATAAATCAAGTAATCCAATTAAAAAATGGGTACGGAGCTAAACAGACAATTCTCTGTAGAGGAATATAGAATGGCAGAGAAACACTTAAAAGAGATGAGCATTTCTTTAAGCATTTCTCAGCCACTTGATATTCTTCTGTTGAGAATTCTGTTTAGCTTTGTACCCCATTTTTAATTGTATTAATTGATTTAATTGATTGAGCTCTTTAAATATTCTAGATATTAGCCCACTGTCAGATGTAGGGTTGGCGAAGATCTTTCCCCAGTCAATCTGTTCCCAGAAAATTGGGAATAGTGCTACCTCAAGACCCAGACATACCACTCCTGGGCATATATCTGAAAGATGCTGAACCATACAACAAGGACACTTGCTCAACTCTGTTCACAGCAGCTTTATTTATTGTAGCCAGAATCTGGAAACAACCTAGAGGTCCCTCAGCCAAAGAATGGTTACAGAAATTGTGGTATGGGATACCACACAATGGAATACTACTCATCAATTAAAAACAAGGAAATCATGAAATTTGTAGACAAATGGATGGAACCAGAAGAGATCATCCTGAGTGAGGTACCTCAGAAACAGAAAGACCTGTATGGTATATAATCACTTATAAGTGGATATTACTCATATAATATAGGGTAAATGTACTAAAACCTACAGACCTAAAGAAGCTAAACAACAAGGAGGAAAACAGGATAGACACCAGAAGTAGTAAAAGAGAGGGAATAGGACCAGAACCTACTATAGATGTGCTTTAAAAGACTCCACCCAGTAGGGGATTGAAGCAGATGCAGAGAGTCACAGCCAAACTTTGGATAGAGTCCAGGGGGAGTCTTATGGAAGGAGAGCATAAAAGGACCTAGAGGGGACAGGAGTCACACAAGGAGACCAACAGTGGCAAGAAAGAAAGAAAGAAAGAGAAAAGAAAAGAAAAGAAAAGAAAAGAAAAGAAAAGAAAAGAAAAGAAAGAAAGACAACAGGGCCCAGGGGGTACTGCAGAGACTGATGCATCAACCAAAGACCATGCATAGAGAAGACCTAGACTCCCTGCTCAGATGTAGCCCATAGACAGCTCAGTCTTCATGTGGGTTCTCTATGTAGGGAAGAAGAGACAGTCTCTGACATGAACTTGGTTGCTTCCTCCTTGATCACTCCTCCTTGGCTGGGTGACCTAGCCAACCCACAGAGGAAAAGGATCTAGGCAGTTCTGATGGGATCTGATAGGCTAGGGTCAGACAGTAGGGGAGGAGGACTTCCTCTATCAGTGGACTAGGAGAGAGAGATAGGGGAGGAAGAGCTAAAGAGGGAGGGAGGGTGGGACTAGGAGGAGATGAGGGAGAGGGCTACATCTGGGTTACAAAATAAATAAAGTGTAAATAGTATTAATGATGATGATGATGAAAAAAAGAAATGCTAGTTATTTTTTACTTTCTAGCTTGAGATTTCTGTTGTGAGTGCCAAAGAACAGTCCTGCTAAATCTCTATACAGACGAGAGTTTAATAGTACTAATGGATGCTCTTTTTTGGAGGGGGGGCTTTTATAGATAGAAGTACACTTAGTGTCCTCAGATTCAAACCAACCCTAATTTTAACATACTGGTTTGCACTTAATTACACATTTATATGAACACAAAAAGAATTACATTAAGACACAAAGCACATGTATGACAATGTAATATTTGCTTAGTTGATGAAACTTTTTCTATTTCTTTTCATCCTCATTCAGGAAAGTATGTCCTTATTCTATGAAATTCTTGGCAAACAACAAAGTGGTGGGTCCCTGAAATTCCTGAAAATTTATTTGTACTCAGTGCTAAGCAGAGTTGGAAAGGGAAATTGACTGACAGGTAGGTTTCGTTTTAATCTTGACCTGATAGTTAATGTGTAACTTGGAAATTTATTTACGCTGGTCCAGAAGATGGCAGATATAAACAAGAGGTGTCTTTTAAATTATCAAAATTTTCCTGTGGATGGCATGCCAAGAGGAGTGATTATTGCACACTCATTCAGCAGGGCTACCATCTGGAAAATAAACCTATGCAACTTGTGATGTGGAGGTGACTTCCAATTCTAAAATGACTCATTAAAACATTGAACACTTGAAATATACCACGTTTAAGGCGCAAGTATTAAGCACATCACATAACTAACCTTTCAATACTACATACTTATGTTAGTCATGTTAATTTCCTGATTAGGTACAAGTTGAAATAGATATGAAAAAAGGGCCTCACGATTCTACATGCCCCAATAGTGCTGGCCAGCAACTTACACTGTAGGTTCCATGGAGAAGTTTGACTGCAGACTTTAAGGCTTTGTCCCAAATAAATGAAATCAAAGGCTCTGGGAGAGAATTTTGTGATTCTGTATTCTTAAGAACCTCCTGAGGATACTTTTCATATCAGTAGAATTAAATACAAGAGGCACAGAGTGAACCTTAGGCAGCTTGTATAGTATAAACTGAGTGTCTATGAAAGATAACTAACTTCTCTTGATGTTGAACTAACTTATCAAAGTATTTAGACAATGTGCTGGAGAAGATACATTTTGGGAATCAGAAAGTGACAACTGAAAGTTGTTTTGAGTGTTTCCTTTTGGTAATATGTAAAAAATATGGAAATATCAAGTGAGTCAGTAAGACATGGTCAATATAGAAGGAAGACAAGTCAGCATTTTTGGAAATGAATGAGTTGTACTTGTTTTTAGAAATGCTTGTTTTTAATATTAGTATGAAGGCATGTAGCTTGCTAATAGAAATTACTGACCATGATGCCACACCTGAACTGTTCAAAGATTATAGAGTAGAAACCAGAGAAAAAAGAAGCCTCCCATTTCTAGTTCACAGACATGGACTTTTTATGATGACCATGATCTGCTGCCTTTCTGACCTCCACCAAATGGAAAGGTTATTTTGGATTTCTCCGATGTCTGTCTGTCTTTATTTCAAACAGAACCATTCTCCCAGGTCTTCATAAGCCCATCCTATCCCTTTCATAACCAAAGACAAACGCGTTCCAGTTCTGTGAAAAGGCAGTGACTACCAAGACCTTGACATTCCTGGAAACCTCTGTTCTTCTGGTTCTCAGTAATGTTTATGGTCAAGGTTCTTGTACAAACAGATATGGTGCTTACCAGGAAGCGTACATTTTCCTTGCTCATAATTGGTGTCAAAATTGCAAGAAGTATCCTACAAGTTTCAATAATAAAGAATAAAGTCACGGCTCAGACCTGATTATATTTGGAAATTTCATGCTCCCCTTACTAGAATACCCTCAAAAATCTCCCCATTCTGCCAAATTTTTCACTTTCACATATTACTAGAAAATGAGTGTCTGCACAATGCCATGCAGACCTTAGCTGATAAACTCTAATTAAGATTAAGACGGGACTTTTGGAAAGGATCCCATCATTAGCAAACATGATAAACACAAAAAATACTCCCTACTTGTCAACCAGGAGCAATTCAGTAACCTAACAGTATTATCTGTTGCTAGGATACCAAGCTGACAAAGCTTCAATTACATTGTTAGACCATACCTATAGAGTTCTGTATAAGCAAAATATACCCAGAATAAAAGCATTTAACGTCAACCGTGCTATCTGCTATTCACAGCTTCGTACAATGGGAAAAATCAGGTTAATAATTACACAGTGTGCTGAAAAATCTTTTCCATGTGTTATGTCTATACATGTTTCTTTCTAATTTATCTGTGTGATTGATAGGCATGCTTGCTTTGTAAAAATAAGGAAATGCAAGCAACGGAAGTTGTAAACATCTGGCACAACCAGTGGGCTCATCAAGATACTGACCTGCGCTTAGCATAAAAATATGTAGCAAATTGAACCAATTAAATAACATTTAGATTTTGCACTACCCTGCCTCACTAGAGAGTAGGATAAGGAGCCTCAAGCCAAGAGATAGGAATCCAATGAAAACTTTCTATTTTAAAGGAAAACAACAACAACAACTACCCTGACATAACAATACAAAAGAAAATAGATTATTTGTAATAAGGATTTGTAGCACTGGCTTTTCTGGGATTATTTTTAAAGCTGAAGTTAGTAACTTTTACTCCAACACATTAAGTAATCAAGTCTCTCTTTCTTTCTATATACTTGGAACACTTGGCAAGTAAAACTTGCCCCCAAATACAGGCATTTCATGAGGAGAAAAAAAAATCTTCATGAATGAAGAGTCAGATTGTGAATCAGACCTTTGTGTGTGTTTTGACATCACTGACTGGGTAGAGCCCACAGAAATCTATTGGAAAATGTAGTTATGTCTGACTGAACCCTATTCTTTTAAAAAATATATATTTTTTAAATTTTATGTTCATTGGTGTGAGGGTGTCACATCCCCTGGAATTGGAGTTACAAACAGTTTTGAGCTACCATGTATGTGCAGGGGGTTGAACCTGGGTTCTCTGGAAGAACAGCCAGTGTTCTTAACCACATACCCATCTCTCTAGTCCATGAACCCTATTCTTAAAGGGCTACAAAACATAAAATAACTATTCTACATACTAACCTATATTTTGGTTTCCTAAGGGGTAGATTGGTATTTCTGCTTTAATCTAAAATGTCTTTCATACACAATATAACAAGATGATAGGTGTGGATCAGAGCACAGCTGATAATGAATGAAGATCATTGTATGAAGGAATCAAATACACACAAACACACACACACATAGACACAGACACAAATACTCAACACACACAAACCACAACCACACACACACAAAGACACACAAACCACAACCACACACACAAAGACACACACAAACACATACAAAAAGACACACACACAAACACACCCCTTTCCCAAAAAGGGGAATCTTTACTTGGCTTACATTTTTTTTATTTTTACAAAACTATTAGAAAACCAGAAATGATGCCTCTTTCTGAAATCTAATCTTCCAAAGTGGAAAGCAATTGGTTGGAATGATTCTCTAAAAGCAAAATTATGCCCCATTTCAACACGGCATGTTGTGTGCTACTGTCTGCACCTCAGGGTTTAGACGTGAGCATGGGACATAGATCTATACATAGACATGTTGCCTAATACAAATTTTATAATGAATTCAAATCCAGTGCTCTTGAAATTCTTGACAGTGGAGTAGTGCCGAGAAGGGAACTTATAAATTATGGGTGCCCCTTCTTTGAAAACTGCTTTGGAGGTTTCTTTGTGCATCGGCAAATACAGTAGGACTATGAGGCATTGTGTGGGTCCTCCTGCACAGCACCTGATAAAAGAATAAAGAGCTGTGACATATTCTTAAAACAATGGAGGAATTAAAGGGAAACAATGGGCCAGCTGCTTCATTAATACAATCAAAAGGGAGCCCAGCACAGAGGATGCAGATAATTAAGCACTACTCTCTTAGTCCTCTTTTCTATCATAAAATTGCCTAAAAATGTATTAACTACTTCATAGTTGTTAGATAGATCTGTGTACTTGTTTATTTAGAGTTGATTAATGCCTTTTTTCTGTATTCAGCAACATGCCAACTCAGAGTTTACAGTAGTTTTTGAATAAAAGAGAATAAGAATAATTGATAAAGATCTATACAATACACAGCAATAAATCAAAATGCATTTTGCAAAAGGTCTTTCCTGTTTTAAAATAATCTTTAACATTTTTCATTTGTTATTGGTAATGTGGGGGCATTTGAGGGCATTCAAGTTCCCTGGGCTGGCATGCCTGAAATCTTTTTATAGGACATCAGCAGTTCCTAGCAGGGTTACTGGGGAAGGGGAGCAACGTGGATCTGCAGCTCTGGATGTGTCTTTGCTATTTCAGCCAGTGGAGGTGATAGGTTTATTAAATTACTTTTTTTTCCTGATCAAGGGAGATGTACAAATGGCTGAACTACATGTCAAATGGAATGTTTCTCCTTCCTCAACTTTACAGGAAATAAAAGCACACTTTTAAAATGTTATTTATATTAAAACAGTTTAAAATTTATAGAAAGGCTTTTATTCTTCAGTTCTTCTGCCGATAATGACACATTTAATTGCTTAAGAACTGGAAAACTGGTAATTGGATACTTAGTACTTAATGTTAAAGTCAGGCAAAAGCTATATTCTGATTTTCTCATAAAAAATTTTTCCTAAGTAAATTTTAGGTCAAATTCAATCCAACTTTAAAATTACAAAGTGTACTAATACAAGTGGAGAGGGCAAATGCAGCTAATGCAGTCCTGGTGATTTCAGGATCTTAACGGGAAAGAGGGAGGGAGAGAGAGGGACCTGGACACACATACAGGAAGACACTCAGGCGGACACACAGAAGACTGCGGTCTCACACGTACAGTGTGTGTCTCGAGCTCCTGTCTGCACAGGCCTGCTGTGCTACGTCAGTACTGTAGAGGGTTTGGAGTATTATTTCTGGCTATGACGCCTGGCCCATAGCCAGTAGCTGCCTCTGTATTAACCCAGCTAATTTTTCCTCAAATACCAGGAGCTAACACATACAAAGAGCAAATGCACACAAGAACGATCATTTTAGGCGTCATTTCATGTGGTTGTTTATGTGAATATTTTGTTTTGATGGGACTCACAAAACTCACTTCTTTAAGCTGCAGAGCAAAAGTAAATAGAGATCAGCTGTTAGGAGGCTTATCAATGATCAAATGAATCCTTTCAGGGATGCTGCCCGGACACCTCCGTTTACAAATGACGCCCATATGCATTACAAAAACACTTGGTAAATGCTAGTGAGAGTCTTCCATAAAGTGCTAGCGTCTTCAAGGAACACTCATTTGCAGAGTGAACTAACTACACAGAGCATGTGATTTGTCATTTCAAATATCAGAGGTTTATTACTTAGCATAAACTTGTCAGGAAATACTGGTCCGCATGGGGCTCAGAAACAAAGAAATGTGGCCATCTTTCTTATTTCAAAGGAGTTAGCTGTGGCGAACCAGAAGCCCCTCAGTCGCAGGTTCTGTGACGGGAAACCAAAGGCGGACCCCAGAAAGCTCCGTGCTTGCTAACTCCTGCTCTCTCAGAGGCTTTCCTTGGCTTGAGCTTGTAATGGAGCCTACCTAGATCTTTCCACTCCTGGCTTGAATTCTCTCCACTGTGTTTATATAATTTTTTATTTTTTTATTTTTAAGAAAGTGTCTCCTACGGAGATAATTTCTTTTTTCTTCTAAAAAACACCTGGAGCCCCTTTTAGAAAATTGATCAGTGTAATTCAGCTCAGACTCCGATCACCGTTGGAAGTGTAGGGGCCCCAAACTGTCCAATAAACAAAAAAGTACTCAGAATTTTCTGGAAACACTGTGAACTGAAGACTTAGAAGACTCAAATACCTGGTGTCAGGTTTAGTGAAGTAGTTAGAATACCCTTAAAGCAGAACCAGCAACATTTGTATGGATTTTAACAGCGAAAGTGTTCCTTTGGGCTTTGCAACATTCCTGAGGTGTGGGTGCGGTCTCCCGAGGTGTGGGTGTGGTCTCCTGAGGTGTGGGTGTGGTCTTCTGAGGTGTGCTGTAGCGAGGCCCTGCAGCTACTTACATCAGCACCAACCATCAGCTCTCCAACTGATCGGCCCTGGCCACCAGGACTTCAAAGGACCAGTTGATGGGTGACATTACACCCAAAGAGCAAGCTGTCAAAAATTTTACCCAGTGCTGATAAACAGATTACAAAGCCGCTTAAGACTCTGCTTGTAAACAAAAGCACTTATCAACTAATAATTTGCAATAAACGGATGCAATTCCCAGCTGAGCCCCTACCTGCAATTGTCTTTACCATCTGCCTATTAGAATACCATTCTCTATCAGCGATCAGGAGCAGAAGGAAGGAAATCTCCACCAAAATACACAATTTGCAAGCTTATGAATAATCTGAGAGCATTCTGCACTTTCATTCTGACTTGTGTACTGGGTGTGCTTAATTTAAATTCTTGCCCAGCCTGGGAGTCTCAGAAATCAGGTGGAGAGGAGAGGGAGAGACACACTGTGCATGCTACCGCTCTGCAGAGGCATAAATTATACAAGTTCATCATAGAAGACTTTTTTTTTTTTAATTTCTTTTCTTCCCTTCCCTTTCTATGTGCAATATGCATTGCAGGATTCTAATGAAACTCCCTTAAGCATCAGGCTAGAAATGAGCCTCTCAATGCCTTTGACAACTTGTCCATTTCTATTACACTTTTTTCTTTCTTTCTTTTTTTTTTTTTGCTTTGCCTTTTTATTTATTGATTTTTACTTCCTAGAAACTTTTCAATCTTCTCTAGGGAGCTAGATCAAAAGTGACATCAGTCGATGAGGTGAAAGACTGGCAGCTCCTGCAAGTCTGGTAAGATCCACATAGCAGAGACACCAACAGTTAGCAGGAACCCAAGTTTGAGGCCTTGGATCGCAATCACTCAGGATGGGATGCTACCCAATTCCAGCTCCTATCGTCCCCCATGTGATTAGAAATGTTCTGCACAGGTCACGTTCTAAAGGTGGGTTTCAACATCAGCAAGTTCTCAGAAACTGTTCTTAGCAGAAACCTTGACCCACAAGTGTTGATCTTAGAGATCTCATGGCAAAAGAAGCAAGAAAAGGGGTTTTCGTCTTTCTGCAAACCATCTCTAGTCAGTATATCCCATACCTTGTTAAAGTCTATTCACTTTTAAACATAGTGACTAAAATGGTCTCTTAACAAAGTATACTACTTATCAGAGATAAAGCCCAATAGCACAGTATTGAGTAATCTCCCCTGATAAGGAAAACTAGAAGCTACAGATACTTTCCTGCTCTTTGGTGGCCCAGAGCATGTTTCCTGTTTCAGTGTTTTTCCATTCTCAGAGAACATTTTATCTGCGCATAAAAGCTCAGTAATTGTGAAGGAGATCAAGGGTCAAATGCACCCTACAGTAAACAAAGGCCATCCTCTGTAATTAGGGTTCAAGTTCTCGAGATGACAATGTGTGCTAGGTTTCTTATTGCAACATATAATTTTAAATTAATGTTTATGTTTTTATTCACTTTATATGAGCTTTCCCTTGGGTAATTATTTTTCTTTACAATCTACTGTTAAATATAACAGAACTAATAACTCCCTGCCGTAGAGGAATGGCCTGCAGGTGCCTGTTTTTCACTGTACCTGCTTTGGCAAAGAAAGTTAATGAGTGCCAAAATTGTCTTGTTTCTTTTTATTCACCTTTCCAGACTTGAAAAATTTTAATCTGTGCTGATTTGAAAGATAAATAAGATGAATAGGTACGATGTAGATCATGGTTGTGCTTTAGTGTGTTGTGTTTCTAATATCTTTTATTAAATTTAAGAAAAAATACAATATAACATAACTTAGTCCACAAAGATTAAAATCTTTGTTCTCTAGTCGCTTATAAACATACAGAAGAGTAGTGTGATATTTTGTTTATCTGGGTTTTATTTCATTAATTTTTGTACTGAATATGTTTACGTCATATGTAGGTAAATGAAGATAATTTTAATAATCTTACCTTATTTTTCAATTTACTCTCATTGTATGTGTGGGTGTTTCGCATGCATGTACATCTGCTCACCGTGTGCATGCCTGGTGCCGTAGGAGGCCAGAAAACTTGAATCTCCTAAACTTAAGCTATAGATGAGTGAATCACCATATCAGTGCTGAGAGTTGAAGCCAAGTTCTCTGTAAGTGCAGCCACGCTCTCAACCAGAGCCATCTGTACAGCCCTAAGTTTTTCTTTATTATCTAAAACTTTCATGATAATTTATTATGATATAGAGAAAGTCAATCTATTCTTTTGGAAAATCTACTGTATTTTTACAGTACTGTATTTCTAGGCAAGTTGTAGCATTATGATGTAACAGGTTATGATATAAAGTACTTCCAGATAAAATATAGATTTTATAGTTCATCTATAAATAAAACACCTCTAACGTTATTCATGATACTTTATGCACTGACATATTGTTATAGATGGATATTAGAATATTAGATATAACTATCTAGGTATATATATGTTTATAATATATATACATACATACATATATATATATATTTATGTACACACACACACACACACACACACACACACACACACACACACACCTCTCCTAATCTTAATTTTAAATGACTAGTCTGGGAAGAATAGTTTTTAAAAAGAAATAGCCAGCAGGTGGCGCTCAATGCACACTATGCAGTGAAGGCAGAAGAAAAGAAAATGCAGGTTTTATTTATTTAATTCTCATCTACCTGAAATGTTGAAGTTGCTACACTGAGCTTTATAATCCCTAAAGATTTATGTTAATTGACTAAACAACTTTGTAGTAATTTACAGACTATTCTCCAATGCTCATCCAAATGGCCTTGCATTCAACTCACGCACCCTTGTCAAGATAACAAAACATAAAGATGTAACACCCACATGCCCCCCGAACTGGAAAAGAATGGAAGCCTAGGCTGCCGACGTATAACAAAAACTATCCAAGTGAAAAGAGCTAAGATTTTTGCTTAATATAGGACAACTGCCTTTTTTTTTTTTTTGCATTTTAGCATTTTGCTTTCTTTTTTCTGTTGAAATATTGCTTTTTAAGAGTTTCCATTCTGTATCATAGTTGTCTTAAAATCCTGCCATAATAAAATGCTTTGAGAGGACATTGGATTCCTACTGAAATAATTCAATTCCTTGGAATTGCATGGAAAGTTCAGAGTTTGTGCCACAGGAGAAACAATTCCAACAAGGATGAACATTAAAGACTGTTATGTGCGTAAAGTTAACAAACTCCGTCCAGACCTCAAACCAGACATGCGAGGAAGGTTTTCTCTGAACATTTGTCTAAATTCCTCCAAGAACATCTGTTTCCTCATCTTCCTCTCGTTCTGTTGTGGAGGGAGTGATCTTCCCCCTTGACTTTAGTTTGGGTATGGCAAAGGTACTCTCAAGTTTTTATATTCTGAACACTTGTCGGTTTTAAGTCCTAGACCAGAGTTCCGGCGGTCAGGTGGCTTAACGTGGTCTCCGCCTGCAAGATCGCTTTTGCTGAGTTTCTAGGCAAAAAGTGAGTGAAAGCACCCTGTGGAATCTCCAGGGCTTCTCACGGGATTGTGAATAATCATCATGAGGTGGAGCCCATCACCAGGAAGGGCTGCTGTAAGCAGCTGATTTTAGTATGCACACAATGTTGTGTCTGTATGTCTTCTTGCTAGAGAGAAGAACATGAGGATCTCTCCGAACTACTTGAACATTAGCTGAGAAGGAATGCTGAAAACAAATTAGTCAAGAGCATCACATCATCACAAAGTGGGAAATAGTTTTTTGAGTAGTTGGAAATTCACAGATAGAAGGGGAGTCCGAGCTATGCCTTGTGCTTTGAAAACCCGTCATTCCAGTCTGCCTGTCACAATCCAGTTAGGAAGGACAGTAAAGAAGGCAGGTGCCTCTGCCAGAGAAGCTGCAGATGAGTGGGCCATCTTAGGGGAATCAACTGCAAAATCTCAACTTTTTGTCTGTGTCACCATGAAGCCAGAGCAAAATAATTTTCTAAGAGTTTCATGGCCTTCTGTTCTATTTTATTATGCAGTTTGAAATGACAAATTTTGCTGCTCATTAATTGGAGGGTCAATGCTGTATTTGAAAGCAGCTATTGTTTCTAGTGAGATTAGCAATACAATGCGCAGTCTTTATCCAAAAATAGTATATGTCTGCAGACTGGTGTCACTGGCTATAGAAAACTGTGGTGTTATTCCCTTGGAGGCCACAGGATGATTTCTTTTTGCTATTTCATGGCTCTTTCTTATTTGGACTGTGTGGTGACAGAACTGGGCGGAATGAGTTTGTGGTTTTATATATGAGTCTTAAGGGGGGAGGAAGAGGGAGAAAAAGAGAGATCAAAAACAAGATGGGGATTTTCTCCAGATGAAATTCTCAAGTGGAGCACAGCAGAGCAGACAAGACATCAGGAAATGGCAGAGGGGGATTCCATTCTTGAGGGTTGCAGCTTATCTGGAAGATCGTCAGGAAAGTAGACAGAGAGAGTATGATAGCAGTCTGACTCACTTCCCATCTCCTTCTCTCCTCTGCCCCACTCTAGCGTCTTCATCAAAAGGCATCTAGAAGTGAGTAGGATAAGCAGGAGAACGCAATCTAGGAATGGATGCTTTAAGGACAGGCAAGGAGGTGGGCCTTGTTCTGAGGCTGCCTGAGCTGTGTCTTGTGCTCTTACTGAGCTAGCCAAGCCTCCAAGCTTAGCTGCGGCATGTTCACTTAAAGAATATATATTCTTAGATTGTGCAATGCTTGCTTGACAAACATACCTCTGGAGAGCTTGACTACCACATTAACAAAATAGTGTCATTTGGTGCATAGTTATGCATTAAAGTGCGGTTGCAGTGATAGGTTTGAGTAAAATTGTCTTAATACTTAGTGTGCAGCCTTATTTTCGTACACAATATGAGAAAGAGAACTCTTGACCATAAACTGTCAGCTGAATAGAAATACATTTTTGTACAAAAATAAATTTGCTTCTGTTTACCTAATTTACTTGAGCTCAAACCCTACATGTTCTAAAAGTTGGCCTGCACTGTGGGTGGGCATTTGTGTCCCATACCCATGGGTCAGTTGAGATCAGTCCAATGCTACTATCAACAGACAAAGCCACCAGGAAGGGACACTTAGGAGACAAATGCTGCTACCAGAAATCCATCAGTGGTCTGCCTTGTAGCCAGTGCTCATGATTCATTTCTTGGGTCTACATTTACCAGATCAAAAGCAAATTAAAAACAAAACAGAACAAAACCAGCCTACCATCTATTCTGCCTATAACCTGAAATATTATAAATAGAAAGGAAAAAAGAAAATGAAAGTGGATTTTTTTTTAAAGAAGAGAGTCATAGTTTCTTTCAATAAAATTGTAAGTCATGTAAGGAAGGGATGGCTTGCTGTCTTTCTTTACTAAACCCCGTTGGTAATGAAGAAGACAGATTGGTGAGGTTGGGACTGGTTTATTTGTTTTCTTTGCTTCTCCCCCTACACACAAAGGGCTCACCAGGATGAGCTGGCTGGAGCCTTCAGTAAAGCCAAAAATTTAGGGAGTGGACCATCCCTGAAGAAGGGACTGAAAAAGTTGAGACAGGATATAATTAAGGCTTGAAAAGGATTTCAACAGAGGTAGGGTCAGGCTAGGGACAAATGGTAATGTTTTCTAAGTAGTGATAAGAGAAAGACAGGAGAAGGAGACAGTGTAAAACTAAAAGCTTAAACTCAGCTTCAGACAGGATTGTAGTCTATGAGAACCAAGAGAGTTCTGATTTAAATGAAAATAAAGTCACAAAGTTTTTTTTTTTTTTTTTCTTAGCCCCCAGTATCAAAGCTTGAAACACAGATAAAGCCTGGCAGAAAGTGGCTCATCATAGATCCCAGCTTTATGTGAGTATCTTGAGGGATGACCCAAGAGCCTTCCTAAAAATAAACAGGCTATCATGTGTCTTGTGAGACCGTGCATCTATTATGTGGTCCAGCCTGGGTTTTAGAGACTGTAAAGTAAAATGACTGGAAAGTTCACCGGAAGTGCAGAAATCCGGTAAGTGAGGACCAATCACTGAAGGGCCTCGGTTCTTTTCCTCACTCTTCCATACTGAAGTCTGAAGGAGAGTGAGACATTTTGAAATTATTTATTTCTCCTATTGAATGCTGATCACAAGAATATAAGAAGTTATGTTTTGAGCTGGGCATGGTAGTTCATGTCTTTAATCCCAGCACTCAGGGAGGCTGAGGCAGGGGGCGTCGAGGGCAGGCTGTGAGTTGGAGGCCTGCCTGGTTTACAAAGCGAGTCCAGAACAGCCAAGGCTACACAGAGAAACCCTGCCATGAAAAAAAAGAAAGAAAGAAAAAAAGAGAAAAGGAAGAAAAGAGAATTTCTATTTTGGAGGCATCACTGGGAATTTCTGGAAGTAGTAGAGAAGAGTAAGACATGATGACACATATGAGAGCTGTGTGTACATAATATATATGCATTTTATGTGCTTGAGTGTAGACACAAATGCATATTTCACGTGAGGGTAACCTACCCTCTGTTACCGACTTCTGTAGAATGTATTTTTATTTAACAGCAACAAAAGACGATGAAATCATATGCACCGACATGGAGACTGAGAGGCACACACTGCCCCATGTAGAGTGATCATGAATTGCAGCAGTAGAGCCAGTACTTCTCACGCCAAAGCTCTTTGCTCGTTACAGGTGACAAAGTCAGCTCAGCAGGTTTCGGTCACGCAAGTCTCCTAATACTCAACTTTAATCAAGGCTCATTTTCCCTTTAGTAGAGAGCCTCAAGGATAGGTGTGCAGTGCTGAGGTACGACATGGATATATTGTCATCTTTCCCGGATGTAAAGTTTGTGAGTAACGAATGGACTATAATTATGGGAATAAGGTCACCTCGATGAATAAAGAAACCTTTTGTGCCTATAGTAATATGCATCTATTTTCCATCCTAAATTAGTATAAAACTAACTAATGGGAGTCAGAACTTTCCATGAATACAGTGGAACTTGCTTGGGCTGTGTTCATGCATGCGAGTTTCAGCAGGAGTTTAGTCAGAAAGGTCTGTGATATAAGGGATCTTCACACAAACACGTTATGTGAGGCTAGGGAAGTGCCAAGTCCATAAAGTGCTCACCACCCACATAGAGACCCAAATTTCATTTCCAGTGTCCAAATCAGTAAACAGGCACAGTGACACACATCTGGGGCAGAGACAGGTGCATTGTTGGAGCTTGCTGACAAGCCAGTCTAGTTGAGTTGGTGAGCTCTGGGTTCAGGGAGAGACCCTGCCTCAAAAGACACAGTGTAGAGTGACCAGGGAGGACATCTGGCACTGACTTCTACCCAACAAACACACCACACACACATGCACAAGTACACACGCACATGCAACACACACACACATATCTCCATGTGTACACAAACATGGACACACACATATATCACACATACATACAAACACAGTATGCTGCTGAAATATTATAACTAGATTTAACAACACATGTGGACTACAAAAAAATGCCTACAATATACCTTAATTAAGAGAAGGTTTTCTGTTTTATCAAGATTCAGATTTATTTATACCATTACTAAGAGGCCACTTCATGTTCCACATCATCCTGTGGACTTAACGAAGCAGTTTCTGCAATGAAAACTGAGCATGGGTGTTTAAACCTTCAAATATATATATATCCTTTTAGGGGGAAATAGAAAAGAAGCAGATAGGAAGAGCAAATATGTATCAATTTTCTCACCATTATAAGTTCTCACTAAGACACATACAACTGCATGTTTAACTGGAGATGTTCCATAAAAGGTAAATAAAATAATTTCCAAACTTGAATTGTAAGGCAGGTTAAAGCAATAAGCAATTGTTTAGCAGTCTTGCGTACAGTGCTATAGAAAATGAACAGTGTTTATCCAATCACCTAAATTTGGTATTAACTGGAAGCACCAAATAATCTTAGAATTGATATCATGCAATAAAAAGCAGCAGCAGAGTAGCTGTTACAAGTTTCAGATATCAGAACTTGTTGGAACAGTTAGTCTCTCTCAGTCTTTCAACTGGCAGCCATTTTTTTAACATTCCCTGATTGTCTATGTTCCCCAGTGAAAGTTATTACATTCCTCTGCCCATTTTTTAATCAAAATCATTTCCAACTTATTTCAGGCTGTCACAGTAATATTTTCATACAAGGAGTGCTGTAACCTAATTCCTTCATTTGAATAATACATTCGCTTTTAATTACTGCAACTTGATCTCAGATTATTCAAATAACTGTTTCATTTTTATGCTTACCCTGACCCCAGTGTATTTATAGGCTTTTATCCTTACCTGATACCAGTGTAATGTAATTATAGATTGTATTTTAATCATCTACTATATTCTAGTGAGTTTGTTTAAATCACTCCAATCCAGAGTCTTTTATTTCTTGCCTTTTAAAATTCTACAATGGCATTCTCTTTGCATAAAAGCAACATTTTTTTCCTTTTAGTTTACAACAATGAATGAGTGTTTTGTATGCGTTGCTGGCTGCAATTCTGATTAGGAATATTTACAGGATGGTGTGTAAAATCAAGTCTTGCTTTGTAAAGCACATCTTTCGGGATCTTTACACCTGTTGTTTCCCACACTGCCGCAAGCCCAGGCTCCACTGCTTTAGAACCCCGGATAACAGTTGTGCTCACAATCATGTATGTTTACGTCTAACACTCAAACCCCATAAGGAGTCACTTTGTTGTAAAACCCAGGCCAGGTGTCACGGTGGTGGAATAGATTTGCATGATATGAACTATTTTGCCTCATATTATTAATAGGTCATTTGGAACTTCTGACTTCTTTTTGACTGGGACCTGACCTCTTGATGCATGATGTTTAGAAAGAGATCCAAGAATGATACAGGAGTTCTGACTAAGAAGAGTATTATCTTTCACTAATATCCGAGTGTTCATATTCTGATCAGAACAACAGGCCGGACATATGCATGGTTTGAAATGGGTCTGATTAGCAAGATTCCTTGCGCAGTAGCTCTTCACAAATAGTCAGTTACAGACGTCTTCATGATGGTACCTCCAGTTGTCTCTCAGACCCGCCCTCTGTTGCCTCACTTGCTGGTAAGGTTCAGACCCAAATCTTGTAGGGCTTAGTCCCCTCACATCCTGTCCTCCATAATTCTGTTCTTTGGCTAGAACACAAACTGTACAGTTTCCCTAATTTCAGTGAGTCTGCCTTTCAGTGTGTCCGCATTAGCCCATGGCAGCCAACCCAAGCTACCTGTCCTGACCTCCTGAAAGTAAAGATTCCTTTTAGCTCTCACAGTTTGATTAGAAGGAATCAAGTCCAACTACACAGATAACTTAAGAGCATTTGTACAAGCCAAGAAGTTGAGAGGGAATACAAATGAGAGAGGGGGGTATAAACCTGTAGATTCTGACATTAATAGTTAACAAAACCCAGGAGTTTTCATAAATCAGTGCTGGTTATGACCACAGGCCCCATCATCCAAGTTTCTAGCTGTGGATTAGACTCCCTCCTTCCTCCTTCGTGTCTTCTTCTTTATCTTCAATACCTTCTTTTCTCAAAAGAGATAAAGCTATGAAGACAAATGCTTCATAGATAAACACATTTAAATCAGCAAACTATACAGTTTAAAACCTTCTAACTTAAAATCCACATCACCCAGTGAGATTTCAGTTCAGTTTCATTCATTGTTGGGGAAATGTTAGGAGGGCTTTTGAAAATTAGTTTCCACAGTTGACAAACTACTGAATTGCAAATAAGAAGACACAAATATTTAGCCAAAATATCAGAAAAGAGAGGCAATGCCACATGCTTCTTTTTCTTGTGAAATCTGTCTGAAGAATAAGGAGCACATTAATTTTACTTTTTTAAGTGGTTAGTTGTTAGAAATTAGTCAGAGAACTTTGGAAATAGGTTACTGCTATAAAACGCTCTGAACAGCTAAATGAAATAATGGCATGAAATGAGGATTTGGGGAGGAACTTCGTGATAACTCGCAAAAATGAATCTTGCTGCTTTTTCCCCCCAACCTCGGTGGGGAAATATAAGCTTCCTTTGGGACTGCTTCCACCATTTGTTGCAACTTTCACTTTGGCTATAATAGTACAAGCTTCATTAGAGAAGTAAGATGCAATTGTCTCCGTGAGATCAAAGGACAATCTATTAAATACAGCAAGTGGAACTCTAGACTGAAAGAATATGAAAAGTTAGAATTTTACGGTGAATCAAAATGTAAATTGTGCTAGCAGACTGTGGCTAAATGCAGAACTGAAGATTAGCTTTATTAAGGGGAAATTGACAGTGGCTTGAATGATGTGGAAAAATGTGAGAAGGTGCATGAATTCTAAACAACCTGTTTTATGTACTAGATTAAACCAAGGGTTAGTGTGATGCTGGGGAATTCAAAGGCACTGCTGGCTTCCTATGAAATTGTTAAGAAATATAGAGCCAAAAATAATAGGTACCCTGGTGTTTACAGCAGAGTCCATTTTCATAGATTCAAGGATGCTGAAAAGATGGTTTATGTTAAAATAAAAACAAAACAAGCCCTGGTATCAAATGTGTTCATTGGGGGAGCAATTCGGACACCTTGTCCACTGACCATTTGGTCCAAAAATCTGTACAAATTTTCCTCTTAATTGAAACTGGGAACTTAGTACTAGTTATTTTAAATCAAAGAGTATTAGAAAGCCTGAAAGCCACAGCCCTTGTTTGCCCGAAGGAGAGGGAGGGAAGAAACAGCAAATCAAACCCTCTGTGTACTCTACGGGTTCCAAATTTGACTTGGCTTCAAACACTGGTTTTATACATAGTATTTTCTCTTACAAATGGAAATGACAAATTTTAAAAGGCTAGAATGTATTTTTCATTGTATTATATCACTTAAGTCATTTACAAAATTCTGTAAAATTGCCCTAAAATTAGAGTGAGCATAGCAATGTGCCATGAAGCTAAGAAAAATATTCATAAAAACACAGCTCATTTTTGAGATTATTATTTCAAAGTCAGGGATCTGAGAATGAAACACCCCCTTTTAGGTTATTAAACACAATTTACTTACTTACCTACCCCTGAAATTAAACACCGAATCTTAAAGAAAAACACAACTGTCGGTTTAGGGAAATATTGGAGGAAGAAATAGCAAGGAAAAACAATCATTTAAAATTGGAAATGTGAGAGCTAATCTTGGTTGTCATCTTGAATTACCTCTGGATTCAACCACCAAGCAGCTGGACAAGACTGTGAGAGATTTTCTTGGTTGGACTGTTTTGAGATGGGAAGACCCACCTCAATCTGGACCACATCTCCTGGCAGCTGCCTACACAGAAGTCTATGAAGGGTGGAAGCTTCTCTGTATGCCTTCTTGCCCTCACTCTGCTGGCAAGTTCAAGTATTCTGTTGCTACCCAAGTGTCCCAATAACAGACAGTTTCTAATGCTAATCAAGTGTTGTCACCAAATCCCAGAAATACTAAAGTGTGGCTCATATTTCAGAAGGCAATGATTGGCGCTCCTGTTTGTTCATGCTCACAGTTTTAGTGGGGGGGGGCGGTTAACATCTTAATATTCAGCAATCGGCATTTAGGGGCTTAAAAGAAGACAAACAGAGTAAAGCCCATGGGGTAGCACACTCCTGGTGCCTATTTGCAGATCCCGAGAGTAACAGGCTTCTAGGTGCAATTCAGGGAGGGCAGGCTTTCTGCATCCCAGGTGCCTGTGTGGTGCTGACCAGGTGCGGGGACCTGGGCTTTCTTTTCATTGGGAAAATCTTTTGTGAGCCTGGCTGTTGCTGTTGTTTTTACAACCCACAGACTCTGAGCACCTTCTTAAGGCCAGTTGCATTCCTTTTGCAATGTTACCACAGATAATCACAGTGCAGACAGAGGGGTGGACATTCTTTTAATTATATTCTCATGTTAGTGTGACGCGAGTGTGCATGTGTCTGTTTATTGCGGCTATGTGCACATGGTTGTAGGTGCCTGCAGAGGTCAGAAATATTGGATTCCCCTGGATCTGGAGTTAGAAGGTTTTGGTGAGCCACAGCCATGGGTGAGAGGTACTGAACTCAGGACTTCTGCAGGATTGTGTGTGCTCTTCACTTCAGCCTCCCACCATTTCTACAGCTCCCAGCGAATGGAACTTTTACAATCAGCCAATTTGACACGAGGAATCCATTCCTGAACATTTAGCATCTGACGAGCATGCACAACTCAGCCCTTCAACACACACACACAAACTCCTCCTCTGGAGAATGGGGGCTCTCCTCTGTCCCCTCGGACACTGGCTATGCTTACATGGGACCACTTTAAAATAAGGGCACACAGCACCGACAGGAGGACAAATGGGAGTGTGAGCTGCATTCTCCCTGCTCCTCTGTCATAATTAGTTTACTTGGAATGGCAAAACCTATTCCCTGGAAGCTTCAGCTAGGGCAGATTGTAAAATATCACCTGCTGGAGGCACTGTCCTGGAAGGCACTGGCCCTCGAAAGCACGTTCATTTGCTTCTCTTCTGTTGGCCCTGAATCCTTGTGGGAATGATTTATATCATCGATTTCAGGCTGTTGTTCATGATGAAGAAGACTGGCTCTGTTTAGCTCTCAGTCCTCTACTGTCAGCTGAAATTGTAAAATAAGTATGCACTCACTAATATCCCATATTATTGAAATCTACAAAAATAGGTATGGGCTTCAAGAAACTCGACCTTTGATATTTACATATATTTATAATCCATAGAGTCCTAAATTATTATATTTCATTTTCATTTGACTTCCAGATCAGAGACTGAGGTTTTGTTTGTTTCTGTTTTGTTTTGAAGGAAAACTGCTTATCAAGAGCAGTTTAATCAGTGTGGTTCTTATAAACATTATATACAATACATACTTAACATGCATGCTCCATAAAATTATATTTTATTCACATTTGCTTAAAGAACTATGAATGAGAGTTTGTATAAATCTAGTTGAATACATAACTTACCATGACTAACGTGGCTGTATGTGTAAAGATCTTATAAATAGGTGTGAGATCAATGTAGGTTGGGAGCACTCACACAAGGTTAAAGATTCTAACCTGTGTTATCAGGACTGTACCATTGAGTCTGGAGTTGTTTATATTCAAAATCTCATTCTGTGTTGTGTCTTAAAAAATCTCTAAAGCAAATATAAAATTGTATATCATATATATACATACACATATGTGTGTATATTTAGATGTGTATATTTTGTGTATCTGAATATATAATGTAATTTGGGGCATTAATTTTAAAAATAACAACTATAAATGTACAAAAATATTTATATGAACAACATTCCTGGAAGGAAACTCCATTTCTAACAGTCAAACTTGATGTGCATACTGGTCCCCTGGCATGCTCAGCTCAGCGCCATCTGTCAGGTTGGCACTGTGCCCACTCACAAGGAGTTATGCCAGTTTAATATGATATAGGTGACATCAGAATGAAGGCTTGAGAGAAAAGGCGGTGGAAAGAGATCTGAGCCTGTCTTTCATCAGGAACTTTGATGGTTGTCTTTATTAGGACAGGGGATTTGTGTTAGCTTCATGGAATGCGTATTTCTGAAAACTCTACAAAAAAGTTTATTTCCTGTTACTCGTGGGAATATTAAAAGTTTGTACAATTGAGAAAAGTTAAGTACTTTGTACTAAAGCCTAGCATCGTCTTGGAACTAATTTTCGCAGTACACGCTTTCTTGAGTAGGCATTAGCATGCATAACTCCTCTGTTTTATGTGAGTGAGCAGCAATGAAAACATCCACTGCTTACATTTTCATTGAAAGCATTTCTCTTTTCCCATCAGCTTCACAGTGTTTATATGCAGCAAGTTTGATAGTAATAGGTTGAATTTCTATTCTATAGGATCAAAAAATAAAAATTATATTTTTGACGGCATTGTTTTAGTAACAAACTTTCTGTAACTTTTTGGGAAATGTTTATCCTGTTAAAAATAATAAAGCTGTTTACTGCTCTGACATTTTTGGCAAGTAATAGATGGGTAGTTGTGAGAGAAGTTAAAGAAATTGGCACTTTTCTATAAACTTATGGATCAAGTCATCTTGAGTAAGAAAAAAGTGAACATACCCACTCTGATATTCTTTGAGCACCAGGGAATTCCGCTTAGCTTCTGTGACCCTAGATAGATGGTTTCTATACACATAAAATGTGAAGCAGCATTGAAGCGCTAGCTCGCTGAAAAGAGTAGATTCTTTTTTATAAGCCTAGGGATCTGAGTTCAGATCTCCAGAACTTAAATAACAACCACAGAAAGGGGTACATGTCTGACACCAGCACTGAAGGACGGGAAGAGCAGAGATAGACTGATCCCATAGCTCTGGTTCTCAGCCTCCCTAAACCGAGACCCTTTAATACAGCTCTTCATGTTGTGGTGACCCCAACCATAACAGTATTTTTCTTGCCACTTCATAACTCGACCCAAAGGGGTTGAGACTCATAAGGTGAGAACATTGTCCCTAAAGGCTCCCTGCCCAGCAAGTTTAATCAGGGTGAGCTTCGAGTTTAGTAAGAGATCCTGTCTCAGAAACTAAAGCTGTAGCAGTTACACAGATACACACTGTTGACCCCTGGCCTCTATAAGTATATGCAAGTGCGTCCACACACAAATGGACACACCCACCCACCACCCAAAGAAAACAAAATAAGTAATTTAGGAAAATAAAAGATACCTTTCAGGACACCTTCTGATTCCTTTATTTCCGGATTTATAATTTGGGGGCTGGGATTAGTACCTGGTCAGAGCACTCTGCCCAGTTCAGCTGCTTCCTGTATGTATACTTGAACACTGTCTATGGGGTTCAAAGACTGCACGGTGACCGAATGGAAAGAACAATTCCCCATGCACTCACGTTGGGGGTGGAGTCGATGTTCCCTACTGCCCTTTGCCTTTGACTTTTTATTCAGGCTTCACTCAACAGAGGAATGTTCAAGATTCTCCACCAGTGTGTGCAGAAAGAGACGAGAAGACACAGTCCAGAGTGTCGGAGACTTTCAAAATGTCATCGGTGACAAACTAATGCTGTATAATCTATTGCAATCTGCTCAGTTTTAAACTTTGTTACTTGCAGGTGATTGTTTTCTTTCCTTCCATGATAATGTTAATTCCTGCCTCTTCCTAAAGTGGTTTTGAAGATTATATGGAACATATACAGAAAAAGCTAGAGATTAAATTGTACATCAGCTTTTGATCTCGTTTGGAGGTTCTAGCAGGGGAATGCAGCTACTCCCTTGAGCAAAGCTCTCTATTCTGGGAAGGTCGTCCTCTTCATGCAGCTCCTGGAGGGACGCACGTGGAGTGGGGAAAAAGGGGACACCCACCTAGCCAGCCAGATCAGCCAAATCAACCCTGGTGATCAATGGGGTGACAGATGGCACAGTCAGTCAAACAGGATAGACACCAGAAGTGGTAGAAGAGAGGAAACAGGATGGGAGTCTACTATAGAGGGTCCTCTGAAAGGACTCACCGAAAAGGGGATCAAGGCAGATGCTGCGACTCAGGGTCAAACTTTGGGCAGAACACAGGGAGTCTTATGGAAAAGAGGGAATGGGGATAGAGGGACATGGATGGGACAGGAGCCCCCCACAAGGAGACCAAAAAAGTTAAAGGATCTGAGCCCAGGGGTCCTGTAGAAACTGAAGCAATGAAGGACCATGCATGGAGAGGACCTAGATCCCCTGCTCAGATGTGGCCAATTGGCAGCTCAGTCTCCATGTGGAACTCTGAGTGAGGGGTCAGGAATTTCCTCTATGATGAACTTAGCTGACTGCTCTCTGATCACTCGCCCCTGATGATGCGGCCTTGCCAGGCCATGGAGGAAGAGGATCCAGGCTGCCCTGATGAGACTTAACAAGCTATGGGCAGATAGCAATAGTGGAGAACTCCACCTTTCAGTGGACTAGGGGAAGGGGTGGGGGAGAAGAGGGAGGGAAGGTGGGACAGGGGGTAGGTGAGGGAGGGGGCTTTAATCGGGATATATAACGAATAAATTGTGAAAAAAAATGTAGATAAGGCTGCTATGATTTAGGCATTTTGCTCTTGTTACTTTCCTATCACTTCCTTGTCTCTGATTTTGATTGAAATTTATCTGTAGACTTGAAATTAGGCACTGAAAATAAATGCACCTTTGGGAACAGAATGCCCCTTTCCAAATTCAGCTTTCTTCTAACACCCTCACAAAGTGTTAAATGTGTACTTTTAGAAAAAACAACTAAAAACACCAATAAAGCAATATATGTTAAATATTTTCCTTTGAAAATTAAAGCCCTATGTACTGGCCAGTGAGAAAGCTCAGTAGGCAAGAGTTCTTGCCTCCCAAGTTGGCAACCTGAGTTCAGTCTCTGACTCCTATAGTGGAAACGACTCCTAAAAGTTGTCCTCTAATCTCCAGACTGAGTTGTGCAGCATTGTGTTTGCCTACCCACCTTCCTGTCCTCACATGTACACACACAAACATAAGCATGCTATGAATAAAATTGGAAAACCATGTAATCTAGCCTTGATATGTTTTGTACACTATAGTTTCCCACATGTCATCTGCGTGCCTTTTACAGACTCGAAGACAGTGTGGTGGCCAACGCAGGACACGTACACATGCTTTCAGTTTAAATATAAAGCACTGATGGGTTAGGCTTCAGGTCTGTGCATGCCTGTTGAAATGGTTTGAAGTCCAAGGTTGGTTTTAGGTTGAGTTTAGAAGGCTCAGTGCTAGATAAAGAAGGAAGCTTTGTCTATTTTTTTTTTCTTATTTTTCAAATATACATGGCATAAAACCCCATTTGAGTGAGATCCTGAAAGGTTCCCTCCTCTCCTAAACTGTCATCCACTTTCTTTTGCAAATGATTCTTCTTCCTTCTGCCTACCATACAGAAAGGTGATGCTCTTTGTGTTCCATGCTGTTCTGTCTGTCTGTTTCATACTTTTCCCACACTGTGGCCATTCTTACCCACCACAAGCACATTCTTTGAATGTATGGGGTGCACCAGATTCTATTGTTCAACATTCTGACTTCCCAGATAAGCCCTCGTGCGCTCCCTGGATGCTATCTACTCACTGGCTCATTGTTATGTTCAGACAATTCGGTTTAACCGGCTGTAGCTGTGGGAAGGATTCCCTTTTTGTTTTGTGCACAGTCATACCCTTAAAGCCCATCAGAATGTCCAAGACAAGTAGGCAAGTATAAATATTTGCTAAATGAAGGGATGGCATTATTCTCATTAATGGGGCATGCTTCCTGCAGGTACTAATGAGCAAGGTATGAAAGAGGGGTCACAGTGCATGGGATGAATTCTTGGTTGTATTCATTCATGCATAGATTCATCTGTCATTTTACCATGCCTCCTTAGGATTACAGTTCATGGTATGAAAGGTCAAGTTCTTTGACTCTGGAAACGTACTATCCAATTGGGTAACGAAGACAGCTAAACACATAAACATTGGGTGTTACCCAGACACAATTCAAATACCAGGCTCAGTCATAAAATCGTACTTGCTAGTGCAGTTTAAGGGAGTAGAAATCATTGTGCCAATCGTGGTAGGAAGCTTTAAGAAAAGAGATGGGATTTGAGTGGGTGCATTAAAACCCTATGGTGCTGATACTGTGGACAGTGGTCTTACCCTACTGAAAACCCTGGTCCCTAGCATTGTGCTTGCCTTTAACCATGGCAAGAAAAACTGGATTCTTTTCTGGTACGGTGCAGATAACACAGGGGACGGTAGAAAACCCAGCTAATTCCTCTAGGCCTGCTTTTTTTTTTTTTTTTTTTAAAGTGGGAATGTGTCGGGATTTGGACCTCAGGGTAAAAGGTAGTTCATGAAGATATGGCATAGCTTCAGAAGACTTGGGGATTGGGAGGAGAAGGAGAATCAAATGGAAAAAAAATGAAGCCCAGCATGCTCACCTGGCCTAAACTAGCCCCAGACTAGTGACAGGTAACCAGCAAATACATAAGAATACCCCGAGTATGTGAATATCAGAGAAGAGCCTCAGCAGATTCATTATCATTATACAAGTCAGTTCAGGGACTTACCCATGCCGTTTGAATTATAGTCAGAAAATGCATTCTAAATACATCAACTGTAGCTTTTGTCCTGAATATGAAGACATTTTTAATTTGTACTTAGATTTTCATTTTTAATTACACAGGTGACTGCTTAAGTATTCCCATTAATATAGGAAATTAAAATGTTTACTTAATAATTTGAAATTAATCGTTGTTTTATAAACAGACCAAATGAGCCTTTTGAAGTCTATTTTTAGAGTAACGCATATGCAGTTGGGCCAGTGCAGTTATCTGTCTCTAACTTATAGGTGTAATATGCAATAAGAGTAAGTGATGGGCCTGCTGTAAATTTTCAGATAAAATGCCGTTAGACATTGCTCTAACAAGACTAGCATGCTATTAGTATTCTCCCAGGGATCAATTTTAAAAGTTGTAACATAATAAAAAATGGTTGGACTATATTTCCCTACAGCTTTCATTTTATTATGTTGTATGAAATATGCCTTTATTGGCTATAGCATTACTGGAAGTAAAATATACTGGGTACTGAGAAATTCTGTCACTTTGTATTAGCTGTAAATTATCGACTGGTATAAACCCTAATTTCATTTGTCACATCCTGTTGCATTGCTGCTCTTCCCTGTTCCCATTCTGTCATTCTGGCAGGCCCGTGCTGCCCCAGGTATCACGGCATCGCCATCTGCACCCGACATCTGCCTCTCTATTGATCACACGGGTTTAGCACTTGATCAAACAGAGCACAACAGAACACATCTCTTTTTGCAATACTGCCAATGCCAACTGCTGCACAGAATCTACCACAAAAGCCTTCCTTACCTCGTTCAGAAACTATATTTGCATGGCTCTGCCTTGCTCTCAAACTCAGGATTTCCTTCCTTTTCTCTTACACTGGACAGGAGTTAAATTACCATAAATCCACTATGTATATATTTGAGAATTAACCAGACTGAATGAGGCCCAAGCCACTGTAAAAAAATAGAGACCAGGATAGTTAGGGAAAGAATGCATGCTGTGTAGACCTGCCTACATAAATGTTTTTCTCTGCTTTGTTTGTTTGAGGATATTTGTGACTATAGAAAACCTTTGTTGGCCAGAGGAAACAAATGCTCCATGTTGGTTTGTCCTGTTACATGATTTAGAGCTGCCTAGACTTCACGTTGTGGTGAAGCCCTTGAGAAGCCCATGGAAGCAATCACAGATTTCTAGTTAGCTGCAAGAAAAAAATGGTATTTTCAAAAGGGCTACGGAGGTGTTGCCTGTATGGCTGTCACTAACCTTTAGGAGGGACCACATGAACAATTGTGAAAACCAGTGCCAAGATGCTGCAGTAAACAAGCAGCACAATGCAAAGATAAGGCTATGGGGAGATATCCAAGGCAGGTGAAAACCAGAAAGGCAGCATTTCGACTTCCCAGGAACACAATGGTAGGATTAAGGTCCGCAGTTATTTTTGTGCTCATATTTTCACACTTTCCACCGTGAGACAAATTGTTTCCAGAGAGAATATCTTACACTCACTGTGTAAACAAATAAATAAAAATGCTCTTAAATTTTTAAGACTGATAGCCATATCATGTTTAAAACCTATTCAATATCTTCCCAGCTAGAGATTGCATCCTTTATTTATAGCCTCGCAAATTATCTCAGGGAAGGGGGACACAGCAAAGGCTTTTGCATTAAAAATGATCAAGTTTTTTTTTTCTTTTAATTTTAACTGAAACATGGTGGTTATAAAATTAAAAACCACTGTTTTAAAAAAGAGGCAGTATTAGTTATAACACAAGACAAGTGTGCTCTATGTATTATTCATAAGGTGTTTGTAGCCAAATACATTAGAGTATATAGTGGTACCAACAAATTAATATTTTAGCGTTAATTGAAATTGTTCTTCCCACAAAGATTAAGCCTTTTCTGCCCACCACACTTCAGTCATTAAATAACACTTTTAATGCCTTGTCGAAATGATGTCTGACATTAACACAAAGCCATATTAAAGCACTCAAATGACCAGTTCTTTTGTGATGTATTCTATATGATCACACACTGGGTCAGAGTGCACAGTATGCATGAAGTGGGATCAAGTGGAAGCTAATTAAAATATATTCTTTATAGAACTTTACAGAAAAAAGGGAGCAGAAGCATCAGAAGGTATTCTGAAAACGGCCTTTTTGAAAGGCTTGCTGCATGCTTTCTTCTTCTTGTGTAAGGGTAATTTTTGACATAAAGGTTTTATTGTAGACTCAAATCTTTAGCTGAAAAATAAAATTTTTATGATGTCAATAAAATTGTAAGACTTTCAAATTCTTTTTTAATATAATTTTTATTTCCTAGAAAATTGTTTTGTTTTCTAAACAAAGGTTTTCAGTATTTGCTACCTTCCCTTCCAAATAAATTCTTCAGAACAGTGTTAGCAGTTCTTTGCCTTCATCACTGCTGCTATTCTGTTAGAACCATTGCTCCAAAACACATATGCACGAACACACAAACACACACACATACACACACCAGACGCATACACACACGTGTACACTCATGCAGACACACACATGTGCGCCAAACTCCCATACACACATACATTCACAAACACATATCACATACACAGAAGACACATACTCACATACACACACATGCACACTTACATACACACATACACCAGACACAGACACCCATACACCAGACACATGCATACATACACAAATACACATACAACAGACACACGCACAATAGACACAAACAAACACACGACTTCTCCAGACTGTCGCCCAATGCAGAGGAGCAGGTCAGGTTGCATCAATGAATGACTTGTTTTCTTGCTCACTACAGAATTCTTCCTCAAAGCAGGTCAGATACCACCAGGGCCAATTCTGGACAGTCATGCTTGAGCTTACAAACCATGCCCTGACATTATTCTCTGTTATTCCTCAGACACAAATGTGTTAAAAAAAAAAAAGCAAAACAAAATAAAATGTCACATATTTCTATGGTATTGACGGGGAATTCAACTGCATATAACAATTTCATTTACTATTATAATGACAGCCAGAGTAATGCATTAAGCAAATAGTATTCACAAAGGTTAGAAAACATGAAATAAAACTATAAGTAGATCTTTTAACGGCAGCACATGAGAAATTATCCCATGCCAAGACCAGACTTAGGGTAAATAGTCAACCTGTAAAAGCAGGTTGAGAATTATCCATTTAACTGAGAGTGACTACTCAGCATGGCTGAGAATTAATGTAAAATTGTTGCTTCTATGTGTAGCTATATTTGTTCTCCTACTTCTTGCTGGAAACATGCACTGTTACTATCACTGCAAAACACAGTACTGAGAGTACTGAATACATTGATCACTAAGAATAATATGAAGTTGGGTTTTATAGTTTTCATTGTTTAGAGTGGTGAATAAGACTGTCAAATACTAATTTTATGAATCGTACTTTGAAGATATTCAGGTACTTCAGGGATCTTGGGATCAGCTATAGTTTAGAAGTTGAAGTTTCTTATTCACACATTTGTTTTTCTCATATAGTATGGCCTACAGTAATTCAGACCTCCACCAGTAACCCTAATTCTGAAAGAATAAGCAAGAGCTATCAGAGATCTGAAGACTCTTGCCAAGAGAAGGTTCATCCTCAACACAGATGGATAAAAGGTCAGGTGTGTGAACTGTTGGAGGAATCAGCCCAGGGGTGGGCTCTGGCATAAAGCTTATCCCCTCTTTCTTCCTCCCTTTCTCCCTTCTTCTTTCCTTTTTTATTTTTATAAAAACAATAGGTATCTTAGGCTGAGCTACCCTGGCCTTTAAAATCCTCCTGCCTCAACATCTTGAATGTTGAGACTGCGGTTTGCAGGCTGTTCATGATGGCAGCTTTCCCAATGCGGTTTCAATGGTCTCTGGTGTTTAGGTATTGAAAGTTAGACGTTGATGTCACAAAGTGTACAATTAGAACCTAACTCCTGATCTCTAGAACCAGGCTTTAATGCCCTCGCATACCATTAGTAACACCACTTGTACGGTGGTGATCACTGGGAATTGCCTGCGTCTTAGAGCCCCTCCCATCACGTTTGTTTTGCCAAGGAGAAATGCCAAGAGGAGCCCTCTTCTTTGAGGAACCCTATTTTGTCACATTGGACCTGCTCAGGTGTGTTGGAGATTATTCCAACACATTCAAAAATTACTTACCCACTGAAATCATGCCACGTTTGTGAATGGATATAGTAAAAAGATTGTTTGTTTCCCCTAGCAATTCTGTCAAGAGAAAACTGCACTCAGGTGGCTTATAATACCTGCCTAAATGGTCTGGATGGACTAATAGAATTATGAGGCATCAACATTTTATATTTTAGATTTACCCATGTATTCAACAAAAAAGCTTTTCCAAATTCAAATGCCTGTAAAGAGAGGCAAAACAATATTTAGACAATTCTGTAGAGGGTTTATGGCGTTCACCAGATGAAGGCAGGAGGGAAGGGCTGCAAGCCCAGGCGATGTGTGTGCATATACTTGAGATGACTTCTAAAGTTCACCCAGGAATAGTGACCGATTATTAAAACAGACAGAGAGCTGTTTGCCTAGTCTATACAGATATGCTAAATCATAAACTAAGCAGTTTTTAAATGCTCTACACTGACAAGAAGGGAGAAAATATGTCCATGAGCTTTAAAATATGCGCGTAGTCACCACAAACAACCAACTGTTTCCTGTTTATGACAAAGAAGTAAATAATCCATTGATCTGGCAGCGGGGCACCTGCTTTGCAGCCGACTCCCTATCAGTAGTCCCTGAACCCTCATTATTTTTCCTCAATTAAAGTTCATAGTCTCAGAAAGTCTGTGCTGAGCAGATGTACAACTATTCTTGACGATAGAACACAGAAGAATCACAAATTTAGAAAACTACTGCCATTTCATAAACCCCAGAATCACATCATTTGTTGTGGGTAAAAAACATTACAAACAGTATGTCTCTTTTATAGGCTGTGGAGCCAGCACATTACAGAAAAGAATATTAAGGTTCAAAACTGTCACATGAGCAGTACATTATGAATACAGTAATGTATTTTTTTATGATTCAAATAATGGTTACTGAAATGAAAAAAAAATAAAGTCTTCAGTGGGTTATAATGTAAAAATTGTGACTGAGAATTAGACAAAATTGGAAATATGAGAAAAACCACACACAAAGTAATGATCTGGAGAGAACTACAAAATGCAATAATGGATGCATTTCAGAAATATGGATTCTACTAATGTTACTTTTATTTTCAACTTTTGCATAATTCTGAATCCAATGAGCACCGATCATTAAGGCAAGCCATTTAAATAATAAGGGCAGCAAAGATCTAGCTTCAAATATAACCAAGAGACACTCTGCAGAAGAACTTAAAAACATCTACCTAAGGTCAAATACCATAGCATCATACATTTAAAAAGCTGCATAAATAGAGCTTCCATCATTCATAAACCTCCCTTTACAGCTAAGAAAATGAGAGGGGAAAAAAAAGAAAGAAAATGGGGAAGGAAGGGAAGCAGCCATGGAAATGCAGACTCCATTTTAGTGTCTAAATGTCGTCTCAATGAGACATTGAAAACTACATGTTGCAGTAAATATGATGAGGTTTCTCTACATTTTGTAGCCCCTTCTTTTCCAAGCATAATGCTGACAACACATTATGAGCTTCCTAGAATGTGGCAAATTGCAAGTCTTGAGGTCGGAGCATATATATGCATCTATGGCTACACCTGTCGTCTTACTTTTCCAGGGTTGAATGTGTCACTGATGCTGCTTCAGATACCGTTTCCAATGTGACTATCGCCCCTACTCATTAATAGAAACATTTTAATTTCTGAATGCTGTTATTATAATTTTTGCTAAATAAATTGTGGGCACAGTATGATTGTTTCTTGGCCAAGCAGACTCTTTTCCTGTGTAATCCTAACACCATTTGTGAAGACAGGCATGAATCAGCATTTAGCATTAGTAAAAGTGTTTAAACCCTTGCAGTGTGGTTAGTGGTTGGGAAATATTTTCACTCTTCACTTTCTCTTACTGTTTTGTGTCTGGTTAGTCCAGCGGGCACTCGGGAGGCTAGGAGGGAGAGCTGTCTTGCTTTTGCTTAGAAGTCTATGTGCTCCACTGTAATTCAGTCAGGAGACGCCTGGCTAAGAATACATTTTTTTTTTTTTTTTTTTTTGAAGACAAAGAGTAGTGTTAAAATACTCCGGAACTGAAAGCCAAAGCTCTCTTGCTCTGTCTCAGGGTGAACTACTTTCATAAAGATTCTTATTGTATGTTTTTCCTCAAACTGGACTTCTGGCATTTACATTTAAAATGTCACAGCTGTTCCTAACATGCATTCCACCAGTGTCCCTCTTGGCAATGCAGATCATGTTTTGCCAATATTCTCCCTTCGAAGAACTGAATTGTGAGCATTCATCTTGCTCACTTCCCACGTTTAAAAACAGTTAAAGTGTATCAACCAATGAAACATCATCACCGTGTGAGGGATATAGGGGGAAAATCTTTAATGCTGCAAGTAACTCCAATAACATTAGGAAAGACTGATTTCTCAGCACATAACTAAAATGTATGGACATTAAAAATTCTTTAAAGATATTATATCAATCTAATTCATTAACCATAAATAATATTGATTTGAAAATATACAATCCAATTTTGCCCACTATTCTAAAACTAAAAATAAATAACTTTCCCTATGAGTTGTTGGATTTTTAAAAATATTATTGACTTAATAGAGCAATTTTGATACAAATGAGATAGATGGTGTTGAAAGTGGCTGGGTTTTTGCAGACAGGAATATGTGATAAAGAAATATGCCCTCGTACGTCATTGTAGGCCTGTCAGTAGGTGCATGAGTTCTAAACTTCTTCAGATAGCCTCTGACTCATAAAGTACAGATATAATTTGGTCTACAAAGGCTTTCAGTGATTTCCATAAAATTACATAAAGCCTTGAACTTAATATGTAATAAATATCAATCTCAGTTTTCCTGCCTTTTCTTGAGGAAAGCCCAACAAAATCAAATTCTTTGTCCTTTGTTTTCTGACCTGGCACCCATTGTTACAGTCTAGCAGAAATCTTACAAACTCTTGATCTTTATCCTTTAAATATTTGATATGCGCATTCAGATTATCTGATTTTGGCGTTGATTCCAGACTGACGATATCTAGAGATACTGAATATCATATTTCTGGCATAGAGTCTTCCCTTCTTCCCTTCTCTAGTCTCTCTTCATTCCTTTGTCTTTCTTTCCTCCTTCCTTTTCTTCCCTTCCTCTCACCTCTCCTTCCTACTTCTCTTGTTTTCTTTCCCTCCCTCCCTTCTCTGATTCTTTTCTATGGTAAGAAGCAGGCTGTTTGTTACAAAAAAACATCCCTCCAGCCAGGCAGAGAGAGTAGGAAGAACCAGGTAAATGTTCTCCAAGGCAAGCAGGAGCTCAGGCTTCTCACAGGAAAAGGATGTAAGGCAGGGCTACACTCAGGGAGGAGCTAGAACAGGCTCCCAGGAAATGATGTTCTCCTTTGACCATCAAGTCTATGTTTGATAAAGAGATGCTATTTATGAGGCTTGTTTAAAGAAATATTTCTCTACTTTCATAGTGTGCCAGAGATACTTTGCTTCTTCTGTTCCATCTTAAATCTCTTCATTTTCCTGTACTGTCTGATAGCTTTGCCTTCTATATACCACACGTATATGCAGAGAAGTTCTCCCTTTATATATTAGCTTTAAAATTTTATTAGGATTAAGTTTAGTGTTCCCTCTCCAAACCCCAAAATACATTTTTTCATTTTATCACTTTTTAATGTGACAAGTATAGAAAAGTTTGCTTTCTATAATTTTGCCTTACTCTTAACTAATATGAGCAGTGAAACCAACAATTACTGGAAAAGAGACCAAAGGAAAAGGTGGTGACACAGACTGTTAGTGATGATTGCAGATGCCTGAGTATGTGTACAAAGCCAGACTGCCTCACCCCAACCCAACTGGGCACATCAGCTTATGTCTGTACTGTGACTGCTGCTTTACTAAGTAAATGAATATCAAGAAAATCTAGGTTTAATGTAGTAAACATTGATTATATAGATATTAATTTGTGGGAATCTTTTAAAATTAAGCTAATCCTTTTGGCTGGTTGTTTCAGGTAAAGCTGGCAGTTATATTGAGACACCATGGGACTATGCGCAAAATTATCATGTTATCAATGCAAGCAAAATGGTAACATTGGCTTAGATTGAAACTGTCAAGAACCTTAAATTTTCCTTTAAAAAGCAACCATTTTAAAAGAAATCCTCTGCTTGGAAAACTCTACTCATTAGAGTCAGGCAAGATATGCATCACAAAAATAAAACAAAGGATACACAGAAGTCACTCATTCATTTTCCAAAAGGCCCTCAACATCTTGTGCTTGCTGGCAAAATAGCCAACCCCCTCACCCCGAAAATCAAATCAACAAATGAAGCAACAGCAACAAAAACTCAAATGCAGAGAACACAAACATAATAGTGATTAAATTACGACATACAAGCATTTCAGACATTTAACTCACACACTGAAGAGTGTTCCAACAGTCCCGTCTTGGCCAAGCGTTAACCCAGCACACAAAACACACTCTTTTCGATTTAAAGTCATTGTACTTGGTTCAGATCCTCCTTTCACAGTGACAGGGTTGGTTTAAAACTCTTACCTGCCTATACCTGCAGTTATCCTATATAAGTCCAAAAATCACACAAGTAATTAAATCTAACAGTATATCTGAATTTTTGATAACTATGTCTTTATCTTTCAACTTTTATCATTGCTATTGTATGTCTTCTATTTAGCAACCGCAATTGCTACATATTAATAACCAAAGATTATTTTATACAAGGTTAAGAGTTATTGTATTTCATGTCCAATACATTGTTGCTATAATGGGATCAATCACAGAGACAATATTATTCCCTCCTCAAAAGAATATAAATGTCTACCAACTACTGCCAAGCCGAAGCATCGAAGTACAGTAAGCAAGTTAGGTGTCATTTAAGCTTGCCAACTGCTAAAGGAACTCAGACAAAATATTAAGCCACACTGCATCTGTGTGAATGTGTGAACTGGTTCTACTGAGAAATTCCATTTTCTGCTCTGCAATACTAATGCCTCATACGAGAGGTCTAAGGATTCCTTCAGCATCACCTCCTTTGCACCAGTGTTACCACACTGGTATATTTAACAGAGACATTTACATGCTTTGCATTTTAAGTGCTTTGAAACTCCAAGCAGAGAGCATGCACATTTCCGCCGCACCATCAGATGTAATGAGTTATGGTACTATCGGCATGTTGATAAGCTATAGCCCAAAGAAGAACAAGAAGGAAGTATAAAAAATATGGCCAGAGGATGGGATAAAATTATCAGCTAGTGTGTTTTCCTGTTTGGTTTTAATCTACATTTAATTAAATTCTTATCTTCTGTGTACTTATGGTCGCATTTGAATGGCGAGACTGCATTCATTATGAATGGTAAAACTTAACTCAGAGAACAGTACATGTGGCTTCTTTAAAAAAGAGAAAAAAGAAAAATGCTGTCTGTATTCTTTACACTTAGGCCTCATAAATGGGGGGGGGGGGGACCAAGCTGTCTCTTAGGTCAAGCACCACAGCACTTAACCTTAGGGTTAACTGACTGAGAAATTTGAATTTAGCTAAAATTTTAATCCTATATTTTATTTTTGCAATTTAGAAATGTTATCAAATTCTGAGGCTGAACAGAGCTGGCAAGGCAAGTAGCAAAGTGTGTTAAGGAAATGCCTTCTTCGTTCTTAAAACTACAGATGATAACAGGAAGTTTTTATTAGTATTGCAAAATGTGTGCATTAGTCTGCATCCTTAATTATTAAAACCATTACATTCCCTTGTCTTTATATGCTGAAATAAAAAATGCCTTAATTGCTATTTAAAGGTTTCTCCCACTGCCATCATAGACCCTTTGAGTTCATTCAAGCATTTATATATTTTAGAGAAAACGGAAATGTTTCGAACAGCACATTCCTCCGCTGGACGACTGGGAGAGCAGACAGTGTCTGTTGCTCACACTGGGAACCACAATGACAAACGTCATCTCCTTGGGTGACTGAGACGTGTGACGGTCAACAGAGGAAAACAGAGGCAAGTGATTTTGGTTTTAGCTTGTGGAACTGGGGACTGAAATAAGATTTTTTTATTCCCCCTGGCTAAAATTCATCAAGAACATCAACAAGAACAAGAAAAATAAATAAATAAAACAAAAACAACAACAACAACAACAACAAAAAACATGTCCGGTAACTATGAAAGCTTTTCCATAAATACTTGCTAAAGTAATACAAATCCATCACTTTCATATTTGTAAAATTTATTTACTTAGGATTTCTGTGTAAGGGATTGAACAAGGGCATATGGCATGCTAGCTAGCCTAGCACTTCTACGTAGTTTTTTATAAGCATAAACTGTGTCTAACACCTGTACGCCAATGAAACAAGGACATTGCAGATGAATGACTTCTATTCCTCTATATTATCTGCAAATGAGACTACAAACTAGAGATTATTAACATAAAAATCCAAACACGTGATTGGATAGTTTTGATTAATTAGTGACAGTTACCAGCGGTTTATTTCATCCAAAAAAATCCCTGCTGCAAAAACGTCAGGAATAGTGTATAATTCTCTACAAATAGTTTTGCCTTGAAAGGAGCTGTAAAATCTCCAGAATTCTAGCCAAGAATTCTCAATGTTAGGCCTACTAGAGAATAACTTTGCTAATACAGTGCAAGGGCCACCTAATAAGCGAAAAACTGCAAAGTCTCCAAATGATACAAGGCTTTTCAAGAACACAGACCCCAGTTTCTCAGTCTTAGCAATGCTATTGTACAGAGCACTCATCCAGCTCAGCAGACGGAACTGCTGTTCTTGACTTAAAGAACGGAAAGAAAAAAAATATTTAATTTGGCGCATGGTTCAATCCATCATCAGTAGTGAAAAAAGCTGTGTACTTTGGCCTCATCCATATTATTCTGAATTAGTGGGGCTTAAAAAGCTTCCATTCATACTTCAGAGATCTTAACTATATTGCAAGGTTGAGGGTCCCTATGCGCAGCTGCTAAGAGCACACTATGTGAAGATGTAATAGTTAATTCCCCAAACTCCAGTGGAGACACAGCACGTTTTAAAAGCTGGTCACCAAGCAAAGCTGAAAGCAACTCCCCGAACCGGACTAAGAAAGTGGCCAAGTAGGTGGCAAATGTCAAGAAAGCTGAGGCGGGGCCGCTAAAGTGCTTGGTAGCTCACATCATGACCCTATGTGCCCTCAAAACCAGATGCAGATCTATTGGTTTTACTGTTTGTCCTGCTGGGGTTCAGTCTTCTTTGCTAGGACCCTAATTTGATGCTGTTTTATTTCTCCTATCTGAATGAGAATGCACATGCTCTTTTGCTATTTTATTTTGTATTGTGTAAGTGTGAAACATGTTTCCGGTTTCTGATGTCACGAAAGAGCTGCTCTATGAGTTTGCCTTAATTTCTAGAGGGAAACTTTGGAATTACACTTGGAACAATCTTGGTACTGTTAAGACTGTGGAAACACTCGGAGATGCACTGAACTCACCATGAGATGGACCTGAGCCTTTTTAGAAGGATTTTTACCCTTTAAGGCATGTTCAAAATGAGTATGGGGATTCACATCTATAACCTAGTGTTTAAGAAGCTGAAGCAGGAAGATCATGAGCTCAAGGTGTGAGTTCAAGGTCAACATGAGCTATGTAGCAAGACACAGTTTGAAACAAATAAACAAAACTTATGGCTGAGTGCTGCCTCTTCTTCCTCACACACCTGCCTCTCCTCCTTGATCTAAACCTTCTGAAAGGTAGCTGATTTCATTTCCATGAACTGCTTTTAATTTGACCTAGAGTTCAGACGAGTTTCCTAACTCTTCTCTACAGACACATCGCTTCATCCTATCCTGAAGCTGAGTCTGTCTTGAATCCCATATTGCCAAAATATCACTGCTTATGATGGTCAGTTAATGACCTGTAGGTTATCTTCAGTAATTTCTTGTGACTCCAAATCTTGTCCACTGAAAATCTCTGCTTACTTTATATTACACCTTGTAGTATTAGCCAAAGGTAAACACAGGGCAGGCGCATCTCATTGTAATTGTTACATTTGTCGGTACTGTTTACATTTGTTTCTAGTCCAGTTGCTTCCTAAATTCCCATCATTTTCTTTTGTCTTTCATTTTCATTTCTTAGAAAAGCTGCTGTAAGCAGCAGGTAACACAGTTTTCACCTTCCCATCAACACGGCCATATGTGCAGGTATCCATATATTCTGTGCTCACACCTATTGTTATGGTTCTGCTGACTGTAATCCCAAAGAGCAAGCCCCCCATGAATGGTTTCCTATTTTCCAGAAAACATCAATTTCTCACTCTTCATCAAATCATTCCCAGGATGAACATATGCCATAATTTTCTGCAATGAAGCAGACACAAGAAAATAACAATGCTCATTAGTCACTCATTAGTCTCTTTCTATTTGGAGCAAAAGTAGCTCCAGCAGGGATCCAGGCCTAGTGTGTCTTGGCAGGCATTCTCAGAGGTGCTCATGCCCAGTTAGCAAGGAACTCAGGAATGTCACCAAGGAGCTGCTCTCTCCTGGGGGCTTTGGACACACATACTCTTGCATATCAGTAAAAATCAATATGGTATCTCCTTGTGACTGCCTTGCCCTGACCCTGGGCATAGTCTCCTGGTGTCCACCTCACTGGACACCTTTCAGTTTCCCTTGCTCAGTCTTTCCTCTGGACCTGTATATTACTCTTCTCGTACTTTGTCCCACTCAGCCTCTGCGAGCTGCTCTGCTTCCCATTCCTTCTACCAAGGATGTCTACATGTTTTTTCTTGATCTCCCCTAGACTGTCTAATGTCCCTTGATCAGGAAGGCCTTCTTTCACAGTTCTATATGAGACCAAAAACCCCTTTCTTGTTTTATTTTTTCTGCATTATTTTCTATATAACATTTTATTTTCTGGTCATTTACCAAATTTTCAGCATGAACATTTATTTGCTTATCATCATTCCTTGCCTAGCATATCCCCCCAAAGGAAAACAAGTCTGCTTGCTGCTGTGTTTGGTATATTGGCTGATGTCTTGCTTATAGTATGAATGCAGCAAGAGTTTATTAAATAAAGAGTGAAAGCAGAGCCACAGTCTAACTTCTTCTCATATAGTTTATAATATAAATAAATTGTTTTCTATTTCCCATGACCTTAATTATACTTCTGTAATAATTTGCTAGTGTTCTGGTATTTTAGAAATATAAAAATCAAACACCCATAATTTAGGCTAATTTTACAGCATTATTTAGCTTTAGGATGCATTTCTGTGCAATGAATACAATTTAGCATCATCTTTTTCTTGCTTTATTCCTCATATTACATTAGAATAAGCACTCCTATACCACTGGCAGTTGCAAAAAAGAGCTCTTTTGTGCCTTCTTCCTGCTATATGTGTTGTTTATCCTTATTAGGAGAGAAAGAAGAAGGCAGCAAAAGTTTGTCTGTGGAATATTTTATTTTCAATTAAAAAGAATCAGCTGAGGTAAAAGGCTCAGTGTTGTGTAATAGCAGCTACTTACGATTTTGACTTTAACTACATAGGAAGCCTATGACAACATTAAGATATGCGTACAATAGGCTGTGTGTAGATTTCCTTGTATTCAGCATCGAGTATTTTGCCTAGAGTCCACTTGTCTGAACTTGCCAGGGCTATGAGATGCTTAAGAAACTTGAGTCTCCAAAAACAACAGTTTCTGGGGTTATATGAGAATGTATAGAAGTGAATTATAAAAGAAATTGCCAATTCCAACCTTTCATAAAATAACTCAGAAAGCTGCAATCTAATGTCTGTATTATTTGCAATGTCCTTTCAGTGGTCTAAACTTTAGTATTTTAATTTGTTTGCACCAACTTCTAACAGTCTAGTTCTAAAATATTCCTAAGAAGATTTGGAAAAAGCTGTTAAAAGTATTCCTCCCCCCAACACACACACAAAAACACCAGAGCAAGTGTCACACACACATACTTTTATGACTATTGGGAATATTGATATATTGCATCAATCAAAATAAAAAAAATATTATAATCATATTTAATATTCTTGGACCAAAATTATTATTTGAGCTTTTTAAAATTGAGGCTCTTGTTATCATATATTCATTGTGAAGAACAACTGGTGTATCTGGGGTTAATTAAAAACACTAGAGATTTTATTTACAGTACAAATATTTTCAAAGATTTGCATTATATTTGTAAAGAAAGTATCATATGTAAAAGCCAAAATCAAAAATGTAAGTAGTGTAGAACTTGTCTAATAAATTAAAATAGTCTGTGTAATATTATTTCTTTGTAGCCAATAACAGGCAAACCCAGTAAATAAATAACATAAGCATCAATAAATCCTCAAGTGTTTATTAATTTCTTACCATGCTTCTAGAGCCTCTGTGTAGTGGTGATAATATGACTCTGGGCAATTATCAATATGCTTAATGCTTTACTCCACAGTGTGAAAGAAATGAAAGAAATTAATAAATGCCAGCTGCTTCCCCCGTGTCCTAACTATTGAAAAAATACCTTTGTTTATGTGCTTACTCTTTGAAAGACGTCAAACTTGCTTTCTAGAAATAAAATACAATTTGAGGCTGGTGTTAGTTGTTAATTTGCTACATTAGACTGTCTAGAAAGTACACCAGAGACTCCAGGTCAAAGCTTTGCATCAGGATGACTATTAAATAAGTAGAAGTTTCAAAAATATCTAAGGAGCAATGTTTACTAGAAATTTACAGAGATATCTATTATTGTGTTTCATGTTCTTTTACTGGTGTCTTTACTTACAGGATCTCACTTTTATTCACAGATATATTTGTATTTGTAATTGATTGATTTCTGCTTTTAGTTCAGAAAAATTTTAGCTACCATCATTTAGTACCATCATTTAGTACAAATTTTACTAGATTATATATAAAAAGATCACTATTAAAATCATCACAGGGTTAAACACTGAAATAAAGTCTCAATCAAAAAGGATAGCCAAATGATAGCTCATGATTAGCAGTTTATAAAAAAACAACATTATTCTTGCTCACAAGTTGAGGAATTTCCTGAAATAATCATCTTTCTAGGAGTTTTCAGAGATGTTACATTTTTGAAAAGGCAATAAGGAAGGTAGCAGCTTGCTTTCCTTGAAGGTTCTCTTCAGAAGGCTTAGCACAGCTTGCTGCCCGATACTGGTCTAGCTACCAGATAGACATAGCTGAGAAAATACAATTTGGAATCATGTACTTACTACACAGAACAGCAAAAGTGCTTGCTTCATGCCAACTCAGCTTAAAAATCATGCTTCTGCCTGTAATGAAGTCTGGATGAGTTAAGAATGAGTCAAAATACATATTTATGATAAATTTATCATGAAATAGGTTTAAAATGTAGCTTTTGATCTTAGAAATTATTTTGAAATATTGACCATGTATGTTTTTAAAACCTCTTTTTTACAATAGTGCCTGCTAATTAAAATCAGTATTTTGGAGGATGGCAAAATGCCTCGGTGGTCAAGAGTGCTCAATGCTCATATAGAAGACCCAGGTTCAGTTCCCAGCACCCACAGCAGCTGGCTCACAACCTTGTATTTTCAGTTCCAAAGAATCCAATTCCCTTTGGCCTCCTTGGGCACCCGAGCTAATCTCATACACATACACTCAATGCACACATACAGAGAAAAATTAAAATATACATCATAATTCTTTTTAAATGAATGGATGGATGTGAACATTCACAGGATACAATCATGCCCGCCCACACGTTTACATGTTACAATCGTGTGGTGCCTACATTGACGTGTTCATGTGGATGTGTATCTTTCTGTATGTGTGGACTTTGATAACCAATTAAAACATTGTCAACTTTTGCTAAAATTACTAATAGAAAAGAAATCTTCCCTATCACAAGTTTCTTAATTGGTTTTCTGTGAATTAAGCTAAAAATGGTTCATGAAATAAATGACAGTTTTTTTAATGCTTTGTACACTAAAGAGTTCACAAAATGAGAAAAAAAAATTATATGTACAAGGAACCTTAAGATTTGTCCTAAATAGAAGTGCTCAAAATCTGATTTGTATCAGAAAATTTTGAAAAATTTTAAACACTGAGCTATTTTACAAATACAGAAATGCTTTAAAAATTATAACTTGAAATTGTCATTTGTAAAAGAAAATGTTTCTTAGATATTGAAAAAGTTAAGATCTGTAAATTGTCTCAAATAACTATATAAGTTCTTTTTTTTTGTAGGTTAATTTCTGTATTTTCTATTCTGTTTTATTTATCTAAGTTTTCATCCCATCACCAATATACAGTTTGTTATTACAGTTTTCTTATAACCCTTGATGCTGGGTTGTGTGATTCCTTTTAATTTATTCTTTATTTTATTTTATTATTATTATTTTTTTATCAGTTACATTTTATTAACTGTATCCCAGCCATGTCTCGATCCCTCATTCCCTCCCAGTCCCTCCCTCCCTCCCTCATCTCCTCCCTGCCCCTTTCCAAGTCCACTGATAGGGGGGACCTCCTCCCCATTCATCTGATCCTGTTTTATCAGGTATCTTCAGGACTGGCTGCAAAGCCCTCCTCTGTGGCCTAACAGAACTGCTCCTCCCTTGGGAGGTGGGGAGGTCAAAGAGCCAGTCATTGAGTTCCTGTTAGAAATAGTCCTTGTTCCCCTCACTTTGGGAAACCAATTGGTTACTGAGCTACCACAGGCTACATCTGAGCAGAGGTTCTAGGTTATATCCATACATGGTCCTTGGTTGAAAGTCAGTCTCAGAAAAGACCCTGTGCCCAGATATATTTGGTCCTTGTGGAGCTCCTATCCTTTCCCCATCAGACTAACTCCCCTTCTTTCTTATGATTCCCTGTACTCTGCCAAAGGTTTGGATGACTATATAAGTTCTTAAATACACACTTTCTTATTTTCATCAAATACATCTAAAAATTCTAATATTTGTATTTTTCAGTAAGTGACAAATTACACATAGAGGAAAATCTTTCGATATACATAAATTGTAAGCTTCAAGCTAAAAGAGAATTTTCAGACCATCCTTTTGTATGTGTTAGAAAATACCCACTGAAACACCAAAGAGGAATATAAGAAAGAGCCTTATACCCCTCAACTGTGGTGAAACTGGTAAAATGACTCTCACAACTGCACATGTTTTTCTTATTAAAGATACAGAATGAAAAACCATGGAACAATTTATCTTGAATTTGAAGTCGTTGATTAATCACATTTTAGAAGAAACAGGATAGTAGCTATATGATCATCCTACCTACATGTACCTTTGGGCAGGAGCAGCTGTGCATTCTGGGTAATTCTGAATTGTAGCATTGCTACAAAATGTAGGATTGAGAGCCATCTCCTGTGCATGGTCATCTGTATGTCCATGTAGACAACTTCACTGCAGCAGTATTTTCAGGCATCTCAGCTTGCTTTATCTATGCACAACACACTTTCTTTCTCCATGAATACTTTAAAACTTTTTTGGACAGAAGCTGTCTCTATTAATTTTTATTGAGAATTGCACACACACACACACACACACACACACATAATTCTTATCAAATACTCCTGCAATTTCCTCTCCTTCAACCCCTCCATATTTCCCAGTACTTCTGAGAATTTCATGCACTTTTTAAAATTAGAACCTCTGAGGTAACTTAGTGCTCCCAGTATGTGTCTGCATGTAAGGCCATCTATTGGAGCTTGGGTAACTATTAGGGGACACCCCTAAAGAACACATACTCTCTCCACACCAGCAGGCAGCAGTTGCCAAGAGGTCCTCAGCCATGGGTGGAAATTGATGAGCCTCTCCTTCCCTTATCCATGCTGGGATTTCTGATTGGCTTGCTTTGTGACAGCTGTGTATTCCCTTGTGCAATGGCCCTGCCATGTCTGCAAAACAATTCTGTACCACCATTCTACTAGCTCTGGCTCTAACAACCTTCCAGCCATTCATACATGCTACCTGAGCCTTGGGGGGAGAAGGGTGAGGTAGAGTTGAGCTTAAGGCTCAGCATTTCACCGTGTCTCAGTCCCTGTGCATTGACCTGTTGTGAAGCTCTGAACTGACCACTATCTGTTACAAAAGGAAGCTTCTCTGATAAGTGCTAAGAGATGCACTGACCTATGGGTATACCAACAAGTGGTTTACCCATAGTGGTAATTTTAATACTATACCCACTTAGCAAAACAATAGCAATAGG